>NC_056695.1:65874704-66177734 GCF_018350215.1 Panthera leo | reverse complement strand
GAGGGAAGTGCAGCCAGAAGGGGTGGCTCTGTTTGTCCCTTTCTCCCCCAGGAACACCTGCTCCCCTGGCCATCAGCCAGAACCCTTGGGAGGCTGGAGTAATGAAAAGACAGGCAAATCACAGGGGTCTCCAAGGAAGGTAGGATACTGGTGGGGTCCCATGAATGTCTTTAGTGGCTGTGCGGGCTCTGGGAAGGGGATGCTTAATGCCTCCAACAGTGACTCCCAGCCTCTCCATAAGCTCTATGACATGTTGACGGGAGGACCACATCCCACTATCCCTTGGTGGTCAGAGGACTGTTGCGTGTAGCTGATGTGGGCCATGGAGGCAAGGCCTGTGCTGACTCTCTAGGCCTGTTTTGATGACCTCATGTCGAGGAGGTGTGATCCAGGTAACGTCAAGCAGACGCAGTAATCAGAGGACCCTGAGGCCTGCTGGTCCAGGAGGTGCCTGAACTCAGCAGCATCCCAAGTAGTGAGGAGGGGAAGTGAGGAGAGCAGGGTCTCTCTCCCGGAGGCTGACCTTGCCTGAGCTAGAGGAGAGTCGCCACAGGAACTACCCATGTGCTGTTCAGCTGGGTCTGCTTATAAAAACTGGGTGGTTTTACATTTGACCTTGAATTTACATTTGGCCTTAATATGGGCCGCAATGTCCTTCTCTGTTTTTTGTTTTTTTTTTCACTTCTCCAACAGATTTATTTTTGAAAGGAATGGATTTTGAGGAGGAAAAACATGGGGTAGAGATATGGAATAGAAAATAAATACAAATGTAAGCTGTTTTGCTAATTGTTTTATAACCACAACAAATTCGTACAGAGAATGCCCTGTACAAAACAACACCATAAAGGTTCAAAGGTCGAGGTGTTCCCCTAGGCAAGGCTGAAGATTTCAGTCTCTGGTATTTGGAATTTGGGCTGCAGTCCTTGTTTTTGGATGGATCACTGGGTGTGTGACACAGTCCATGCGATTAACCAGATTTGAACAGAAGAATGGCCACTTGGCCCAGGTAGAAGTAGATGAAGCCCTAAATGTGACGTGACTAAATGAACTCTCATCTCTGGGTTTCTTTTCTGATTGCCAGAAGAAGGAAGTGGGGAGTTGGGTTCAGTCCAAGAGGATCAGCTTTCTGGTGGGGCTGGGGAGTCCTAGACATGCACCAAGCAGGCCTGGATGTTGTCGCCCTGGCCTATGACGTGTGGCCACTGGCTCTCAGCCAAGGGGAGAAAAAGCATCTGCAGAGATTGCTGCCCACGGGATATCCATGGGCTCCTTGCAGTTCCCAGCCCCCGTGTGTCTGTGTGAGGCCAAAGGGCTATATGTGGGAGTGATGGAGTCCGTTCGCGGTCAAGTGCTGCGGGGTCCTCCTGTTCTCTCTCTCCCTGTCGCTGCCATCTTGGAGACCATGTATTCCTTATGGCGTAGCTACAAGATGGGGAGGGCGGTCTGTCCTACACTGGACTTTGAGCAAGAAATAAACCTTTATTACGTTAAGCCATTGAGATGGGGGGATCTGTTAGCGTGGCATAAGCTATACTATCCTTTTTTAAAAAAATTTTAATGTTTATTTATATTTGAGGTGGGGAAGGGGCAGAGAGAGAGCCGGAGGCAGAATCCGAAGCCGACTCTAGGCTCTGAGCTGTCAGCACAGAGCCCCTTGCGGTGGTCGAACTCACCAGCTGTGAGATCATGACCTGAGCCAAAGTCAGGCACTTAACCGACCAAGCCACCCAGGCACCCCCAGCTATACTACCCCAATACAAAATACCTTTTGGATTCTCATTGGGAGCCCCTACCTTGAGGTGGCTGTCAGAGATCTGGACTTTGTCACACATCTCTTGGAAGAGCTTTACACCTCCCTGGTCCAGCAGCACACAGACAAACACCCCGCGCTTGTTTGCAGCCTCTAGAATGTCACAGAAGATCTCCACATCCGTGAACACATCCATCAGGATGGCCAAGACCTGGGCCAGGGCGGAAAGGTGGAAACAAAGAGTCAGGGGCCCCGTGCTAAATGGTTGCAGCCCAACTTCCTAAATCCCAGTGGGGCTAAGAGAGCCCTTCTCACTTCTGTGGGGCTGCAGGAAAAAGAAACGGGGATGGGGGGGGGGGGGTGCTCTGCCAGGGCAGCATTCAAGGGAAAGAGCCGTTGTGGAGGCCTCTGTGCTAATTCCATCTCTCCAGTCCAACCACACACCCTGTGGCCACTTGGTCCACTGTTGGCGCAGTAGGCACAGGAGGAAGGAGAAAGGTAGAGACCGAACGCAAGGAGGGGACGAGAAGAACAAGAGGAGGTGGCCAGGCAGGTTTTGGGCAGAGAGATAGATTTAACGACATAGTTGCTCAGTCACGTGGAGCTCGAAGGCGCTCCAAGGCCACTGGCCTTCAAATGGCGGTAAGCCACACAATCCTCGCCTCAAACAAAATCCCCGTGGAGACCCTATTATAGACTAGACTAGGCTGAGCTGCCCCAGTGGGATGGAGAAGGGAGTCCTGCTCGGCCAGCAGTTTACTGCCTCCTCTATCATAACGGAATCCTGGGGAGGAGGGAGCTCGAGACATCCAGCAAAGCCGGGGCCACGAGTGTGTGCCTGCCGGGCCAAGCAACCATTCCTCCTCCAGCCAGCAGGACCGAACCTTCGCTTTAAGGAATCCCCTCTGCTCCACAAGCAATGTGGTTTGGGTGGGGCCATTGCCTTGCGCTGGATTGGACACAGGGAGGGCACATCACCAAGGCCAGACCAGTGAGAGCACTGCATCCCCTGCTGGCCACAGTGATTGGCCCGGGGCCGCTCACATGATCTAAGTTATTCTAAGAAGAGCTGGTTCAGGGCTTCAGGACTTCTGGGGGAAAGGAGGCGTTCTTGCTACCGAGGTGGCTCAGCTAACCGATTCAGAGCTAGATTCTGAGCTACCGCGGCTAGCGGCCAGCTCGCCATCACGTGGGGACAGTCTGCCCGAAAATGAAGCCAGTCCTACCCTTCACTTTCCCACCGTAGATGTCAGTACATGTTCCTCTTCTTAAACTTGCTTGGGGTTGTTTTCCACAGTAATGTGATTTATAAAAAGAAATGTATGGTCTCTGACCCTGTTTCTGGCACCAGGCTCTAAAACACTTGGAATTTCCTAAGTGGTGAGAGCTGAAGGAGAGAGAGATCCTTTGTTATGTTAATGAGGTGGCTTTTGGATGGGAACTGGTTGCCAGGGGAACCAACTCAGTGATTAGAGGGTTGGAATTTTCTGTCCCTCCCACCACCCTCCCCCCAGGGAAAGAGAGAGGGCTGGAGGTGGAATCAACCCCCAATGCCGATGATGCAATCAATTATGCCTGTGTAATGAAGCCCACTAAACACCCCAAAAGGACGGGTTTAGAGAGCTTCTGGATTGGTGATTTGGGCAGAGCAGAGTGCTCAGAGAAGGCATGGAAGTTCTGTGCCCTTCCCCATACCTTGCCCTGTTTTCCATCTGACTGTACCTGAGTTCTATCCATTATAATAAACTGGTAGTCTAGAAAGTGAAAAGTTTCTTTGTTTTGAGCCACTCTAGCCTGCTGATCAAGTCCAAGGAGGGGGCTGTTGGAGTGTCCAGTCTGAGCTGATTGGTCAGAATGGTCAGAAGCACAGATGACAATCTTGGCTCGGGACTGGTGTGTGTTGGGTTGCAAGACACCCAGCTGGTGTCAGAGAATTACTGAATGATGGGAGAGTCCCCCACAGTGGGACTGGAGCAGAATCAGATGTCTGTCACCCTATCAAAAGTCTGTCCCAATACCCAAATCATGGCATATTGACAAGCGGGTCATTAGGCAGCCATTAAAAATGATAATTATAATGGTTACATGAAAACTGTAAGACAGGGTGAAATGCGGAGGTAAAACTTGCTGTGTCATCCATGCTCAACACGTGTATTGGCAAATAATGAATTCAGTTAAAAAAAGAAAACAGAGAACAAAATGATAGTATGTCCAGTAGGACTGCCAGTGAGGGACAGTAGTACGTACACACATCAGCCAGCACAAAGCCAAAACTAGCAGTCGACTTTGGACTGGGCACTAGGGCAGTTTTCAGCATTCCCTGTAATAACGTTCCACCATTTTTCTAATAATATATATAGTATATTATTATATGTTAATGTATAATAATATGCTATATATAGTATATATGCTATATATAGTGTATATATAGTATACTCTAGATATATAGAGAGTATACTCTGTGTCTCTCTATAGTATATATAGAGATATAGAGATTTGTTGGCCATCAACATCTGGGAAGTAGCAAGGACAAGAAGAAGGTCACTGAAACAGGTGAAGGAGATGTCTGGTACCCACTTGGAGCTGACTTCCTGCTCAGATGATGTGGGTCTCTGGACAGGGGAAGGAACTGCCCGGGTTAGAAATCAGAAAAGATGCTCTAATAGGGAGGCCACACTCCTTTAGAGCCAGGGATGGCCCCGTTATCATAGGATTGTCTGTACATATTTAAACTTATGGTACCAAGGACAGCTGAGACCCTCTCTGCCAAAAGATAAATGCCTCCTCCTTGAGGGAGATATTGACAAAAGGGACAGTTCTCTCTCCCCAGGAGATCAGTAAATCCTCCCATTGTGTTCCAGTGAGTCCTTGTTTCCCAGAGATGAGGTTGGTGACAGATTGAACAGAGAAGGGAGCAGCTTTGCAAATAACCCCACCTAGTGATTTAAGGGATGCTTGGAAATACAGGGTCACAACATCTAGGTTTATCCCGTTTGCCTCCTGTTGGGATTGTTTCCCAGCTGGATTGATTCAAGGCCAATACCCTCTTCAGTCCCCTGCGTGGATGTGCTACCTTACATGGCATAGCAGGATGAATGAGGAACTCCAGAAAGATATGTCCACATCCTAACCACCAGAACCTATGGACGTGACCTCACTTGGAAGAAGTCTTCGCGGGTGCAGTTAAGACTCTCAAGATTAGATCATCCAGGATATCTAGTAGGTCCTAAATCCAGTGGCACATGTCCTTATAAAAGACACCCAGGAGAGAGACAGAGAGAAGAGGAGGAGTCCAGGTGAAAATGGAGGCGGACGCTGGAGTGAAGTGGCCACAAGCTGAGGAATGCCTGCAGCCACCAGAAGCTGGGAGAGGAAGGCAGGACCCTCCCTTAGAGACTTCAGAGGAAGTAGGGCCCAAGTGACAGCTTCGTTTATGTATGTATGTATGTATGTATGTATGCATGTATGTTTATTTATTTTGAAAGAGAGACAGAGTGGGGAGAGGGGCAGAGAGAAGAGAGAGAATCCGAAGCAGGCTCTGTGCTGCCCTACCTCATGACCTTGAGATCATAACCTGAGCCAAAATCGAAGAGTCAGATGCTTAACGGATTGAACCAGCCAGACGCCCCTGACAGCTCCCGTCCTACTGGAGATGAGGTGACTGCTTTGGACAAGCCACATACCCTCTCTGGGCCTCAGTTTCTTTACTGATAAAACACTGCTCAAAAATAGAGCATCAGCTATCATTCAAGGTGCATCCAACCCTAAGCCCAGATAATAGAAATGAAACCATGTGCAAAAAGCATAGGTTTTTATTCTAGTTTATAGTTTAAATATGACTATGATTTTTATATGCATTCTGAGCAAGTATGAATACTGTTAGAATAACATGCAAAAACGTTTTAGTCCAGATTATGGGAGAGGATTAAAATTAGTGCCTACACCTCTACGGACATAAAAAAGAAATAAAGTAGGCCAATCGGCTGGACCAGCACGTCGGGGTGTGGTTAGCTGAGAAGAAGGAAGCACTTTGATGACATCTTGTAAGGGAGGAAGTGCTGTGTGGCAGGCCAGCTCTGGGTATCTGAGCCGCAGTGAGACCAAGGAACCCCACCAGGGGGCTGCTGGGCTGCTGGGGCAATACCCATACGCAAGGGTCATCCTGCGGGGACCTCAAATCCTGGTTGAGAATCTCTCACAACCTGCCAGACAGATGTGAGCTCCTCCTGGGCTGAAAATCCTGATGCTTCAGGAAGGGCAGGGTGTAGACCGGGAAATGGGATTTGGGTCCTGGCGGGGCCCAGGCATGTCGGGGACAGTTGTTGGGAACACTTACCACCCCACCCCCCACTCAATGCTGCTGTTTCTATTCTTTCCTCTTTCTCTTCTATCTGCTGATGCTCCTTTGTTTTCCAAAAACAACAACAGCCACACGCAGAGAGCAGAGTGGCATTCTTTTACAGTTTTGCAAGTCTCTGTGGTATCTGACTTAATGGAAGACAGCTGGCTTCTCGTATCTGCTTCTACAGCAATCTGTTGTGCTGTGTTGTGTGGGTGGAAGCATATGAAGATAATCTGGCCTCACACAGATAAGTGATTAGAGAGGGCATGGCCTCCCAGGCCCACTGACAGGATCTTGGAACCCTCAGGGATCCTGACCACACTTGGAGGATGTATGATTAATCACGGTTTTTCCAGGGCGTCTGGGTGGCTCAGTTGGTTAAGTGTCCGACCTTGGCTTAGGTCATGATCTCAAGGGTGGCTCAGTCGGTTAAGTGTCTGACTTCAGCTCTTGTGAGCTCATGGGTGGCTCAGCCGGTTAACTGTCCAACTTTGGCTAAGGTCTTGATGTCAGGGTTCATGAGTTCAAGCCCCACATAGGGCTCTCTGCTGTCAGCCCAGAGCTTGCATCAGATCCTCTGTCCTCCTCTCTCTCTGCCCTTTCCCTGTTCGTGTTCTCTCTCTCTCTCAAAAATAAATAAGCATTTTTTTTTAAATCATGCTTTTTCCATATTTTATGATGCTTTGCATCCAGGGTTAATTGATTCCTGAAGACTAGCAAAAACACCTTGCCTAGGAGCCTTTGAAACCCACATCAAGCAACCCAACCCCCTCCTTTATCTAACACACACCAAGCCAACAGTCCCCCTGCCTTACGTGACCCCAGGGCTGGGTCCTGGACAGCGAGGGACCACCTGCAGCCCAGAGCCCACTGAGATGGCCCCAGCTACACTGCCTGCCCGCCCTTTCCTGCAGAAGCACAGTAAGGGCCTGTGCCCATGCATTCCCCTGGCTCTGTCTGCCTCCCGACGGACCCGGGTGCTTCCTGTGTGGTCCTGCGTGGCGTCCTGCTCCTAGGGAACTGTGAGTAAAAACTTCTCGATTCGTGCCGGTCATTTCTGTGCCTGCGTGTCTTCCCACCCCTGGGACACCCAACCCGTCCCCCCTCCCGACCTTTGCCCGGAATCCTTTCCCCTTCCCTCTCTGCCTGATGACTCCTTACTCAGCCTCTGAGACTCAACTCAGAGGCCACCTCTTCCGTGAAGCTTGCCTTAGTCACCCTCCCGGCCCCTCCCGGGCACAGAGGGCTGCTCACACCAATGTCTTCTCCTCTAGCGGGCAGGCAGAGGCAGGAAGGCCTCTTGTTCTGCTCTGCCATCTGGTTGCAGGGCCTGGCCGTGAATTAGGCTTCATGGGATAAAGGAGTGTGAGCATGGAGGGAAAGAGGGATGGTTCCCGCTAGTTGGTGCAAACTGGTCTGGAAAACACGGAGCGGGCTCTGTCTGTTCTTTCAGAAGGCTGAAACCACAGGAGGAGAATGCAAACCCGACCACCTCCAGTTCTGAGTGGCGAGGCAGGGGGCACAGCCTGTGACTGGGTTCCAGGCCCCCTGGGCTCTCTGTGGGCCCAGGACAGCCCCGAGCCTGTGTGTGTGTGTGTGTGTGTGCGCATGTGTGTGCGTGTGTGTGTTGATGGGCAACAAAATGGGTGAAGCTCAGGAAGGCCATGAGCGTGGCCTGGGACAAGAGGGTGTGGTGGGGACTGTGGCAAAGGGAACTCACCCATAGAGGTGGCTGCCACTTAGCACCACAGAGCCAGCCCTTCCCACCAGCTAAGTGGAGCTGGAAAGTCTTACTTTCAGGTGACATCTTCAGATTGTTAAGTGTTGTCTTAAATGCATAACGTGCTGTATTGGTGAAACAAAGGACATCAGGAGCCTCAGGGCCACAGGGGAGGGAAGCCTTGCTGGGTGGGGAGGAGGGGGAAGAAGAGGGACTCAGCCAGGGGATTGCTTCACAAGCCCTAACCTGGCTTCTTTCCAGGGAGCCTCACTCCCTGGAGCTGTGGTTGACAATCTCCCTAATACCACTGGTCCCCATGCATCAGGAGGGCACTGAACTTCACACGCAGAGAGACCAGAGCTAGCGCACTTATGAACAGGCCCTGGGAGCTGGAAGAGTCCTTAGTCCAGCCTGGAATCTGAAGCCTGGGGAGGTCAAGGGACTTGCCCTAGGTCACACAGACAGCCCCAGGCCGTGCCAGACCTCCTGGCTGCCTGCCTGGGCCCATCTGTCAATTTCTAATGCTGACATGTCACTGAAACATGAAATACTGCTCTGAAGCAGCATTGCGACTTGAAAAGCCGATGCTCCACCCACTGTAACCTTACTTAACTTTTCAGAACTCCACTCCCTCCCTCCCCCATCCACCCACAGCCTCTCCACCTTATGCGGGCTTTTTCCCATCCCCCTCCTCCCCCTCCCCCCCCCCCCCCCCCAGCCTTCAGATCTCACACAGTACTGAACTTCAGAGGGGATTCAGTCATGAGACTGGGGATCCTAGCAGAAAATGAGCTTAAACATCAGCTTGTTCTTTTTTGAGCCTATTCTTGCCCCTCTGCAGCTTCAGGAGGGAGGAGTGGGCATCTGAAGCTCTATTCGGAATAGTTATTTTACACACCGTAGAATGAGTTACCGTCCATTCCCCAGCTGCAGCAGGTAGCCAGTGTGGCCTGTGATTCTGGGGCATAGGGAGAACTGACCAAATGCCAGTCACCGTGCCTGAAATTCTATCAGCCAACCTCTGGTCATGAAATATTCTTTCTTCTTCTAAAGTCACGTATTAAAATGTAAATACTCTGGGGAGAGAGAAGCCTTCTCTCTGCCTGTTCTGTCCCCTACCTGACCACCAGCTGGGTTCAGGTGCTGCACAGTCCTTTGTGGGCAGGCAGGTCTAAGCAGAGTCTTAGGGGACAGGGGACACGTGTATGCTGCAGTGGATGGGCCCCTTCATTCGGAAGCACAGAGGGGAGGCACCTGGCCCAGCTGGGGGAGTTCAGGAGAGCCTTCCTGAGAAAAGGACTTGGGTGCTGAGTCCTGAGGAAGGAGTAGGCATCAGCTGGGTGAAAAGCAGGGAAGGTGAGAGGGTCCCAGGCAGAGGGAACAGCACATGCAACGGCCTGGAGACAGAGCACCTTGGGCTGGAGAATCTGCGTGTCCCTCAGTTTTGAGTGGCAAGAGCTGGGAGAGGAGCTGGAGAGGGTTGTGAACTATAAGGAGCTTGCTCTTCTCACTCTGGGCAATTGGGAGCCACGGAGGGCTCTAAGCAGGGAAGGGACCAAGTTAGATTTGAAGTATAGAAAAAGTGCTCTACTGCCACAAGGCGACTGGGTGGGTGGTTGGGGGGAGTCAAGATGGAAGAGGAGGGGCAGGCGGGAATCTATCACAGGACTTCCAGTGATGGGTGGTGGTGGCCTGGACCCAGACTGTGACAGGTGGGATCAGAAAGTCAGTGATCCAGGGTGAGACAGAGAACAACATCCCTGACTCCATCCTAAACCCCAGTCTTCTGAACTCCATCCCTTAAAGCAGGAGGCACCCCTCTTCTCTTCTACCGGAACCCACCCCATGGCCACGGAGACGCAGGCCCCACCACCGATACCTGGCTGGTCCGGGTGATGCAGCGGCGAATGAGGTCTCTGATGTTGTTGTGCTTGTCCGTCTGGAAATACACGGTGGCGCTGGACTTTTCCTTCAGGTAGGGCTTCTGGGCTGAGGTCCAGCTGTGCAACAGGGTCGGCTCGCTGCCCTCGGAGGCCACGGGGAAGTAGGTACCGGACTGCAGGGAGCAGGAGTCGAGTCCCTTGGGACCCGCCTCTGCCCCTCCTGGGGGCTCCGGGGCACAAGGAGGCTGCTTGGCCTGGGCCTGGATGTACTGGGCCTCCACCGAGGACAAGAAGTCTACCTCACCTTCCTGGCCAAGTGCCTGCCAGTAGGCCTCGGGACCCCCATCCAGGAGGGCGTCTGTGGCCAGCCGGGCACTCTCATTGTCGCTGAAGTCAGCCCTGGCCGGCCGGACCCACTGGCTCTTGACATCTTCCAGGCGTTTCCGGATCTTGCCCACATGCCTTGACCGGCTCATGCTGCCCTGTCCCGGGGCCGTGGTGGGGAGGCCGGCGCCTGAGCTCCTCCTGATGGCAGGGCACGTGAGCCACGGAGCGGGGATGGGGAGCCCTCAGCACTCCTGGGAAGCACCCAGCATCCACCTGCCACCCCTCACACCCGCTCCGAGGAAGTGATTTAACGTTGTCCTGAGTAACACTTCACTGCCAGGCCTTGGCTTATCTCTGGGCGACACCGCCCTGCCCGAGGGCTGCAGGGCCGGCTCAGTCACGCCCTGGCACACTCAGCCCTGGGAGCCGGCCTCTCCTCCCAGCAGCCTGCCTCCGCTCATTGCACAACGCTCCAGATCCCCCGGCTGGCCGCTGGTGCAGAGCGGGGAGGCTCTCCCTGCACCCCTGGGCCTCGGCTCCTCCCGTGCTCTCGGTTCAAATGCCATTGGTTCAAGACGAGAACTCCCCTGTGCGGCAAGATGCTGCCCCTGAGATTGCGCCAGCATGGGGAGGGAGGCTGGACGCGGGCCACCAGAACTGTCCCCCAGGCACTTCTCTCTCCCAGTGACACCCGAGTCCCCAGCCTCCGGTCCTCTGAAAAAGCTTTTCTCTGCTCCCTCCCTCCCCTATTGTCTGTCAAAGTCATGTTTGAACAGACCGCCCAGAGAAGCTCCAGTCTGGGGGCCAGCTCTGGGCCGATGGGACCGGCCGTCTGTGAGCTGGGGCGGCAGGTGCAGCAGGTGTGTTTGAAGTGTAGGAACAGCTAAGGGAGAAACCACATTTTCTTTCCAGGTCAGGTCACGGTCAAGTCCATGTCGATGGAATGCAACGTACGTCTTTGGGTTCTGCCAGAAACAGACTGAGACAGGATTGGAGTACAAGTACGAGGGAGCCGCCACGGGGCACGTTAACGAGGGACATCTGGGGTCAGTCCTGCCGGGCCCCCTGGGAGATGGTATCCAATACATCTTGGAGTTTTCCTACGCAAAGGGTGAGAATTTATCTACCAACCTCCATTTGTCACTGGCGGAGGGCTGCTCCTGGGCCCACATTAAGCCCCCTGTGGCCGGCCTGCCCTGTGTGCTCACCAGGCACAGCCGTGAAGTCAGAGGAGGCACGTGGTCAGACTCTCAGGTGCACGGTCAGAGATTCACGGGAGTGGTGAGTGCTGTCGGTCGGGAGTAGGACCCTGACAATGTCTGCTCAGGGAACTAAAAAACTGGGACTGTGTGGTCCTCACAGCTGGCAGATAGGGAGAGCCAGAAGCCTGTGGCATATCTATTCTTTGGAGGAGAATTGCTGTTACATCTGTAACCCACCAAAGCTGTGGCCCAAGTGGCTCAGTCCAGTAGGAGAATAGTATATTTTTTTAATGTTTATTTATTTTTGAGAGAGACAGAGACAGAGCATGAGTGAGGGAGGGGCAGAGAGAGAGAGAGAGAGGGAGGGAAACACAGAATCTGAAGCTCCAGGCTCCAGCTGTCAGCACAGAGCCTGATGTGGGGCTTGAACCCACAACCTGAGAGATCATGACCTGAGCCGAAGTCGGACACTTAACCGACTGAGCCACCCAGGTGCCCCAGGAGAATAGTATTTTTGAAAGCACCGTCCAGGGGGACCTGGGTGGCTCAGTCGGTTAAGTGTCCGACTTTGGCTCAGGTCATGATCTCGCGGTTTGTGAGTTTGAACCCACATCAGGCTCGCTGCTGTCGGCACAGAGCCCGCTTGGGATCCTCTGCCCCTTCTCTTTCTGCCCCTCCCCCACTTGCACTCTCTCAAAAATAAAACATTTAAAAAATAATAATAAAAGCACAGTCCAAAGAAGACAAAAAGAAATTTCCTCTCTACTTTTGAAGGTTGTTGAAGAAAATCCAATTCATGCCCTCAGGCAGCCCTCCCTTTATTAGACTTTATCTCTCCCCCCTCAATCCCTGGAACGTTGAGGACAACAAACCCAACAAACTCTCCCCCTATTGCCCTTGTGGCTCCGTGCCTTTCTTCTTCTCTGTTTGGCCAACTCTTGCTTGTGCAAATTGACTTAACCTCTTTCCCACATTCTCCTCTGAGCTTGTCTCCTCTCTGGCCCTCCTCAGTCCCTTCTCTCGTTGCCTCAGTCCAGTGCCCAGTCTGGTTAGACCAACCTGGGGAGGGAAGTACTAATCCCTGGGATTTGTTCTGGTTCACGCCAGGGCTCAACAGTTGTCTGCAACTCTCCATTGCCCGCCATGTTAAGTACCCATTCCTGAGTCTCGAGTTTGAGGTCCTGCATGTTTGGGACCTGTGTGAACATTCCATTCCTCTCCTATACTTGGCCATAATTGAGTGCTCACTGCATGCTGGCCATCTGTGCTGAGGGAGACACAGATTAGTGGACTCCATTACACAGATGAGGAAACTAAGGCTCAGAGAGGTTGAGTGACTTGTCCAAGATCACACAGCGAGTGAGTGGCATAGCCTGGGCACTGTTGCCCTAAAGCCCATGTGTTTTCCACTCTGCCAAGCGTCACGCTTTCCCTTCCCCTCCCCTTTCCCCTCTATCCTCAGAACAATCCCCATCATCTTATGAGTTCCAGAATGTATACAGGAGAGAATGGAAGAAGTGGGTGGACATGATGGGGTTCTCTTCTCACCCAGGCCCAATTCTCTTTGTTAGATTAGTCAATGACTGAGGGACGCCTGAAGCAGTGGTAGGTCTCCAGGGCCGGGAAGGACTATTTTTTTTCTTAATTTTTTTTTTTTTTTTGGCCAGGTGGGCGGGGGGGGGGGGGTGGGATGGCATAGAGAGAGAGAGGGAATCCAAAGCCCAATGTGGGGCTCGAACTCATGAACCATGAGATCATGACCTGAGCTAAAATGGGATGCCTAACTGACAGCTTGGAGCCTGGAGCCTGCCTCGGATTCTGTGTCTCCCTCTCTCTTTGCCCCTTCCTCTCTCTATCTCTCTCTCTCTCTCTCTCAAAAATAAATAAATGTAAAAAAAAAAATGAAAGAATAACACAGACATGTCAAAAATATGAAGAAACCAGCTTGGAGTTCCCACTGGCTAAACTTGGCACAATTTGAGTATCAAAATAATGGTAAAAAAGGATTGTCATACATGAAATAAAGTAGAAAACCATGAGTCCATACGAACAAAAATATAGATACTGAAGTTTGAGGAAGAACAAATGTTTTTTTTTTTTTTCTTAAGATTTTATTTTTCTAAAGTAATCTCTACACTCAACGTGGGGCTCAAACTCACAACCCTGAGATCAAGAGTCACCTGCTCCACCAACGAAGTCAGCCAGGTGCCCCAAGAACAGGTATTTAAACAGTTTCAAATAAATTCTCCATGAAATACTTAGTAAGTACAAAGAGGGACTAAGAAACTTTGTGGCAACAGACCCCATCAGCCACACCCTAACCACGTGATCAAAGTGACCCTCATCGATAATGGGACAAATCAAAACCTGGAGCCAGTTGATAGGATGCAGTGAGAAAAACCCAGCATCGCTCTCATGATATTCTTGCCAAAAATACGTCACCTGAATTTTGACTGGGTTTTTAAAAATGTGTTTATGTGAGGGGCACCTGGGTGGCTCAGTCAGTTAACCTTCCGACTCAATGTCGGCTCAGGTCATGATCTCGCTGTTTATGAGATCGAGCCCTATGTCAGGCTCTGTGTGGAGCCTGCTTGGGATTCTCTCTTTCTCTCTCTCTCTCTCTCTCTCTCTCTCTCTGCCCCTCCCCTGCTTGTGCTCTCTCTCTCAAAATAAATAAACATTAAAAAAATGTGTTTAGGTGATCCCGCAAGGAGGAAACAATCAGATAAATCCAGACTATGAAGATTCTAGGAGACCAGCAGGTGGGAGAATGGGGGAGAGGACTGGGACCTGGGGAAGGGGGTGTGGAGAGTCCCGTCACATACATAGTAAATTGCCCAATGGCCCAACAGCAGAGCTTCCAAAGCCCTTGCTCCAATCTGCAGCCAGATTCTGTAATTACTGGTTCAGGTGAGGCTCTCCTCCTTTAGGCTGTGAGCAGTTGTGGGTGGGGGATGGGGGTCTAGCAAGGCCTGACTTAGCTTCTTGGCACCCCCGGTGCCTATGCCCCTTGGGGGGCTGGCACGTAGTAGGCATTTAATAAATGCCTATTAGGCAAACGAGTGGCTAAGTGCTCCTGGGACAGAGGCCGGTCACTCAGGATGTCACAAAGAAGATTCCAGAACTTGTCTCGGAGAGGCTAGGGGCTGAGAGCCTGGGCCTTGGGCCCAGGACCCGGGAGGAACAGGATGCCTGTTCGACCTTAAGGAGCAGCTGCCGCCTTCTCTCCAACACCTCTCCATCAAGGCCTGCAGCAGCATGAAAACTGTACGGTCTCATTACCCAGTGACCCAAGAAGTGCAATTAAGTTGAAAAGTAGTTGGCATAATTAATTAGACGGGTAAATAGCTCCCTGTCAACACCAATCAATCCATTCTGCATCTAATCAGCCCCTCGAAGACAGGCTGGGAGCCCTGGCAGCTGTGCCTTCCGCTGGCAGGCAAGGGCCTGGGGCAGGAGCAGAAACGGGCAGAGTATCCAGCCGGGCACCCCGAACCCCATCCACATGCCCTTCTACATTCACTTTTCATGGGAGCGGCCTCTCCGGGGCTGTCTTCAGGATTCCATCCTGGGCACCCAGCAAAAGCACAGCTTACTGCCCAGGGACCCTCAGCTGCACAGTCCCTTCACCTCCTTCAGGGTCCCATTGGAGTTTGAATTCTCAGTTTGTGGCTCAAGATTTCCGATGTGCATTAAAACCATTATAAACGTGCATAAAAACTGTGGGAGCTCCCAGTTTTGGAGCTAGTAAATTTGCAGATGCTTTTGTTTTTAAATTAAGGTATAACTTAGAGGCAGTAAAATTTACCCTTGTTAGTGTTCACCTCTATGAATTTTGAGAAATGCACACAATCATATAACCACACCACAGCCAAGATCTAGAACATTTCTATCACCCACGCTCTCCTGTAGTCAACTGCTCCCCACACCCAACCCCTGGCAACCACTGATCAATGATCTCTCCCAAAAGCTTTGCCTGTTCCAGAATATCCTATGAATGGAATCATACAGGGTGAGCCTTTTGAGTGTGGCTTGTTTTCACTTAGCATAATGCATTTGGGATTGATCCATATTGTGGCATGTGTCTCAGTGGTTAGCTACTTTTTAAAAAAAAATTTTTTTTAACATTTATTTATTATTGAGAGACAGCATGAGCAGGGGAGGGGTAGAGAGAGGGGGAAACACAGAATCCGAAGTAGGTTCCAGGCTCTGAGCTGTCAGCACAGAGCCCCACACAGGGCTCGAACTCACAAACTGCGAGATCATGACCCAAGTCGAAGTCGGTCGCTCAACCAACTGAGCCACCCAGGCGCCCCAGTGGTTGGCTACTTTTTATTGCTGAGTAGTGTCTTATAATACAGATGTACCAGTGTATCTGTTTCTCAGGTGAAGGACATGGGGTTGTTTTTAGTTACGAGTGTTTATGAATAAAGCCACTATAAATATACATCGATAAGCTTTTTAAAAAATGTTTTTTTTGAGTGATAGAGTGCGAGGTAGGGAGAGGCAGAGAGAGGAGACACAGAATCTGAAGCAGGCTCCAGGCTCTGAGCTGTCAGCATAGAGCCCAACATGGGGCTTGAACCCATGAACCGCTAGATCATGACCTGAACTGAAGTTGGATGCTTAACCAAGTGAGCCACCCAGGCACTCCTATCTATAAGCTTTTGAATGAACTTAAGTTTTCACTCACTTAAATACCTAGGGGTGAGGTTGCTGGGTCTTATAAATTATAAATTTCTTATAAATTTCTTTATAAGAAATTGCCAAACTCTTTCCTAGAGTCCTGTACCATTTTGCGTCCCACCAGCAATGTATGAGACTTTCAGGAACTTTGCATTTATGCCAGGGTATAGACTTCAAAAAACAATCATATCCATTGCTGCTGACAGCAAGGCCGGCCATATAACTTTTCGGGGCCCCGTGCAAAATGAAAACATGGGGTCTCGTGGAGCCAAACAAAAGGAAAAAACTGCCATTAATGGCATTAAAATAGAAAGATTTTTCCTTTCTACCACAGAGTCTTTCTTTCTCGACTTCTCATGGTGTTTTTTTTTAACTTGCTATTTCATGTTTTAAGTAAAGAAATACTAAAATTCAAAATTATTAGCATGAATTTTACCTTTCATCTTCATTAGGTGCAATGCCTTTATGTATGTATTTATTTATTTATTGTTTAATTTACATCCAAGTTAGTTAGCATATGGTGCAACAATGATTTCAGGAGTAGATTCCTTAAGCTCCTTACCCATTTAGTCCATGCCACCCCCGATCCCTGGTGCAATGCCATTTTAAATGCCACTATGACAGCATTTACCGTGTATGTAGAATCACTGAAATTATACAATGCGTATTTTGTTTGTGCATGCATATGTATTTTCTTCTTCCCAGAAAGTGGAAATGCTGCAGAAAATGAGCTCACCTGTTTTTATTCCACTTCTCGCTACGTGCGTATTCTACTAACAGTCTCTACCTCTGGCTTACCGGTGAATATGGAAGGACAGAAAGAAGGAAGTATTTCTTTCTCTTCCCTTCCGTAAGCATATGTGAAATCCCTTGGTTGTTTTTTGGGACGTGATCGCCCTTTGCTGCATTCGACGCAAATTCTGGTGCCAACAGAAAGCGTGACCTCTCGAGTCTCGTCTTGCCTCTCTCAGTCACAGATGTAAGGCATGTACCCGGTCTTCACTGGGAGTCTCACTGACTTTCCACGCGTCATGGACCCACTGGAGTTCAGAGCTCACGGGGCACTGTGAATGCTCTGTGCCAGTGGGTCAGCAAGGAACTGCAGGCAAGCACAGTACACACGTCTGTTCTGCTCACTCCGCCATTGGACTTGACTTACAAACCCCCAGCTCAGGGGTGCCTGGGTGGGTGACTCGGTCAGTTAAGCGTCTGACTCTCGGTTTTGTCTCAGGTCACGATCTCGTGGTTCATGGATTTGAACCCCTCATCGGGCTCACCACTGGCAGCGTGGAGCCTGCTTGGGATTCTCTCTCTCCCCCTCTCTCTCTGCTCTCCCCTGTTTGCGTGCTCTCTCTCAAAATAAATCACTTAAAAAAATAAATTAATAAAAAAACCGCAGCTCAATGATAAAATTATTAAGAATTTCAAGATGGTGACGGCAGAGTATTAAACCAAGTGCAGGGTCCTTCTGAGCCTGGGACCTGTGTGAGCAAATTAAATATTTGTGATACCACTAAAATACTTTTATAATATTAAAAAAAATCAATCCCTGAGATTCTAGCTAATTACATTATTTGGGGTATTATGCTTTGTTTCTCTAGTGAAATTGTTCCTTTTTCTAGAATAAAGAACACAACTTCTGGGGGCGCCTGGGTGGCTCAGTTCGTTAAGTATCCGACTTCGGCTCAGGTCATGATTTCATGGTTCGTGGGTTCAAACCCCTCGTCAGGCTCTGTATCAGCAGCTCAGAGTCTGGAGCCTGCTTCAGATTCTGTGTCTCCCTCTCTCTCTCTTTGCCCCTCCCCTGCTCAAGTTCTCTCTCTCTCTCTCTCTCTCTCTCTCTCAAAAATAAATAAACATTAAAAAAAAAAAAAAAAAGAACACAACTTCTGCTCTTTCATTACATCACAGCCCCTGGCCTGGCCAGGACTCCTATGGGCACTCAGAAAGTTCTAGCTGGTTTTCAGAGAAACCCACTGCAGTGGATAAGCTCCGGCACCACTCTGGCTCTGTGTGGAAGCAGGAGTGGGGACGAGCGCCGAGGCTCCCCCGTTACTCCCCTCTACACACGGCTGGGAGTGGCTGCGGTAGGAAGGTTGGGGATATCAGCTGGTAAAGGAAGGAATGTATGAGTAGGTCAGCCCAGCAGCATCTCACTGACTTCGAAATGATTATCAGGAATTTCACATAGTGCCTGGTGCAGGTCAGCCAATGGTCAGAACCTGCCCAAGGTGCCCATCGGCCTGGTGTGGGTTGTCAGAGGGACCCTGCCTCCAAGCTGGGCGGGAAACTCTCTGGGACTCCACCCTGTCTCTTTGTTTTGGAAAATAATTCTGGTGGCTTTGCCCTTTGTTTTGTGAATATTACATGTTCATTATAAAAGTTTGTGAAAAAACCGTGGCGCCTGGGTGGCTCGGTCGGTTGCACGTTTGATTCTTGATTTCAGCTCAGGTCACGATCCTAGGGTCGTGGGATGGAGCCCCGAGTCGGGCTCAGCGCTGAGCTTGGAGCCTGTTTAAGATTCTCTCTCTCTCTCTCTCTCTCTCTCTCTCTCTCTCTTTCCCTCTGCCCCCTCACCCATTCTTGTGGTGCTCTCTCTCTCTAGAATAAAAAATTTAATTAAAAAAATTAAAAACTGGTGAAAAAAACAGGCAAAAATAAGTAAAATGCATTAAAATGAAAAAAACCAAACACCCTATTTTCCATAGCCACGTCACTGACATACTTTTTAACATTTGTTGTGTGTGTGACAACAGTGTAGATTAGACGTCTCAGGATCCACTGCAAACTGCCTCCAGTGTGTACGTCTCCCTTTTTCCCCAGGCCTCCCAAAAGCCAGAGCTCTGCATGGGACCCAAGCTCTGTGGGACAGGGGCCATCCTCCCGGGACAGGAGCACCCTCATGGACAGGGCCATCCTCCCGGGACTCGGAAGGCGCTAGTGAGCAAATCGGAGCCACCAGGACCATGCTGGGGGTTCGGCTCTTCTGCAGCCGCAGCTGAGGCAGGATTGAGTGCAGGCTCCAGTCCGGTGTCAGAGGTGGAGAGTGCCGGTACCGAATTTCCACTGGAACCATCCGTGGTGTGGCCGGGCATCTTCCTGGGGTTGCCCTTGCCTCTGTAGCGTCCAAGCATGGTTCCCCAGCCCTCCTGGAAATTCTGTAATGAGCTAACTCTGCAACAAATTCCCTCCTGCTTAACCAGCTAGAGTAGATTCTGTTGTCAGCAGTGAAGAACTCTCTCCTGGGGTCTCAGCTTCACTCTGCCCAACCTCCTTCAGAGCACTTACCATAAAATGGAATGGCCTTGTGTATGTATTCCTTTACCACTTAATGTGTCTTCATGAGGGAGGAACCAGTTCTGTCTCATTCACCACTTGGATCCCAGTGGCTGTCTCAGGGCAGCGCTTGGTTAGTATCTGTCCGATGAAATATTTGGTCACCTTCCAGCAGGACTTAGCCCAGCACCAGCCACTCCTGGGGATCAAGTCAGGGGGTATTCTTTCTACATGTGTTCCCTCCCCGCCAACATTTGCTGACTGCCTCTTCTGCAGAGAAAAGCAATGAATTGGAAGATACCAACTTGCACCCCTCTGAGTCTAGTGACTTAAGGTTGTACAGATGAATGAGCTCACTGTGGCCAATTCCTTGCTTCCCTTCAATGAGCAAAGACCTGCTCTGTGATGAGCATGTGTGTGTCTGTATGTGTTAAGTGGGGACAGATTTTTCTGAATAAAAAGACCCACAGACTCAGAATACCAAATTCATTCATTCATTCACTCACTCATTCATTCATTCATTCATTCCACAAACTCTGATTGAGGGTCTGCTCTGATGTATGTATGCATGAAGTGCAGGAGGGGGCCTGGACCTCCCAGTCAAATCCACTTTGTAATCAGACTTTCTCCCTTTGGCTATCAGACTGTCATCTAAATCATTTCAAGCCTCTAAGCCTTAAATTAAGAGCCAGATGATGCAACCTTTCCATTATGTGGTTGTGCAATTTCAGGCACAAACTCTATGTTTAAAATACAGGTGCGGGAGTAGATTTTAGTGATATGATTTGAAAGCATTGATGTTTAAGCAGGCCAGTCCCTGGATACCTACTGCAGGTAGGAGCCATGACACCCATTGGCCCTGTGACGAAAGTGGCTTCATGCCTGTGTGTCTCAGGGCTGTGCCAGGACACACAGTGTGACCTCTGTCATTGCCATTGTGTCTGTTGGAACCATAGGCAAAACCATTGTCTTGTTCCAGGTCTGAACCTGGAAGGGGCAGGCCCACCTCCTTGGGGCCCCAGGGCTGCTGGGACCACACCCATCACCACCTGTCTCACCTGAGGAGTGGGGAGGCCCTGAGAAGTGAGTGCTGTAACCCTTTCCTCTCCTCTGGCTAAGGGACCTCGCTGTCCTCTCCGCCCCGTATGTGAAGTGGGCAATGGATCTTCGAGTCCATTCCTGGCCAGGTCATGGGAAGGCCTACTTGGTTATTAAATCAGATCCTGCACGTGTTTGGAACTAACAAATAGGTTTTTGATCAGACTAAAAGTTGGGGATATAGAAATGAACCAACAGCAGTCCCTGCTCTCCAGGAAAGACAAGCAATTACAGTAGAATATGAGAAGCTTCCTCTCCTAAGCAAACGTTGGAAGGTCCACCATGGGTTCTACAGAGCCTACAGCAGACCCCTGTTGTGGTGGTGCCTACCTTTCCATGGGAAAGACGGCAAATGAGCAGTCACAACGTCTGCTCATTTGAAGTGTTAAGGTCAGGGGAGCTAAGAGAGAGAGCTATGTTCTCTGCAGAACAGAGAGGCCTGACCCAGCCCCAGCCAGGAGGCCTCTCTCAGGTCATGACACGTAGGCCGTGACCAGCAGGGCGCTAGGAATGAGCTGGGAGAGGTGGGAGGGAATGGGCACCCCCTTCCCATTGTGTAGAGGTTGTGCAGAGGGTGGGTGGGGGGTGGGGGGTGGGGGGAAGAGATGAACTCCAAAGCTCAGGCCTCTGAGGGCACAGAATGACTTCCCACAGAGGAAGTCTGAGGAAAAGCCCCCTCTGGCCCGATGTTCTGCCTCTCGCAGACTCTCCTCGACCTGCCCAGCTGGCTGTGCCCTCGCTCCTGGCCTGTCACAGCCAGAATAATGAGATGGGACACGTGGGCCTGCAGCCAGTTACCAAGTCCTGGCTGGGAAGGGACCAGGCCTGGGAAGTCCCTGGTGCTTCCCAAAGTGCCGCAGGCAAACTTACACCATAAATGGGGCCTTTCTCCCCAACCCCTTCCCTTCCCCGATAGCCTTTCCCCTCACTCAGCCCTCTATATTTCATTTTTGTTAATATGTGTACATTAAATGTAGTATATATAATTATATGTTATATAATTATAAAATATAATTTTACATGTGTATATATATATGATATATTATATGTATACATAAAGCATAGAGAGCTGGAAAGGAGATGAGAATCGCAGTGAGCTTGGGCCCCACAACCTGCTCACCCGGACTTCTGCCCAACTAGATCAGTGTCAGCAGGGAGCCGCTTGGGGAAAGACAGGCTGTGGGCTGCGGTCAGGTCAGATGCAGCCCACAGCGTGGTGGTGACCCTGGCAGGCAGATGGAGTCAGCGGCCCCGTGGGTGGGATGGAAGTGCAGGGAGAGGTCAGGGTGGAAAGAGAAGTCCCAGCTCTTCACAGCTGGGAATGCCCCCGCACAGACAAATCCTGGGGCTTCTGGTCTTCACCTTCAGGTACGTGGAAAATTCTGTATGTGCTCCCTTGGGGGCAAAACAGCAAATCCACCAGAAGCCAGGACAGAACAAATGTCTTGGCGGTCCCTCCACAAGTGTGTCAAACACAGGCACAACAACGGTTCGCGGCAGCATTTGTTACTGACTGGGAAGCATGAGATGTTCCAGAATCAGAAGACCCGGGGCAGCTGGGGCTGTCACAACAAAGCGCCACAGACGGGGTGGCTGAAACAACAGAAATGCACCCTCTCACAGTGCTGGAGGCCGCAAGTCTGAGAGCAAGGTATTGGCAGAGTATGTCTCTGAGGCCTCTCTCCTCTGCTGGTAGGCGGCCATCTTCTCCCTGTGTCCTCATACAGTCTCCCCCTTGTGGGTGCACGGCCTGATCCCCTCTTCTCTGCTGTGGTTACAAAGAACAGGAAGATCTATATGTATTGGCAGAAAAAGAGTCCCAAGCTTACTATTAGTGAACAAAGTCAGTCACAGAGCAATAGGATACTGGTATCAGTGGTTCCCTCTGGAAGGGAACAGATTAGGGGCCAGGATGGGACAAGGGGGATTTTATTTACTTCTGTATGTATGTATGTATGTATGTGACAGACTGGATGATTGTTCTCACCTCTTCACTCCCTCCCTTGCCCGGGTTTTGCGCCTCTCTGGCTGGGAGCTGAGTATATTTCCCTATCCCTCCCATGGATGTTGAGCTTGGCCAGGTGACTTGGTCTGCCCAGTGGAATTTTGATGGATGCACCCAGAGCAGAGGCCTTAAATGTGCTTGCTTGGCATAGCTTGGCCTCTTGGGCTGCCAAGACCTTCAGTGAGAAGAATATACCCCCAGGGAAAGGCTGGTGTCGGGAGAAGGTGGGGACGACAATGAGCAGAGCGGAATTCAACCTCAGCCTAGAGCAAGCCCAGCAACCCACATACCTGCGAGCAAGAAAAATACATCCTTACCTTGAAAATGTTATGCTGAGTGAAATAAGCCAGACACAGAGGGACAAATATTGTATGATTCCATGCACATGAACTATCTCGAGTAGGCAAATCCATTCAGACTAGATGAGAGGCTACCGGGAACAAGGGGGTGGGGGAAAGAGGGAGTTATTGTTTAATGGGTACAGTTTCTGCTTGGGGTGACACGAAGGTTTTGGAAATTGATAGTTCTAACAGTTGCCTGACATTGTAAATGTACCTGGTGCCATTGAATTGCTCACTTAAAATGGTTAAAATAGTAAATTTGGTGTATCTATCTTCTGCCACAATTAAAAAAAATAATGTAGGGGCGCCTCTGTGGCTCAGTCAGTTAAGCATCCGACTTCAGCTCAGGTCACGATCTCGTGGTTCGTGGTTTGAACCCCACATCCAGCTCTGCACTGACAGCCCAGAGCCTGGAGTCTGCTTCAGATTCTGTGTCTCCCCCACCCCCCCTCTCTGCCCCTCTTCCGCTTGTGCACACACTCTCTTTCTCTGGAAGAAAGAAAGAAAGAAAGAAAGATCGTTGAATTTAGCACAATGGGTAGTGAATTGGATGGTGTGTGAATTACATTTCAATAAAGATATTTTTAAAAAAGAAAAATACATGCTTGCCCTTTAAGCCATTGAGTTTTAAAGAATTCGTTAAGTAGCACTAATAAGGCAATTTTAGATTGATAGAGTAGGTGTGTAGGTATGTAGTCTATAATGAACATGTCTTATTTGTGTAATATAAAATATGCAAAATCAGCATCTATTGGTTTCCCCTAAACAGGCCCCTCTTTCTTGTTTTCCTGCCTGCTGATGGCACCAGGACTTTTCTGGACATTGTTCATCCTAATTTCGAGTGCCTCTTGGCTTCTTTCTCTATCCTTGGCAGTTAGCCAGACCCCAAGTCTTGGCTGTTCCTAGAGTACATGTCTCCACTGGCTCCCTAATCTTAGTCTCCACAGCCATCCCCTGGTCAGGCTTTTGTCACCCTGGGCCTGGATTGTGTCGTGGGTTTCCCGGGTGGCCTCTCTGCCTGGGTCCATCCAGGCCCTGGGAGAGCAATAATTTGAATATGTTTCCATGAAGTTACCCTGTTCAGCTGGCCCTGAGGCCTTCTCTCAAAACACACACACTCAAGCACACAAACTTTCCACTCTGTAAAATGGATTTACAACAGTCTCTGTTGCCTGTTAGTATACCCACGGGTATACGAAGAGGTCCTAAAATTGATCAGCTGACCCTCTTGCACTGTTGGTGGGAATGCAAATTGGTGCAGCCGCTCTGGAAAGCAGTGTGGAGGTTCCTCAGAAAATTAAAAATAGACCTACCCTATGACCCAGCAATAGCACTGCTAGGAATTTATCCAAGGGATACAGGAGTACTGATGCATAGGGGCACCTGTACCCCAATGTTTATAGCGGCACTCTCAACAATAGCCAAATTATGGAAAGAGCCTAAATGTCCATCAACTGATGAATGGATAAAGAAATTGTGGTTTATATACACAATGGAATACTACGTGGCAATGAGAAAAAATGAAATATGGCCTTTTGTAGCAACATGGATGGAACTGGAGAGTGTGATGCTAAGTGAAATAAGACATACAGAGAAAGACAGATACCATATGGTTTCACTCTTATGTGGATCCTGAGAAACATAACAGAAACCCATGGGGAGGGGAAGGAAAAAAAAAAAAAAAAAAAAGAGGTTAGAGTGGGAGAGAGCCAAAGCATAGAGACTGTTAAAAACTGAGAACAAACTGGGGGTTGATGGGGGGTGGGAGGGAGGGCAGGGTGGGAGGGAGGGCAGGGTGGGTGATGGGTATTGAGGAGGGCACCTTTTGGGATGAGCACTGGGTGTTGTATGGAAACCAATTTGACAGTAAATTTCATATATTAAAAAATAAAAAAAATAAAAAAATAATAAAAAAAAATAAATAAAGTAAATGTTGGCTGACAAAAAAAAAAAAATAAATAAATAAATAAAATTGATCAGCTGGATGGTGGGGGCAGGGGTGGGTTAGGCCACTGCTCCTTCTCCATCGCTTGTTTCCCATCTGCTCTGACTCCACTTTTAGGGTTGTAATATATGGGTGTGGAAGCCTCTGGCACCTCCAGTAAGGGGACTGTTCGATTCAACATTACTTAGAAGTTGAGAAAACTAGGGGCACCTGGGTGGCTCAGTTGGTTAAGCTCCGCTCACGATCTCATGGTTCATGGGTTGGAGCCCCTTATCAGGCTCTGTGCTGACAGCTCAGAGCCCGGAGCCTGCTTCAGATTGTGTTTCTCTGTCTGCCCCTCCCCCAGTCATGCTCTGTCTCCCTCTCTCTCAAAAGTAAATAAAAAACATTAAAAAAAAAAAGTTGAGAAAACTAAAGATTCTAAAGACTAATTATTGTGGCTTTCAATTCAAAACTGAAAGAGGACCAACCAAGCTGCTAAATGGATGAAAATGATTTTTGAACTATTTTTTAGGCTACAACTTGAAACATGCTCAAGGAATTGAGTTTTAGTGCTGAAGTGAAACCCTTTCCACCTTTTTTCCTTCTTTATGTGAACAGTTTGTATGGATTCCATACAAACAATAAGCTGTTTTATTAATTTTTTAAAAAGAGGTGGGGTTTTTTTTTGTTTGTGATATGAAAAACAGGAATAAAATTAATGTTGAAACCCATCTTATTCTGGCAAAAAGTAATAGTCATACACTCTGTGAACTACAGAGGATTAGAATGTTGCATCCATCTCTTGGATATTTGTTTTGGATTAAGTTTTACATTTTTTTTCATTTAATAATTATTCTTCAAATCTAGATATTTTTTTGATTCACCGGTACTAATAAAAATAGCAGTATGTCAATTTAGAAGTAATTTTTGGCCCTTAGAGCCTTATGGTCATGAAGAAACAAGAAGATTGCAGTTTATGTACCTATTTTTGTTGCTGAGAGACATGTTAAGGCGATCGACTACAGTTATTAATCATAATATGTATTATATGGGGTCAAAACTCTAGGAGGCAGGGAATAAAATGGAAATAGAAGTTCGGGGCAGGGAGGTGAAATAAATGCAAACTTAACCAGCGCTAAAAGGGAGCTTGTCCATATATATTTAAAATAGACTATGGGGGGCAGAGTGCACCCGGGTGGTTAGTGGGTTGAGCGTCCAACTCTTAGTTTTCAGCTCAGGTCACGATCCCAGGGTCGTGGGATGGACACCTGCCTCGGGCTTGTGCTCCGTGTGGAGCACGGAGATTTTCTCTCTCTTTCTCTCCTTCTGCTCCTCCCCTCACTCTTTCTTTCTCTAAAATTAAAAACAAAACAAAACAAAACAAAAAAAAAAACCCACCTCTTAAAAAGAAAACAAAATAGCTTATTATTTGTATGGAATTCATAGGATATTTTGATTTCACTGGATATATGTTTAAAAAACAGTATTATTTTTAGAAAATTTGCATACACTGAAAATTACATCTTTTGTGACTGCAATTATAATGAAAAAGTTTAGACATCAACATTCTTCAAGGAGGTGCCTGAATGTTTCCAATTTATTTTAGGGGGCGCACGTGAAGAAACACGTTCTCCAGTTGCTGCTGGGGGTGGGGGGAGAGAGGCCCAGCGTTGTCTGACGCCCTGCCCCCGCCCGGGCTCTGCTACCAGCGGTTCCAACTTAAGCCGGTCGTCTAATCGCCTTGAATTTGAGTTTGCGCACCTGTAGCTGCAGAACAGGGGTGGTGCTGACCCCTTCAGGTTGTTCCCGGAGTAAATGCGCCGCCTCGGGAGAAGTGTTCGCTGGAAGGAAGAAGCGCCAGAATCCACCCAAGGGAGCGGCGCAGGGAGTGGGGGAAGAAGCAGATGAGCAAGGAAAGGGGGATCAGATTTTTGCAGAGGGAGTGACTTTTTGCTTGGCTGAAGAACGGCAAGGAAGAGGTCCCTGTCACAAGGTGCTTGACGGTGGGAAAAACATGCGAGCCTGGAGAACAGCCCGTCTAAAGGCCAGGAGGTGGAAAGGGCTTGTTTGGGATTCCCCCCCGACCCCCACCTCCGGCGCTGGCACAACCTGAGGTCCTGCCAGGCCTCCGCCATCAGTCACCCACTACCAGCCAGGCCTAGGGTGGGGGTGGGGGGGCTGAGTCTGCGACCCTGGTGGGCAGGTGACACTGACCACCCCTTCCTCCGGACTCAATCAGAACACAGCCGGTCGCATCCAAGAGGTGCCAAGTGGGGACCCGGCGCCTGCCCAGGTTCTGCAAGAGCGTGGGCCTCGTGGAGGCAGGGAGGAAGCACTTGTGTGTCTCAGTACAGGGACTCGCTCGGAAAAGTCTTTGAGAACTGGTGACACACGTATTTGAAAGATGGAGACACTTTTTT
Organism: Panthera leo; assembly: GCF_018350215.1. Classification (NCBI taxonomy): domain Eukaryota; kingdom Metazoa; phylum Chordata; class Mammalia; order Carnivora; family Felidae; genus Panthera; species Panthera leo. Next base: position 66,150,757 of record NC_056695.1, on the reverse strand, counting down.
TAGTGGAATATTTGTACCTCCTCCCCCTGCCCCGCCCAACTCCTGCGATCTACTATCCGTAAGTACGTTTGGGTGATGATGTGGGGTCACCTGTGTAGGGGCCTAGCCTGGTTCCCCGCACGCAGTCGTGGCGCAGTGTCCCCAGCAAGATCGAGTGGCCGCACCCCCAGACCATCCCCGCGTCCGCTCCCCTTTCCCTGCCCCTGTGCCCCGGCCAAGGGCCCGAAGAAGTTCTAGAACCAAACGGACCGCCCCGCCTCCCTTATCCCGCCTTCCGGCGCGAGGCAAACCGAAGCCCGGCTGGGTGAGGGCGGAGAGGGTTGGGCAAAGCTCCCCCTCGCGGCTATCGGGCTCGGCCAAGACTGGGTGCCCCGTGCAAACACGCCCCCCACCCCAGGCCTTCCTCCCCTCCCCCTCCCCCACCTCTCCTCCTTCTTTTCTCCCTCCTTTCCCTTGTCTTCACCTGTCGCCCCCCCCCCCCCTTTCCTCTTTCCCTTCTCCTTCTTCCCCCTTTCCCCTCCCTCCTCCTCCTTCCTTCTCCTCCTCCTCCTCCTTCCTAGTTCCTGCAGTTTGGGTCTCTTTTAGGTTTGTTGATTTATAATTTTAAATAGGCAATAGATTAACACACTTCAAGTATTTTATTTTCAACTATTCAAAGGTATACAGTGAAAAGCCTTCACCCCAGAAGAACATCAGACAAGTCCCCTGAGGAACCATCTATAAAGTATCTGACCAGTCCTCAAAACTGTCAAGGCCACCAAAAACAAGGCAAGACTGAGAAACTGCCACAGCCAGGAGGAGCCTAAGGAGACATGACCATTAAATGTGATGTGGGAGCCTGCATGGGATCCTGGAACAGAAAAAGGACATTTGGGGAAAAGTAAGGAAATCCGAGGCAAGATGGACTTCAGGCAATAATATATCAATGCTGGTTCATTAACTGTAACCAAAGTACCACACTAACGTAAGATGTTGGTAATAGGGGAAACTGGGGGCGGGCTTTATGGGAACTCTGCTATCTAATTTCTCCATAAATCTAAAACTGTTAAAAAGTAACAGTTTACTTAAAAAAAAAAAAGTCTTTATCCTATCCTTGCCTCTAACCATCATTTCCACCCACTCCCAATACATAAAAATCATTGATCTTAGTTTTCTGTGTATCCGTTCAGAGATGTAGGGTGCAAATACTAGCAAATATGAATATTCTTACCCCCACTTCATACTGTAACGACGGCACACCCCACACCCAGTTCTGCCCTTGCTTTCTTCACCTGTTTCATATCAGGCATAGAGCGTTCTGTGTTCTTGTTTTCAGCCTGGAAAGACCCTCATTCCTGTGGCCACTTCCCTGTTCATGGACTTGGGCTCTGCGATGTCTTGCAGTCCTAACACGGCTTGAGGACAAAACCGAGGGCATAACCCTGGCAAACAGTGGGTGAGTTTATCTGTTGGCCTGCGGGACCCAGGAGCGACTCAGTTTGTAACAGTGGTAGACAGGGACCCCACAAGGGTTCCTATGAGGGTGTGTGTTGGGGGTTTCCCTCTCCAGCCACTCTGCCCCCGGCTCCGCGCTCCTGCACCCGCGGGTTGGGGGGCGGGAGGGTAGGGGGATGTGCAGCGACCTCACCTTGAGCACCGCCCCTGTGTTGGATCCCCCCACTCCCAGGGAGCGTGGGTGGTAGAGCTGCCCCGAGGATTGGGTAGTCGTGGGGCTCCCACCCGCAACAGTGAGTGTGGGGAACTCCCCTGGGACTGGGTGGAACCCCTCCGCGAGTCCTGGGTTCAGACTGCCTGCACCACCCGCGACTCCCCCTAAAGAGACTCGATGCCCTTAAGAGCCCACCCCTGTCCCCCGGCCTCATCTGCCCTGGAGCTCGCTCGCAGTCTTTCCCCATGTGGGTCTCGCTGACCTCCCGCACTCCAGGGGTCTCTCTCCAAAATACAGAGATCTGCCACCCACCCCACCCCCAACAAAAGAGACTCTCTTTCCCCCAACTCTCAGGAGTTCTGGTGCCTGGTCTGAAGACGAAAGTATTTTCTCCACCTCCTCACACCCACCTTGCCATTCGCGCCCCTAACATCCCACCGTATCTCCCAAATTCTGGGGGATTAAAAAAAAAAAACTCCTCCCGCAACATTTTATAATGACAAGTTTCAGAAAAATAGAAAACCTTGAAAGACTTGTAGAGTGTCAGTACGCCCACCACCTAGATCTACATTAACATCCCTCTGCTCCAGCAGACTTCGAATCTCTACCTCGCTGTCCTTGAAGTTGGCCCGCCAGCGAACTGCCCGAGTTTTTGAAGCACTTCAAACTTCCAACCGTCAGTGCATGCCCCCAAAGCCCTTCTGCACGCCGGTCGTTGGCTGGAGTTCATTCTTAATTTACGTTTCTTAAGGTAAAATTCACATACAGCGAAATATACAGATTTTAAGTGTGCCGTAATGGTAAGTGTGCCAGATGGTACATGGAAAAGTATTTACTAGTTTAATAGTTATGTATTTATTTTAAAGTGTATTAAAAAAAAACAGTCGCTTTCCATGTATGATAGGGACATAGTTTCCTTTAACAATGAATGTAGTATGTAAAGGGTTAGGGGGAGGGGAGGGCAAAGGAAGAGAGGGGACATCCAAGAAGCTGAGGCTGTGGCGAGGTGTCGTTTCCTGAGCTGCTGTCGCTTCTAAGAGTGGCGCAGCCGGCGAGCTCCGGGCCGCGGTGCAATCCTGGGGCGCCGGGAGGGGCTGGGCAGGCTGGATCGGGGATCTGCGGGGGGCCGGAAAGGTGTGCATGTGTGCTTGCCTGTAAGTGTGTTTTCAAATCGTTATGCATCTGCGCTTCCACTCCCAAGTTTGAGGCTGGGAGTCCCTATGAACGCAGCACTCAGCACAGGGCCGGGAATACAGTAGGTGCCCAATAAGTGTTTCACTTGATCACAAGTGTGCACTTTGTAAGCACTATACAAAAGTAAGGTAGTACAGCAGCAGGAAGAATCCCACTCCTCCGTGTCCTCACTACTCAGCGCAGTGGGGTCAAGCAAGCCAGAGTGTTTGTTGATTGACAAACAGCGGAGCAGGCGGAGGAAAACTCCGCGCCGGTGGTTGGTTGCCAAGGACGCGGGTCTGGCGCCAGCGTCGGCTGTGGGGTCTCGCAACCCATTGCAGACAGAAATAAAGCCACAGCTTTCTGGGCATGCGCGCCCGGTCCCCGCACTAGCCTCATTATTCTACGGCTGCAAACAGCCTGTAGGTGCCTCGTTAGCGCAGTAGGTAGCGCGTCAGTCTCATAATCTGAAGGTCGTGAGTTCGATCCTCACACGGGGCACAATACTTTTGTTCTCTTCCCGTCTCCACTCCTGCCAGCACGAAGGGTTTTATTTGCTTGTCTGAGGACAGAAAGACCCCCGCCCCCCCCCCCCCCCCCCCCCCGACGTCCGCTCTTTTGCTCTTTTCCGCAAAGAGGTCTCCAGTGTGTCGTTAGGCTCGGTCTTGCCTCCCCGAAGTACCGGCGCAGGGACGCTGCGTTTAGCGCAAAGCCTCCCTTCTCTGTTCGGGTCCGGGACCGAGGACGGGAAGGCGGAGGCACGATGACCCGGGGCACACTAGTAGACTGGTCCGCGCCGGGTGGGCCGAGACCTCGTAAGCCCTCGAGAAAGAACCGCGCCCCTCCGCCCCCCGCGCGCGGCGGCGCGGGGGGGGGGGGGGGGGGGGGGGCCCGGAGGCAGCGTCCCTGCCGTGCCACTCTCCCCCGTCCTCCTGTCCTGGCCCCGGAGCACCCGCAGTCGCCGGCGGGGCGCACGGTCTGGGGTTCGGCGGCACCGGTGCTCGGGGTCCAGCAGTGCGCTGCGGGCGCCGCGGGCGCAAGGCTCGCTCGGGGAGGTGCCGGAACAGGTGGTCCCGGGAGGGGGCTGGTCCTTTTCGCTCGACAGCAGGGAAAGGTGGGCCTGCGAGCTGGCCAGGCTGCGCGGGGCACCGAGCACCGCCGTGCAGTGTGGGCTGCGGAGCTGGGAGGGGGCAGCGCCCGAGAGGGGAGGGAGAGGGGTCTTAGGGAGTTGGTGCCGGTGGCCGCTGGGGCGGCGTAGCGGGACGGGGCCGTGTTGCAACTGCGTCCGAAACACGTGCTACAATTGCAGCCGTCACCAGCTAAGTTTCTGATCGTGCCGCACAGGTCAAATAGCCACTTAGATGGAGATGTGATAGCTGGTATCTCCCCTTCACCTTTCAAGTTTTTGACGGCGGCACTAACCTCTGCAATTTCTCCTATCAGGGATGCGATAATACTTTTGGTTTACTATCCTGAGAGGAAGCACCTTCCAGGGGCTTTCACTTAGCTCTTTTTACCGTAAGGACCCTTGGTCAGCGAGTCGTAGTGCCACTGCGGAGATTCTGCCATTTGTAGAATGTGTTTATTCCGAGTATGCATTCAGGTACTCAGAAAAGAACCACAGTTGGCTTCATGGCCCTACTGCCTCCGCTGGGATTCAAGACTTGTCCCAAGACCCTATCACCTGCCACCATTAGCTCTAACTTTGGTGGACACAGGAATTGGTGTCAGTTTAGAGCCAATGTCTAGGGACCCCTGAAAGGGCTGGGTGCTTTCTTTTCCCTACTACCAATCCTTCAAGTAAATGGCAACAGGCCCCTTTGGAAAAGCTTGGGGGATTATTTATAGCATAATATGTGGCCCTCACTCCTGCAGGACCCTTCCTCAAGGGGACCTGCCCCACCCCCCTTCAGTCAGATGGCTTTGGATCTGGAAATGAGTGTAGGTCTGGAAAGGGTGACAGGCATGGGTCTCCACTGTGACGGCTCAAGTCAGGTTTTCGGACACCAGATCTGAAGTTTCCCTGTTACATATATCAAGCAAGCAACATTTTAGTAGGCTGGCAACTATTTCATTCTTTTTTTTGGTTTTTGTTTTTAGTGTTTGAGAAAGAGACAGAGTGTGAGTGGGGGGGAGGGATGGAATGTGAGTGGGGGAGGAACAGAGAGAGAGGGAGACACAGAATCCAAAGCAGGCTCCAGGCCCGTCAGCACAGAGCCTCTGAGCTGTCAGCACAGAGCCCGATGCGGGCCTCCAACTCATGAACCTGGAGATCATGACCTGAGCCGAAGTCAGGCGTTTAACTTACTGAGCCACCTAGGTGCCCCAATGTTTATTTATTTTTGAGAGAAAGAGAGAGAGAGAGAATGAAGGGGAAGGGGCAGACAGAGAGGGAGACACAGAATCCAAAGCAGGCTCCAGGCTCTGAGCTGTCAGCACAGAGCCCGATGCAGGCTCGAACTCACGAACTGAGAGATCATGACCAGAGCTGAAGTCGGGGGGCTTCCCGACTGAGCCACCCAGGTGCCCCGCAACTATTTCCTTCTTAGGGACAAGGGAATCCATTACCAAGAGCCCAAATCCGCTACTACTGCAGCTTCTGTGCTGCCCACTGCTCTAAATGGTTGTCTCTGGTAGCTGAATGCCGCCACTTAGCCTCTGCTACTACGGAATCCCGTCACGTCACCTGCACTGAAATCAGGGGGCATATCAACAATGGCATCTCTCACCCTCCCCCATCACCCACAGAATGCCACCCCAGAGCTTTTCAAGTTCACAGATACTCCCTTCACTCGGTGCCTTAACGAAGGGAGCGTCTTTGGGGCTGAGCATGTGGTTGGGCAGTGAGCCAGAAGTTCGTATGTAATAAATCCACTCCTACATTCCTGCCTCCCTGAGCTTTTGGATTCTGCCATCCACATCATGCCAGGCAAACTCTGGCATCTTAATTTGATTTAAAAAAGGCAAACATTGAGTCCACTTTGCTGTCAACCAATGAAGTGTGAGAACCACTTTTAATTGATGGGAATGCCAGTTACCAGTTTATTCTCAGCTCCAGCGTCACCCTTCCTTACCTGCCCTGCAATAACCCCCTGGACTCCAGCCCTCCTACATGTGCAGGACAGCAAGCTGTCGCCAGGGGGTGCTGGAGGAAGTGGCAGGAGGAATGGGCCTCCTCTTAGTTCCCAGGTGCTGTGCTGCTTATTCTTGCCCCGCTTCTCATAACCAGTGAGAGTGTGTGGGAATGGCCGGGGTACTCCGCCGCAGCCGTGTGCCCTGAATGCACAATCTCCCAGTGACTCCAGGGCCTCGGCCCGATGACCACTTTGCCACAATCCTCCCAACACGGAGAGGGCCTGTTCCAGGTCTGGAGCCAGAAAGCGGCCCCTGACCCGCTCTCGGCACTTGCCTTCCAGCCTCGGTTTGCTGTGTCCCAGAGGGTGGTTTCCCGTGGCCCTCTCAACATGCACAGTGCAGGACGGGGCCCCCCCCCCCCCCCCCCCCCCCCCCCCCCCCCCCCCCGCCGACAACACTCCAGGGAGTAAGAGGAGCCTCCTTTCCGAGTTAGTCCTTCATTTACTCTCCCTCGGTCCTGGGTACCCTTTACATCTATACGTCTTTAAGTTAGCTACTCACTTATAGTTTAATAACTCATTGTATCTTAAAGTTTTCCTGTTAAGATCAGCATGCCGTGGGTCTCCTAACTGGGTCCAGATAGTAACCCCAGAAGCTGTGCCGGATGCACTCCTACTAATAAATCAACCTGCTCGCAGTCTTTGTAGCGGCTCTTGCTGCTGTGACGGTCGGGGGCGGTGGTGACTGTGCAAGGGCCTTTTGCAAATGCTCAAGTCTTGCTCAACATCAGCGAGCTCATACTAGACAAGAACCATATGAATGTAATAAACGTTAAACGGGTTAATTTATTTAACACCACTGAATTCATACTGCAGAGAAGTGCTTAAGTGTAGCCTATGTGGAGAATTTAGCTGAAGCCCCGAATTTATCCAACACTGAACCATTTACACCAGAGAGAAACCTTATGAATGTAATAAATATGAAAAGGCTTTTAGAAACTGCTCTGCTTTCACAAATTCAAGGATTCAAGGGAGTACCAGAGAGAAGATACCAGGAGTGGGAAGAATTTTTGCTAAGCTCAACCTTTATTCAATTCCCAGAGAATTTACATTATAAAGAATCTGGGGGTAAGTTGAAGCTATGCCAAGAAGCAGAAAGGGATAATCAGAAATGTGTTTATGTATTTTATGAAGTGTGATAGCCTTTGAAATGCCAACCAAGCACATATGACTGGAGAGTCAAGCAAATATCTGAAATCTGCTAAGGCAGTGACGTTAGCAAGAGTATTACTGGGAGAACTGTAGATTCAGAGAAAATTAAGAATGTGATAAGAACTTCATTTGGGTGTTAGTATGCATAACTCACTTTCACTGGATAAAGGGAAGCTTTTTTTAAATGAAATACTGTAATACTATAAAAGAGATGTGGGTAGTTGCAAAACCAGTCTGAGTAGGTTTAAGTTTTCACAGAAGGGGACCTGAAGTAGAGGTAAAAATGGGCCTTATACAGCTGATTCTGGCTGGCAGGATCAGGAATATTTAAAAATTTATTTCTTAATGTTTATTTTTGAGAGAGAGAGAGAGAGACAGAGAGACAGCACAAACAGGGGAGGGGTAGAGAGAGGGAGACACAGAATCTGCAGCAGGCTCCAGGCTCTGGGCTTGTCAGCACAGGGCCTGATGAGGGGCTCAAACTCAAAACTGTGAGATCATGATCTGAGCCAAAGTCGGACGCTTAATGACTGAGCCACCCAGGCGCCCCAGGATTGGGAATATTTTAGAATTTGAATGCTTTTCAGTGACCAAGCAATTTCTAGTTCACCAAAGTTCCCATCATTATACATTTTATATTCTGTGACTTCCCTGTTGCCAAACACATACCAGCCTGGCCCTTGAAGGCACGTTTGTGACGACCTGCAAATGAACAGAAAAGTAGACTGAAGAAAGTGCTCTTGGGAAACCAATGCCTTGCCTCAGGACTTTGCCTATTAGCCAAGAGAGCATTTTGCTTACTGAAGTATTTGGTTTACTATAAGATTAGGCTTTATGACCACAGAAACAAGAATTACTATTACGTATAACATGCTTACTATACGTCAAGCACAATACCAGAACTTTACATTATCTTAATCCTCACCTCAAGTCCCTGAGCTATTTCTATCTTTCCTTTTATTTTTTTTAAGATTTTAAGTAATCTCTACATCCAACATGGGGCTTGAATTCACAACCCCAAGATTAAGAGTCACATGCTCTACCAACTGAGCAGGGCAGGTGCCCCTTTACCTTCCTTTTATAAAGGGGTTCACGGGGGCACCTGGCTGGCTCAGTCGGTTAAGCATTTGATTTTGGCTCAAGTTATGATCCCAAGGTTGTGGGATTGAGCCTTGGGATTCTCGTTCCCTCTCCCTCTGCCCCTCCCAACTTGCGCACGCACATGCACTCAGAATAAACTTTAAAAAAAAGAAAAAGAAATGGTTCAGGGAAGGTTCCAGAAGTAATCTGCCCTAGATGATGAAGTTGTGAGGAGCCCTGTTATGGAGCTCAGGGCCCAAGTGAGAGAGCAGCCAGTGCTGTCCGGAGAAGGAGAGACGGAGACCCCAGGGTGGGCTCACCAGCCAAGAGGAGACCCCGCCGCCGGGGGACAGCACGCTGTGGTGCACACTGTCGGTGCCCTAAATTTCCTGCTGCCTTCCCCCTCAGTTCTGGTCGGACAGTTGTTGAGATGGTTTCCTGTTCTTTACTTTTCTGTTTATCTTTAAAATAAACTCTCATCAACTAAAGTTAGAGGTTTATGCTGGTCCTTGTGACCTGAAAGATCCTAATACGAGCTTTAATAGCTTCACAAATTTTATTATGAAAAGTACAAGAAGACATTTACAAGCCCAAAAGCATCAGAATGAAATAGTCCACATAATTTTTATACATACATTTTTCTATACAAAAAGTTGATTTCTGTAGGGATATAAAATAAATAATGTAAAAATCAGTGCCACTGATTGCCAAGTAGGTTTCTCTCTCTCCACCTCAAGGTGACCAGCTTCCTACGTGGCCAAAAGATGAGGTGTTCGGCATCTGTTACGAGCCTGGGCCGTGAGCCTCTGGCGAAGATTTCTCACTCTCTCCATAAGATCCTGTTCCATGGTGTCCCATTGTACTCTTCTTCGATTTAAAGAAACTTGAAAACAAAATTTTAAGATAACAATAGTTTAATGTTCTGATATTAGCAACGATACAGCATGGATTTTAAAGGTAAACGTTGCAAAAAATCAGTAATGAAATGATATTTGAAGAACCAAATTTCTTTAACAAAAAGCTTAATGTGTTGTTCCCTATACTGTTTCATTTACAAGCCAAGTATTTATTTGTTGAATTGAATGAATGTTATCAGAGAAAGAGAACTCATCTACTTTTGGTTATTTACCATTTGTTTTTTATTTGGGGGAGATAGACAATCTTTATTAAAAATAATTTTTTTAATTTTTTAAATTTTTAATTATTTAATATATTTTAATTATTTAATAATATAAATAATTTTATTTTTGAGAGAGACAGAGAGAGAGTGGGGGAGGGACAGCGAGAGGGAGACACAGAATCCCAAGCAGGTTCCAGGCTCTGGGCCGTCAGCACAGAGCCCGACGCGGGGCTTAAACCTGAGCCGAAGTTGGATGCTTAACCGACCGAACCACCCAGGCACCTCGTCAATCTTTTAAATTAGGAACAAATCTTGTCCCAGAGAGGATGAGTGAGTTCTTTGCAACAGTAAGTTTCCTATGATGCTTAATGGTATTGAAACAAAGCATTCTGAGTTGCCAAAATTAATATTTAGAAATGTATACCAAGACTACTTTCCCAATGACTAAATACAAATAAATCAAATGGTTTTAATAGTGGCCAACACAGGGAGAGTCAAATTAAAATATTACAGTGTGTCTAACCAAGTGTAACAGCCATTTCATACTGAGTTGGGGGCGGGGGGGGGGGGGGGGTGGCTAGTAAACACTGGAATCTGAAGAAAAAAAAAAGCCCCTTAAAAATACACTTCTCTCAGGGCACCTGGGTGGCACGGTGGGTTAAGTGTCTGACTTCGGCTCAGGTCATGATCCCATGGTTCATGGGTTTGAGTCCCACATGGGCTCTGCGCTGACAGTGTGGAGCCTGCTTGGGATTCTCTCTCTCCCTCTCTCTCTGACCCTCCCCGACATGCATGCTCTCGCTCTCAAAATAAATAAACTTAAAAAAAAAAAATCCACTTCTCTTAAATGTAGTTACATATTCAGTCAGCTCCAATTCCAGAAAACTATATTTTCCTCCAAAGGAATACAATGTTTATGGTCTTATTTTGCTGCTAAAGAACCTAAACTAACCAAATGTCTTGAACTTGATTTTCTAATTTAGAATTATCTAACTAAAAATTTAAGTTCTGACATGTCAGCATAGAGAACAGTTGAGAATCTCGTGTACTTTCATTTGACTGATGCATGGTTTTTGGTTTAATTCATATTCTGACACAGAATTTACAGATACATGTAAAGTATGAGTTAACAAAGATATACAGTACTAGAGTCTCATGACTTGTTATTTATTAGGTATATTTCTTATAAAGCTTCTTTGTCTTTAGAGGGCACTGTATAAAAATCTGTTCTTTTTTTTTAATGTTTATTTTTGAGAGACACAGAGCGTGAGTGAGGGAAGGGCAGAGAGAGAGGGAGACACAGAATCCAAAGCAGGCTCCAGGCTCTGAACTGTCAGCACAGAGCCCAACACAGGGCTCGAACTCACAGACTGCGAGATCGTGACCTGAACCGAAGTCGGACGCCCAACCGACTGAACCACTCAGGTGCCCCTAAAAATCTGTTCTTCTAAAAGAACTCAAAAGATCTTGTTAAATTCTGCTTCTTCTATATGACAGTTTTATTGAAAAAGTCGGTGGAAATCAAAGTCTAACAGGGTTTCTTGTTCCTTCCCCCATTTTAAAAAGAAATCAAATACTTTATTGGGAAAACTGTCAGCTCCTTTATGAGTTAATGACCATATTTCTGACCCACCCTGTCCCTTCCAAAAATAAAAACTTCAGTGGATCAAGTGGAGGGATCAAAGGTTGGCTAATCAGGGCGCCTGGGTGACTCTTGACTTCCACTCAGGTCATGATCTCACAGTTCAGGAGTTTGAGCCCCATATCGGGATCTGTGCTGACGGTGCAGAGCCTGCTTGGGATGCTCTCTCCCTTTCTCTCTGCCCCTCCCCAGCTCATGTGATCTCTCTCTCTCTCTCAAATAATAAAACTTTAAACAAATAAGTGAATGAATGATAAATGATAGAAGAAGTATTTATTGCTTATCAACTTACTGTGTGTTGAGGAATCCACTTCAGAACTGTCCTTTAATTGTGAGGTTCTAGGCACATAGCCTGAGGCAGCCTGTCCACTTTGGCATCTGGGCACTGTCACAGCAGTGAGGAGATAGAGAAGACATGTGGGAGCGAGTAGGAAGCCTTTCGTAACTGCAAACCGTCCCTAGGAAATTACAACTGCCAAGGATGAAAGCCCCTAATGTTTCTATCGAGAGGAGCGCCATCACCATTCTGGAGGCAGGGTAAGTGCAGTGAAGAGCTGAAGTTCTGGTGACGTATTTTATTTATTTATTTTTAATTGATTTATTCTTGAGAGAGGGAGAGAGCACTTAAGCAGGAGAGGGGCAGAGACAGAGGAAGAGAGAGAGAGAGAATCTCACTGGCAGGGCAGCTAGGCGCCGCTAAAGGTGTTTTTAAAATATGTCCCCAAGGGGCCCCTGGGTGGCTCAGTCTGTTAAGCGTCCGACGCTTGATTTCAGCTCCAGTCACGATCTCGCGGGTTGTGGGCTCGAGCCCCTGTTGGGCTCTGCTTGCACAGGGCCTGCTTGGGATTCTCCCTCTGCCCCTCCCCCACTCTCTCAAAATAAATACATTTAAAAAAAAAGACACCTTTAGCTAAAACAAAAAGCCAACAAAGAATTCAAAAGTAGCGACGTTAGGACAGAAATCCCAAACATTTCTTGGAAAAGATCATGAACTGTGATGAGCAAGCCCTCCCCGAGGACTACGGGGAGCCCACCTCTGGCGGCTTCCTGCACGCGGGGCCTAATCTCAGCAGCAGAGAGCAAATGAGAAGCTGCGAGAGGCAGGCGCCCCTGAGACCTTCCGGAGCAGCTGGCACAGCAGTGTTCCAGAACCGACCTGGGGCCTCCCCTGGTCTGAATCACTCTCATCTCAAAAGTTATATTTGCCCCTCAGCTGTGTCTTCTCTGTTCTCCAACTCCTACAGCCTTTCATCCAGTAAGACACCAAGGTCTTTGATTTTTCATCCTCACAAGAGTCATGACTGTTCCTTCCTTTCTACTCCCATTACTAGGGTCCAAGCCTCCAGGAGTCAGGCCCACTGGAGTTACACTGACTCATTAAGATGCCTGCCTTTTACCTGGTCTCAAGGGCTTTAGCTAATGGTTCAATGAGTCATTAAGACTATTTGGGGCTAATTATCAAATGACTAATTTGAACTGGTGTGGGGAAATGGAATGTAAGCCTCATCTTCAAAATATCTGAAGGGCTGTCATGTGGCAGAGGTAATAGATATAATCTGCATTTGCTCCAAAGAACAGTTTCTAATGAGAGAATTTACTAAAACACACACACACACACACACACACACACACACACACACAAAACCCTATTCAACTTTACAGAAGGAAGACATAGCTTTTAAATAAAATACTGGCAGAAATAGAATCAGGTAGTGAGCTCACCAGCTCCGTAATATTCTGGCATAAGCTAGATACGCACTATTCGCTACTGTAGTGTCGCAGAGAGGATTCACACGGCAGGCCCTGGTTCTCCAGATCCTTCCAAGTCTGACACCCCACTGTGCCTTGTCTCGCATCCATCCTCTAAAACCCATCGTGCCCGTGGCTGTTTGCGTCCCCTTCACAAAGGGCCACGGTGTAAACACGAGGTACCTGTTCCAGTGCCGAATGGTCCCCTCTGCCTACAGCCATGTTTCACACACTGCTGAGCAGACTCGCCTATGAAATTGTACAACAAAAATCCAGCTTTCTAGCTTCTATCCCAATTCTCCCTAATTCAATCACTGTAGGTGAGGTCCTGAGTATGTATTTTTTTAATCTGTAATTTACCAAAAAAAAAAAAAGAAAAAAAAAGCTAATTGTAACAAATTTGAACGCATAAAGTAAAAAGCCAAAAAGTTCCTTTCATGTACTTTTTGTACCACAATTTATTATTTTTCTTCACTTAATGTAATATATTTTAAAGCCCCAAAGGTGATTCATATTAGTTTAAATCAGTATTTATGTACTGAATTTGTATTATGAGTATCACAAAATCCAAAAGGAATAAAAGGTACGTACTACAGTTCCTTCCTTTTCGTAACCCTGCGCACCAAGTTCCTTCCCCAGGAGGTAAGCCCTACACTAGTGTTTCCAGGTCATTCTGCTGTGTAGCCAGGTTGGCAAACAGGATGTGGCCCGATTCCTGAGCCTGGCACTGATGGTCCCTGTCTTCTTCAGTGGTCTCGATAACTACTCTGCTCCAGCTGGTCTAACTTCTGTCACCACCACGGGCAACTTTCTCCCATGGATTAATTGCATCCAACATGTTCTATCATGTATGAGTGGAGTTCATGGAGGCTTTGGTTGGTGAATCCACAACAATTATAAGGGAAAACACTCTGTGTGTGTGTGCGCACACACAGGGAAGAATCTTCCTGGGAAGATTCTCAGAGGGGCCTACGGACCGTACATGGTTTTGCCATAGACAATGGTGTACCGCCATGCTAGAGCCGTAACAAAATGGAACATCACCCGGTCTCTACGTTCTCATTTTACAAATGAGCAAAGTGAAGACCAGTCAACATTTCGGAACAAATCCAAATGAAGAAACACAAGTGGCTAAATAAACTGCCCCGAGGTCTACAGCTTAGTGACTCCGGCCAAGTTTCACGGACCATAAAGCTGGGACTAGGACCCAGTGCGCCTGCCGCCTGGGCCGGGGTCTTGCGCCACACGGTGAAACCCTCCCTCTGAGTGTGTTCCTGTGGCACCAGGCCTGTCCTCTTTTTAAAGGCCCAGTAATTTAAAACCTGGTCAAACGGCCCCACCTGTTACCACCTGGGAACAGCACTTACTAACGTCTTTTTTTAAAATAACGGTTCACTGACATATAATCCACATACCAGAAAATTGATCCTGGTGAAGTGTACGATTCAGCGTTCTCAGTATATTCCCAGAGTTGTACAACCATCACCACTGATCTAGAACATTTTCATCATCCCAACTCCTCGCAGCCATTTGTGGTCACCCTCCCGATCCCCCTGAAACCACCAGTCGAGTTTCTGCCTCTATGGATCTGCCTGTTCTAAACATTTCACATGAATAAAATCATAGGATATGTGTACTTTCGTGTCTGGCTCCTTAAACTTAGCATAAGGTTTTTAAGATTCACCCACATTTTTATTGCTATGGAAGTTTCCATCGTATGGATATACTATATTCTGTCGGCTGATTCCTGGTCTGATGGATATCCAGGTTGTTTATACTTTTTGGCTATTATGAATAATGATGCTATGCACATTCACGTACAGGTTTTTGTGTGGACGTGTTTCCGAATCTCCCGGGCACATGCCTACGAATGGAACCGCCGGATCACAAAGCTACCCTACACTTACCCCTCCGAGAAGCTGCCAGACTGTCTCCCACAGTACACCACGTTACATCCCCTCTAGCACTGTTCCAATTGTTCTCTGACCCTCGTCAGCACGTGTTATTATTGTCTAATTACGGTCATGCTAGTGGGTGTGAAATAGTATCTCACTGTGTTTTTGTATTTAAAAAATGTTTTCCTCATGTGGTTTTGGTTTGTATTTCCCTGATGACTAATGAAGTTAAACAGCTTTTCATGTGTGTATTGTAGTCATGTGTATCTTCTTTGGAGAACTGTAAATTCGTATCTTTTGCCCATTTAAAACTCTGGACTAAAAAAAAAATAAAAATAAAAAAATACAACTCTGGACTAATACTGTTTTACAGGACATGACTATTCAGCTACAATGTAAGTTTATGGACCTGGGATTTTAGGGGTAGCAAGGGCCATTCACATTGTCCAGAAGGTTCTGTTTTCTAGAAAATAATAAGAATTTCCTCCCCCACTGCTAATAAAGATTTGACACTAAGCAAAAATTTGAAATAAATGACCCGTCACTGGCACACTCTTATCTGGTTCCTACTGCATACTCCTCTATTCTAGGCCCTGAGTGACAAACCAATGCTGAGCACCTCCAATCAAAATGCCATTTTCCTAATTACAGCTGATTATCTTCCAGTGTTAAGATCAAATGACTGATTTCATTTATACACCCTGATTAAGAAAATGACAAATCCTTACACATTTGCCTTTTGAAAAATGGATGATTCTTAACCAAATGGTCTCTCGTTGGTGAAATTTAGGAAAGTTCCAAAAAAGTTAGGTAGCATGGTGGGAAGAGCCCATGGAGGCAGAGGGGCTAATATGCAAGACTACTGATTTCTGATGAGGGAAGGGGAAGAAGCTTTTTGTAGTTTCTTCCTTTTTTGCACTTCTAAATCCATAGCTTCTCTAAAAGCCACATGAATTGTCTCTTCCTGGAGGAGGGGTGAGTGTGAGAGGGTTAGTGACAGGTCGCGGCTCCACTGGTTACTGTCTTCTGTAGGCCAGTTGTAAATATTTTTTTTTTAATTTTTTTTTAACGTTTATTCATATTTTGAGAGACAGAGCATGAGTGGAGGAGGGGCAGAGAGAGGGGGAGACAGAATCCGAAGAAGGCTCCAGCCTCTGAACTGACAGCACAGAGCCCGACGCGGGGCTCAAACTCACAGACTGTGAGATCATGACCTGAGATGAAGTCAGACGCTTAACCAACTGAGCCACCTAGCCCTGTAAATATTTACTTTGTGCAACGAGTGACACTCTTCTCTCCCTGCTTCTTCATGGGCTGGGGTGCTATCTGGGACCTAAATCTAAAGTATGACAGCTGGGGTGCCTGGGTGGCTCAGTCAGTTGAGCATCCAACTCTTGATTTTGGCTCAGGTCATGATCTCATGGTTGTGGGATGGAGTCCCGCATTGGGCTGTGCTCACAGCACGAGCCTACTTTACATTCTCTCTCTCCCCCTGCCCCCCTCCGCCCCATGCTCATTCGCATTCTCTCTCAAATACACACACACAAAAAAGTACGAGGGCTAATGAGGAGTTTTAAAAGTAGGCATAATTAGATGATGATGCACCTGACCTACATTTCTACTTTTCAAATTTGTGAATTTTAAAAGTTACGCACATAGTGACATTATTCATAAAAGCCAAGAAGTGGACACCATCTAAATGGATAAATGAAATGTGGAGTACCTACACAATGCAATACAGGCCCTAAAAAGGAATGAAATCCTAATGCATGCTGCAACATGGCTGAACCTTAAAACATTAGGCGAAGGGAAAGAAGTCAGACACAAAAGACCATAGATCATTGGACTCCATTTATAGGAAGCTTCCTAAGTAGACAAATCTATGGTGGAACAGGAAGTTTATTAGTGGGAGCTAGGGGCTGGGCGGGGAGTGAGGGGAAATGGGCAGTGAATGCAAATGGGTACAGGGCTTACTTGAGGGCACCAAAAATATATATATATTTTAATGTTTATTATCATTGAGAGAGAGAGAAAGAGAGTGAGCGCACAAGTGGGGTGGGGCAGAGGGAGGGAAAACAGAATCTGAAGCAGGCCCCAGGCTCTGAGCTGTCAGCACAGAGCCCGATGTGAGGTTTGAACTCAGGAGCTGTGAGATGTGAGATCATGACCTGAGCCGAAGTCGAACGCTCAACTGACAACCGACTGAGCCACCCAGGCGCCCCTACGTTAGAATTCTAAGTACAGTAGTTTAGGTTTTCAGTTGATGCCACTGCAAGCCTGTAAGCCCAAACCTAACGTTTGGTTATAACAAGTTTCCTTGTGCTACTTTACTACACTGTTGTTCTGAGGACCGGCTATTGGCAAAGCACAATTTCTACCAAAATAAACTAGAAATAGCACTTTGGGAACAAATCATATCCTGATAGATGAAGGGGAAACCAAGGACCATGAAACCATGGAATAAAACAGAATTCTACAGGACGGTTGAGAGATTTTTCTTGACTGGAGCTGGGTTTTTTTGTTTGTTTGCTTGTTTTGTTTGTTTTAATAAGCCCCAGCAACCCCAAAAATGATGACTAGTGATCACCGTTTAGTTGAGCAATCATTTGAATGAAGTGCCAAAATACAGCTCAGGGATTTGCTCACGACAGCAAACAGCCTACCTGTGATGGATGAATGTGTACTATCATGAAGAGAAAGGCACTCATGGACACGCACCTGTATTATACGGATGTTCAGCATGTTCTAAAGCATCATCTAGCTCTTTCTCCAGAAACCACTTTCGAGATGCATCTGAGAGAGCCGAAGCTTTCTTTTCTGACTTCAGATGAAAGTCTTTTTCTTTAGCTTCTTCCCACTGTACGCAAATAAATGAAAGAAAACAAAAATCACCTAAAAATCGGGGTAATGTCAGTTCCTACAGTGGAATAACTCCCTTCCGTCTCCTCTACTCCACTTCCTTTGGGATTCCCATGGTGCGTGGGATCTGTTTGGTTTTGGGGTAATTTGGGTGCCAGTCTCGGTCCAAGGCTGCTGAGGAAACTTGAAGGCGCAGGCACGTGTGACGTACCACTCAGTACCTCCAAGGGCCACAGAGCACACACACAGGCGCCCACTGTCTTTGCAATAACAAGTCATTTCAACACATTTCACATGTCAAACCTTGCAGGATGTAGTTTTTAGAATTAATGATAATTTTGTTATTTAATTTGCATGCTATCGCTTAATAGTAAGATCTGCAAAGTTCAGAGAATGAATTCTTTGCCCAGCTCTGCCGTGGAAGTCAAGGAATTTCTATTAACCCCTACCTTTCCTCTTCCTACAGTGAGAAAACAATTATCTTAAGATTAGCTCAAGGGTAACTAAAAATAACACATTTAAGATATTCTACAACTCCTAAAGTTCATCAATGTTCTATGCTGTAGCTTTTATATGCAAACATATAGTTTTTTAAATTTAAACCCAGTTAGTTAACATATAGTATAATTTTTGTTATAGAAATGCTAACGCATTAAATATGTGTGAAACGACACAATTTTAAGGAATCATTAGGGGCCGAGAAATCCAGGCCTTTCCCATTACTGATAAGGAGGCCGAGTTTTAGTGATTTCCCAAGGCCTCTCAGTAATCAGGCTAGCTTTAGAAGCCAGGACACCAGATACAAAGGAGGAGAGCCCTTACGGTGATCCCGAGTCTACCCTCAAACACACTGTTTCACCCAAACTACAGCAGCACCTAATAGTGTGCAGTCCAGCGCTAAGGTCAGCAATCCTCGAAGATGGGGGCTTCCACCGTAACGTTCCTGAGAACAGCCTCAGTGGGCATCATTCCCGCCCCTCCCTGTCCTTGACTGAAAGTGTTCTCACACCGGGCCACGTTACACGGGGTAGGAGGAAAATGAATAGGAACGGTCACTTGAAGGAAATACATTACGAAAAGCTTTCAGAATAGACCTCACGACAGAGCAGCATGAAGAGGAGTGAGCTACAGCCAGCTCTCCGGTTCCTGACCTCTCCCTAGCTCCGCAGTGTCCTCGGGGAAGTCCGCTCTGTCTGCGATAACATCGACAGAGCACGGGTGGCAGAGCTACTGGGGGGATCCACCAAAGGATTCGTCTGTGTGACATGCTCTTCGTTGCCTCGTTGAAATCCATTCTCTGACTCTTCTTGAGGAGTAGAATTCTAATTTTATTTCGGATGATAATGCTCCCTGCTAAAAATACTACATTTCCTAACATCCTCTGCAGACAAACGTGGCTAGAATGTGATGTGGGACTTCTAGAAAGGAGTTACAGAGTTGTCTCAGCCGGGAGTGGGCCCTTTTCTACTTCTGCCCTACTTTCTTCCTGCTGTCTGGAATGTATATGTGATGGCTGGAAAACAGCAGTCATCTTGGGTGGTAAGCTGTCCTCAAGAACGAAAGCCATGCACCAAGAAATAGCGCAGAAAGACTGAAGGAGGCACTTTCCCTAATGACCTTGGAGCCAGGAAACCAGCCCTGGGTTTCCTACCCCCGGACTTCTTTCACATGAAAAAGAAAAACACTTACATCTTGCTCATTGTCACTACTATTTCAGGTTTTGTTAGTAGTAGCTACATATAATTCCTAACCGTTTAAAGCTGTCTACATTGTAAGAATCAAAAATTAGGTAAAATTAAATAGTAATATTATCCAATCAGCCAGAACAAACCCAATCCAGGAAGCTGAGAACTTGAGAGGCACTAATGTCATTGAGAAAGATGCCTAGTCATTTTTAGGTATCGTATTAGATTTCTTCTCTGTGTATACCTATTAAAATTAGATTCGCTTTTCCAAGAGGAATTATCTGGTTTGATGCGTCTGTTGTTTGATTATATTTCAAAATTTATACGATGAATAACAAAAAAATCTGTAACCCCATTCTTACCTTTTTAGCTCCCTCCCCCACCATTGCATTCAATACTTCTGTTTCTTTCCTTCTGTTTTCCCGAAGGAGTTTGGCCACTTCCTGGTAACATGCGTTCCGCTGTAGATCATCACATCTTTGTTTATGTAAAGCTTGAATTCGCCAGTCGGCATTTAGACATGCTTGTTCAGCTTCTGCCAAATTTTCTTCAATTAACTAAGAAATATTTGTAAATTTCAGAAACAAGGTCAGACTATATATAAAATATGGTATATCTGTTCAATGTAACCAAGTTTCTAGGGTAGCTGTTTGTAACCTAACGGTGTTTACTTTCACTTTTTATTTTATTTTTTTTTACATTTATTTATTTTTGAGAGACCGAGTGAGACAGAGTACAAGCAGGGGAGGGGCAGAGAAAGAAGGAGACACAGAATCTGAAGCAGGCTCCAGGCTCCGAGCAAGCGTTCAGTACAGAGCCCGATGTGGGGCTCGAACCCACGAACTGTGAGATCATGACCTCCGCTGAAGTCGGTCACTTCACCGACTGAGCCACCCAACCCAGGCGCCCCAACCTAATGGTATTTAAAACAAACTGGCGTCCAGGACCCAGCACAAACCAATTACATCAGCTTCTGGGGTGGCTAGATGTTGGAACTTTTACAAAGGTGATTCTAATACATAGCCAAGACTGAGAATTTCTAGGCTCAGGAATGGGTAGGACTAAACAATTTCCATATTTCAACCCGTGAAAAGGAGTCAGAAGAGCCCATTCTTACAGACTGAACAAAAGCCTATACGGAAAAATCAATGGTGGGCTATGCTGATGGGATCAGCTAAGGGATGGTTGTTGAACAGAAGACAGGGAAGTCTTACATTGTTGCTGGCTTTTGGACCAGGGCCAGGCCTGGCCACAGACCTACTCAGCATTTTGTTGACTGGACAATACAGAAAGTTCTTTCTTGAAGTTCTCAAATTCTATTTCAATTCACTTGAGCCAGCATTTCTGAAAGGGTACTCCACAGAAATTGTACAAAATAAGTTTGGAAAATTTTCTTAAAGCCTCACAATGTACCATATCCTCAAACTTGGCATGAAAAATCCTAACTTCTTTTTTTAAAGTTTATTTATTCAGAGAGAGAGAGAGAGAGAGAGAGAAAGAGAGAGAGAGAGAGAGAGAGAGAAAGAGAGAGAGAGAGAGAGAGAAAGAGAGAGAGAGAAAGAGAGAGAGAGAGAGAGAAAGAGAGAGAGAGAGAGAGAAAGAGAGAGAGAGAGAGAGAAAGAGAGAGAGAGAGAGAGAAAGAGAGAGAGAGAAAGAGCAAGGGAGAAACCAAGAGGGAGAGAGAGAATCCCAAGCAGGCTCAGCACTGTCAACACGGATGGAGCCCAATGTGGGACTTATTCCCACGAACCGTGAGATCATGACCTGAGAAAACAAGAGTCAGATGCTAAACTGATCGAGCCACCCAGGTGCCCTGAAAAATCCTAACTTTAAACAGCACTTCCAATACTTAGTTGCCACCTATTTTACTGAATAATAGTTATTAATATTCTACAGAATATACTTTGGAAACCCTGGCTTATATACCAGGCAAAGTCCTGATGTTTTGCAACTAATCTGCTCAGGGATAATTTCTGAGACATAACACAGTAGGTTAGTATTTATGAAGTTATTATTTCCCTTGTATCTTCTAGATCTTAAAATTCTCAAAATATAAAAGATACTTGTATATGTCTGGCAGTGAAGTAAGTAGCCTATAAATAAAATAATGTGAGATTCTAAGAGCTGTGATAACTGAAGCAAAGAAATGAATTAACTCCTTTGCAGAGTTCAATTTTGAATTTTCTCCTTTGAGAGGATGACAGATGGGGGAGGCAGGGCAGGGAAAAATAAACACAGAAAAGGATGACAGATGGAAACTTCCCCCTCTCTATGTGCACTAAGTTTACCATATTTTTACCTTCTGAGTTTTTTGGTTCTGAGTTTGACCTGCTTCTATCAGTTTATGGAACATGTGTTCTTCAAGATCCACTTTTCGTCTATAGGTATCTGCATCTTCTCTCATTTCTTTTGCAACAGCTTCCTGATTTCTAATAAGATTCTGTTAAAAAAAAATTTGTAAAAAAAAAAAAAAGAGAAAACACAAATCTATATAATAATGCTAGAACACAAAATGACTCCCCCCCCCCCCCCCCAGAATACTAGCACACAAATAAGAACTGTGGTCACCTAATTTTCAAAGTAGAAAGGAAACAGCAGTGACATCAGTGAAAATAAAAGTAGGGACCTCTGAAAATACTCTCATCCAAAAAAGCACTGAGAACACTTGCAAAACCAACTCTTTCAGAACTCTGGAAATTAACCAAAGGCTTGAAGCAATTTGAGGATCATTTACTCATAAAAATGGCTCCATCTTGGTAAGAACAGAAAGCATTAGGGCATTTTTAACTTGCCTCATCCCTAGTCCCACCCTACCCTTAAGCTCTGCATTAGCCTTTAAGACCAGCAACCTGGCAGCCAAAGGAGCGGGCAGAATGGAGGTGGGACTCCTACAAACTCCCACTGTCCAGTAACGGTCCCCATTGACCGATACGGTGGTTCTGGAAGAACGTACTCCCAAAGCTGTCTTTATTTGTCATGACTCAGAACTCACTACCTTGAACCGCCTTTTCCCTGGGGACATTTGCTGAAATACATGAGAGGACCCTGGTGACTATCTTGGCTGCTGGAGATAGCCTATCGCAGTGCAAACCACAAGTTAACCAAAAAGTATTTACAGAAAACATTGAAGAATTAGACGTCTGCAGGGCACTTTGAAAAGCTGATAGATTCCTGGAGACCTAAAAGTCCATGTGCACGTGGAAGGCTGTACACATGTGCAGGGCTATGTGAATGCTCAGATCTGAGGAAGCGCAGGGCTCTTAAGTCTGGTGAATGGAGGTTCTGCATCGTCAGGAAGGGAACTCTGGAGTTGTAAGCTGCGAAGCGAAGCGTTGAAGGCAGGCTCCAACACGATGCACACAGAGCCTCTGGGCAAAGACCTAGAGGCTTTACTGGTACAAGGCAACTTAAGGAAATCTCTGTCCAGTCGCTAAAACCAAGTGAAGACTTTAATTGAGTTCTCTGTAAATTCAACTTTACCAAATCAACTCAGTGAAGTCACTAAGAAACAAGAAATGCTGAGGAGGGAGGAGAATCTGATTTTCAGAACTGTCATATCACATGATTTAAAATATCTAATTTTCCTTCTTTTTTTAATGTTTGTTTATTTTAGAGAGAGAGACAGAGCATGAGCGGGGGAGGGGCAGAGAGAGAGAGGGAGACACAGAATCTGAAACAGGCTCCAGGCTCTGAGCTGTCAGCACAGAGCCCAATGCGGGGCTTGAACCCACAAGCTGTGAGATCATGACCTGAGCTGAAGTTGGGTGCTCAACAGACTGAGCCACCCAGGCACCCCTAAAATATCTAGTTTCCAATAAAAAATGACAGGAGATATTAAAAACCAAAAGCATGGCTGTGCGGACTTTGAATAGACATTAGCCACACATTCTCCAGAGAAGATATAAAAATGGCCAATATACACATGAAAAGATGCCCAGAATCACCAGTCCTTGGAAAAATGAAAATCAAAACTGCAAGACACCACTTCATACCCACTGGTGAGGCTAGAATCAAAAGGACGGATGGTAACAACTGTTCACAAGAATGTAGAGAAAGGAGAACTCTACACTCCTGGGTATAGATCTAAGGGAACTGAAAATACATGTTCGAACAAAAAGCTGTACATGAATTTTCAGAGCAGCACTACTCATCACAGCCCAAAGCAGAAACAACCCAAATATCCACCAATTGACAAATGGATAAACATTTATCATACAACAGAATATTATTCAGCCATAAAAAGGAATGGAGTACTAACTCACACCACAACGTGAACAAACCTTGAAAACTTTTGTGTGAAAGAAGCCAGTCACAAAAGACTATACATTGTATGGTTTCACTTATATGAAATGTCACAACAGGCAAATCTAGAGAGACAGAAAGTAAATAAGTGCCTGCCAGGGTCAGGGGGCTGGGGAGGGAGTGCTAACAAGTAGTGTTGGGAAGGACAGCAAACAGAATTCATGAAGATTTAAGTTAAAAAGACGCGTAATAGCAACTGTATGTACCAAATAATCTCACGTATCCTTACTGATGATATTAGCAGTTATTTCCTAATTCAGGAATTTATTCCTGCTTTTCTAATTATCCACTGGCAACACAATTACCTTCATAATTAAAAATAAAAATGTGGGGCACCAGGTGGCTCAGTTGGTTAAGCTCAGGTCATGATCTCACAGTCTGTGAGTTTGAGCCCTGCGTCGGGCTCTGTGCTGACAGCTCAGAGCCTGGAGCCTGCTTCCGATTCTGTGTCTCCCTCTCGCTCTGACCCTCCCCTATTCATCTTTTGTATCTCTCTGTCTCAAAAATAAACGTTAAAAAAAATTAAAAAAATAAATAAAAATAAAAATGTTTTCTAATTATATGCAGAGAAGATATATGTATGAAGAAGTTTATTGCCAAAATTGTAAACCACTTAAACATCCAACAACAGAAAAAAAAAGTTATTTTTTTATTTAGCTTATTTAAAATTATTTAAAACTTATTCAAAGTTATGGTTCATCACTATGACAAATGACAATATGAAGATATGCAGTCATTTAGAAAAAGGATTTTAGTAAGTAAAAATGAAAAGCAGAATATAGAATCTTAGATACTCCATAAAGAAGCAAAACAATGTATGTGTAGAGACTAGGGATTAGGAGGAAAACAACGGGAATCTACCAACAGCAAAGAGGAAAGACGACAGGGCGGTGGTTTAAAGAAGCGGGTGGGGGAAGGAAGCTGTCAATTCGTTTTGTAAAATGAGCATTTTAGGCCAGGGGGAATGAGGGGAAACTAATATCTACCCGGCATGTGCCAATATCAGACACTGAACAGTAAAGGGTGACTCAGAAGCCTGAGCTATTCAAATTCTACACACTCCGAAGCAAAGATTAACCCTTGACCAGCTCTAAACCCCTGGAATATGGTGCCTGAAGAGCGTGTCTGTATACCTGGGGCCTTGGGCTCCCCCAGACAGTTTATGCTAATAATGGTGCATAGCAGGAGGCTTGGGCCACACTAGATCAGCCTGAGCTCTGCAGAGTAAGTATCCAGGTTCAGCCACATGACGCTCCATGCCTATGTGACTGACTCCCAGTAAAACCCTGGATATCAAGACTCGAGTGAGCTTGCCTGTTGGCAATACTCTACATGTGTTGTCATATATCTTTGCTGGCAAAATTAAGCGCTGTCTGTATGACTCCACTGGCAGAGGATGACTGGAAGCATGAGCCTGGTCTCTCCCGGACTCTACACTGTGTGCCTTTTACTTTTGCTGAGGTTTTTTTTTTTTTTTTTTAAAGTAATCTCGACACCCAATGTGGGGCTCAAACTCATGATGACCCTGAGATCAAGAGTTGCATGCTCCATCAACTGAGCCAGCCAGGCGTCTCCTACCTTTGCTGAGTTTCATCTGTATCCTTCCACTGTAATAAACCGTGATTACGAGTGTAACAACTTTTCCAAGTTCTGTGAGTCCCTCTAGCAAATCACTGAACCTGAGGTAGTCTTGGAGACTCCTATCGCTGACATCTAGATATAACTCATTTCATCATCACAGCAATGTTGACAAGGGTGGGCCTATGCCAAGGAGAAGGTACATATGCATGAGAAAGAGACCACGGCAGAGGCAGAAAATGGATCTGATGTAACAAGGTCCTAAGAGATGAAGGGGACGGAATCTGGATCAGAGGTCAGTATTCATTTGTTTGTGCTTTTATTCTTCTGTTAAAAAATTTTTTATTCAAAGTAGATATATATGGAATATTGAGCATGCATTTCCAGCAGAGGGCAACACAATATTGTCTGTTTTCTAGGATAGAATTGGTTTAGAAATACACACAGCTAATCTGAATGTCTGAATCTAACGGACCAGATAAAATTCAAGATATAGTTTTGATGAGTAGGTTCAGTATTTTCTAACTCTATTAATAGTTTGCTTAATAAATACTTCCTTCAAAAGAGGGCAGAAATGGTATGGATACGTTGATGTGGGGAAAGAAACTCAGCATCATTTCTGAGGCATTCCTGCCAAAAGTGTGTAAGTTGAACCTTGGACGAGGAAGCAACAAACAATAATTGAGGGACATTCTATAAAATATCTGGTCAAATGCTTCAAAAACATCATTGCTATAAAATATAAAGAAGTAAAGAAGAACTCAGGAATGGTGCCGTAGGAGACTAATGAGACAGGACAACTGAAAAAATGGATTATCTTAGATTTTCTTTTGCTCTAAGGGACATTTTTATTTAATGGTTATTTTTGAGAGAGTGACAGAGCATGAGTGGGGGAGGGGCAGAGACAGAGGGAGACACAGAATCTGAAGCGGCCTCCGGGCTCTGAGCTGTCTGCACAGAACCCGACATGGGCTCGAATTCATGAACCACGAGGTCATGACCTGAGCTGAAGTCGGGACACTCAACTGACTGAGCAACCCAGGTGCCCCTGCTCTAAAGGACATTTTTAGGATGATTGATAAAATCTGAATAAGGCTTATACAACAGATAATGATATGCTCATTTCCCGATTTTGATAAGTGTTCTGTGGTCATGTATTAAGGATTCCTTGGTTTTAGGAAATAATACGCTGAAGTATTTAAGGGTGAAAGGGCATCATGTTTGCAACTTTCTCTTAAAAAGTTTAGAAAACAAAATGTATCTACGTGTGTATTAGTATACAGATAGAAAGAGAAGGATAATACCAATTTAGCAAAATGTTAATATTTGAGAATGAGAGAAACAGACTTGGAAATTCTTAGTATTTTACTTGCAAATTTTCTGTTAATTCAGAAATCATGCCCCCGTGGTGTCATCACCCACTTCCCCCAAAGGAAAGACAGTAAAAAGTAAATTTAGGTTTGGTCCAAATGAATTCAAAATCATAGGAGACTTAGCCAAAGTGTGAATCCCAGGCTCAGTTCTAGAAGTAGTTCAGTGTGGTAATTAAAAGTGTTGCAGATATGAATGGATGCCATATGTTTTAAACCTTATTTAATGTGAATAACAGTCAATTTACCTGTTACATATTTGCAGTTATCACTAATTTCAAACTCAAAGTCTCACTTTAAGAGGCTGAGGGAAGTGAAAACTTATGGTTTCAACATTAAATAAATGAATAACAAAATGCTTTTCCCAAATGATAAATATTTATATTAACAAAATTCCTTTTTCCAGTGTCGTGGAAACTAAATTATATACTCTAAGTAGATACTTGACAATTTGATTCCAGAAGATTCAAATTTAAAGTACTGTACAGCTCTTGTCTGATTTACCTCGTTAAACCCTTGTGAAGCACCAGGATAATTCTGTAGTCACTGTTATACAGATAGAGGGAAACTTAGTACATTGATAGAAAATCCTGAGGCAAAATCTGGGGCTTACATCTGGTGCTTCAGACCCTAGACTAAGTTGCTAAGAGAAAGGTGAATTAAAGAATTACAACAAACTGTACATTCAGACATTCTGGCTACAGACATTCTGGCTATCTTAACAATCCTGGGTGACATTATATTCTGCTTAAAAAAAAAAACAATAAACAAACATTAAAAAATCATGAATAAATACAATCTAAAAAGAGTATAAACCCTGCTGCTCTTACGGTGAAAACAGATGATTTATACCTTCTCATAAAGTCTTTTCTGTGATTCCAGTTCCAGATGTCTCATTTCTAGGTCTTTCGCTGTAGTAGCAATTTCTTGATCTCTCATATGTACCTATGGCCAAACAACAAACTGTGAACACCAAAAGGAATTTACAAGATAATTTCTGTTTAACAGATCTGGTAATCTTGAAATCCAAACAACCCACTAAACGTATTTACAATAAGAGGTACTGGGCTTTTGATACCAGAGTAATTGACAGTATATTAACACTCACTGTAGAGTCTAGGAATAATGTTTGAGTTAAAGTTAAGCTTAATTTTCTAAAAAGCAAAGTACAATTACCATATGCTCATCTACCCAGACTGGGAGAACAGATGGGAGCTCTTACCATATTATATCAGCCAATATTATGTGTTAGAAAAACTTGAGCAATATAAATTTGCGGTGGCTAAAAATATAGAATGTTTAATCTTATTAAATATAACATTATTTAATGTTCTTTTTGATTAAATGTCTATACTTTTGTAAATTCACTTTGGAACTCCAAGTTTAAATGTGCCCTGCTTGGACTTAATTTTTTTTTTTCATGTTTGTTTATTTTTGAGAGAGAGAGAGAGATAGATACAGGGTGAGCAGGAGAGGGGCAGAGACAGAGACACAGAATCCAAAACAGCTGTCCAGGCTCTGAGCTGCCAGCACCGAGCCCGACGTGGAGCTCGAACCCACGAACCATGAGATAATGACCTGAGCTGAAGTCTGATGCTTCACTGACTGAGCCACCCAGGTGCCCCTTGGACTTAGTTAATTTTAAGTTTACCTTTCCCCAAATTTTGATTACTTGGAAGCTTTTCACTCCTCTACACTAGAGGGTTTGAATAAGGCCTTCTTGAGGTAGACAGAGAAACTGAGGAGCTCTCTTAATACAATACTTGGCTTCCCAAAGTCCCCATTTCTTAGGCATGATACGTGTTTCAGAAAGAAAACCAAACAAACTGCCCATCAGTCATCTCAGCCCATTCATTTATTCAGTAAACATTTAATGACTGCATCACTAGTTGTATCCCTATTTTTTAGACATTGGAAAGATAAAAGACACACCATCAAATACCTCTCATCGGAGAAACAAAGGGTAAAAATGAAAATATGGTGGGGTGTACAAGAAGGATATACACCTGAGAAGCAAATAAACCACTGACTGGCAAGCAGTTCAACTTAAGGAGGTTCCTGAGAAAACAGCTGGCTCAAAGGTGGGGATGCTTGAGTTTATGAAACAAGAGGAGTAAAAATGCCAACAGGTGGAGGAGAGGTTTGGCACAGTTAATAATGCCTTTTAGGACTTTCAATTAGAAAAGCTCTTCTGTTTATGAATTTTTAGACACACCCCTAGCTCTGTGCCAGAGCAAACGCACATCCACTCTGCTTACTGCTACCGAACGTGCAGTCACTTGTACGTGTCGCGCTGGACCCAGTCTTCCTGCTGGTGCCTGAACTCTGAGTAGGAAAGCTCTGGCAGGTTAGCAGGGTCAGAGCTTGCTATCGGAATAAGGAGATGAGGGACAGAAGGCTGGAAGGGTGGGCAGAGGCCAGATCATGCAACCTGAAAGAACTTTCCAGGATTCTTTGGCAAAAAATTGCCTTCACCATCTCAAAGAGTTTGGAATAAAGAGGGCAGAGTTCTAAGCCTGTATTACTTTTGGAGAACACAGACACTTCTAGAATAATGTATTATCAACCTCATTTGCTAGATGAGATAAAAGGAATGATAGCTTTCAAAAACCAATTTAAAATTAATTGGCTTTAAACAAAACAAAAACTACTATCTGATGCTATAAAAAAAGAGATGACAGATTTCTAATATACGAATCCAAATATTTTCAGAGGCATGTGAGTGGCTCAGTTGGTTAAGCGCCCGATTCTTGATTTTGGCTCAGGTAATGATCTCCTGGTTCATGGGACTTAGCCCCGCATTGGACTCTGTGCTGACAGCATGGAGCCTGCTTGGGATTCTTTCTCTCTCTCTCTGCCACCCCCGCTCATGCTCTCTCTCTCTCTCTCAAAAATAAATTTAAAAAATACTTTCAAAGATTGGAAAATATTTAGTATTTTACTAAAATTAGGTTTAAAACTCCCTAAATCAGTCTATACATCCAACGCAATCCTAATAAAAATGCTGTTAGGATCAGGGGAGGTAAGGATTCAGAAAGAAAGAGTGGCAAAATTCTCAAAGTCTATTTGAAATGATACACATTTGAGAATATGGAAGAAAACACAGACTAATAGTGGGAATTAGGTCCGCTAGTCAGAAAAATGTTACAAAGCTGCCATTCAGTGTGCTGTTGGAGGGGATAAAGCGTGTGCGGGGATAGAACATTTAGTAACCATCCGCTGGCAAGTGACTCTGCTAGTCAAAGAGTGGGTGTGACTGTGTGCCAAGAAAACCGTATTTGGGGATACTGAAGTATCAATTTCATTGTTTTTAAGATGTCATATAATTTTCATGTCAAGAAATTATTATTTACTTGAGTTCTTTTAACCATTTAAAAAGTTAAAACCATTCTTACTCAGGGTCCTTACAAAATAGATAGCAGGCCAGATTAGTTGGTGCTTTATAATTTGCTGACCTTTGTGACACATCAAAGATCAAAACCAACAAACAAACCCACCACAGAGGGGTGCCTGGGTGGCTCAGTCGGTTAAGCGTCTGACTTCAGCTCAGGTCATGATCTCGTAGTTCATGGGTTCGAGGCCCGTGTTGGGCTCTGTGCTGACAGCTCGGAGCCTGAAGCCTGCTTCAGATTCTCTGTCTCCCTCTCTCTCTGCCCCGCCCCCCACCTGGCTCACGCTCTGCCTCTCTCTCTCAAAATGAATAAACATTAAAAAAAAAAACCCAAAAAACAAAAAACGTAAAATTTGAAAAAATATGCATAAATGGTGATGTAATCTTAGAATGGCAAGGTCTTTCTAAACAGGACACAGGGGGTGCCTGGCTGACTTAGTACAGCATCCAACTCTTGATCCCAGGGCCATGAGTTCAAGCCCCACACTGGGCATGGAGCCTACTTAAAAAAGTAAAAATAAGTAAGTAAATAAATAGGACATGAAACCTAGAAATCATAAAAATAAAAAGTTATTCAAAAATTAAAGTATTTTGCATGATTAAAAAAAGACATGATAGCCACTCTTAAGAGACAAGCAACACTGACGTGAGGAAAACATCTGCAATGAACAAAAGGGTTACTGTCCTAACTCTATGCTGTATGCAGCCATTAGTTACATATGTCTGTTGAGCGCTAAAATGTGACCAGTCCAAATTGAGGTGTCCTATAAGCTGACTACTGGATTTCAAAGATTTAGTTAAAAAAAATTTTTTAGTGTTTATTTTGCGAGAGAGAGACAGAGAGTGAGCAGGGGAGGGGCAGAGAGAGAAGGAGACACAGAATCGGAAGCAGCCTTCAGGCTCTGAGCTGTCAGCACAGAGCCACCCAACATGGGCTTGAACCCACGAACTGTGTGGTCATGACCTGAACTGAAGCTGGACACTTAACCAACTGAGCCACCCAGGCACCCCTCAAAGATAAAGTAAAACAGCTCATTAACCATGTCTTTATACTAATTACATATTAAAATAATTTGCAAATATCTGGAGTTAAATAAAGTGTTGTTAAAATTAATTTCATCTGTTTCTTCTTACTTTTTTAATGTGGCCATTAGAAAACAAAATTGCCTATGTGGCTCACATTGTATTTCTACT
The DNA here is from genome assembly GCF_018350215.1 of Panthera leo. Classification (NCBI taxonomy): domain Eukaryota; kingdom Metazoa; phylum Chordata; class Mammalia; order Carnivora; family Felidae; genus Panthera; species Panthera leo. Next base: position 66,119,785 of record NC_056695.1, on the reverse strand, counting down.
GGATAGCGCTGCCCCAAATGGCACAAACAGCCCATGTAAATCGATAAGAGAAAACTTGATAGAAAAGCGGACAAATGATAATGGATATACAATTTATATTTCTTCCACAAATGGAAGACAAGTAACTGGAGAGATATTTAACCTCACTAGCAAGAAAAAAGAGGCAAATTAGAATATATAATTTCCACCCAGCAGATTGGCAAATATTAAGACTGATGCACTCCAAATTGACTAGGGTATAGGCACTCTTACATATGCACTTAAAATAACATAGGTGGGTTCATTTTTGGAGGATAATTTGGTATGCCTTGGAATTTACTCAACAAAACTGTGTCTGCAACTCAAGGTTTGTACTGAGAACATACAACCTAGCACCATCTTGTAGAGCAAAGCATTGCAAACAACGTCAATGTCCAATAGCAAAGGATTAGTTAAATTATGACAGTCACACAATGGAATACTATGCAACCATAAAAAAGGGAAAAGATAGGGGGTGCCTGGCTGGCTCAGTCAGTGGCGTATGAGACTCTTGGTCTCAGGGTTTGTGAGTCTGAGCTCCGTGTTGGGTATAGCAATTACTTAAAAATAAAATTTTGGGGCGCCTGGATGGCTCAGTTGGTTGGGTGTCTGACTGGCTCAGGTCATGATCTCACTGCTCGTGAGTTTGAGCCCCATATCAGATTCTGTGCTGACAGCTCAGAGCCTGGAGCCTGCTTCAGATTTTGTCTCTGTCCCCCTCTGCCCCTCTCCTGCTCGCTCTCTGTTTCTGTCTCTCTCAGATATAAAAAATAAAACATAAAAAAAAAAATTTAAAAAAAATCTTTAAAAGAAAAAGATATATATCCATTTTCTCATTTTATTTCTGGGGACAAAATGAGGGAAAGTAGGAGAAAGGTCTATTTTTGACTCCATGTATTTAATAATGGAAATTTTCTTAAACTGGCCATGTGTACATTTTTATATTAAAAAAGAGTACTTCCCCTACTTCAGTTAGTGGTTAACTGATTCTTCTATTTTTAGAGAAATAGTCATCAAGGATACCAGTCAAATTGACTAATTTTCTTGACATTTCTGAAAACTTAAAACTATTAATGAAAGAGATCAGGAAAAGCTGAGGGGAAAAGTAAATAAAATCAAAGGGTCTATTTAGTATTCATTGTGGATCCTGGCAATAACCTTTAACTTGAAGGTGGTCATGACATTTGAGTGAGAGTGAATGGAGATCATGTGTGGGTACTAAGAGAAGAATCATGAACCTTTCTCTCGATTTCATCGTTCAGTCTTCTTAGTTCCATTTCACACTGATCTTGCTGAAGCTTCAGAAAGCGCCTTCTTGTAGCATCTTGTAAGTGCATTTCCTTCGCTCTCAGCTCTCTTTTCACAGAAGCTAGTCTTAAACACAAAATACATCAAGAGGAAAGCATGAAAACATTTCCCAATGTGGATTTAAATGGAAAAATGCTACGTTTTGCAACAACGAAAGGCCTGCCCCCCATTCTGGCCCACATCCCCAGCGTAGCTGCTGTTGTACCACACACAGCTGCAGGAGTAATACACACACACACACACACACACACACACACACACACACACACACACACACAGAACAAACGACGCCCATGTCTGCATTTGTGAAAATGACAAGCGGTCCAAACACAACTGGCTATTCTTTTCATATTTAAAAGTTCCTAACAGGTCTACTCAGATCATCTCAATATAATCGATATCCTTTATCTGAAGGAAGAATGCCAAAAAACGCTCCAGTGTTACCAAAGATTATGTATGCTTATTCTTTCAGAATTTTAGGAGCACGTTACTGCTCAGTTCAGTCATTCTTTTTAACCCACACGTGAAATCGGTTTCATGAAGTCCCAATCAAAAGTAAAAATAAGTAAACAGTTACAGAAGTGAGTTTCCCCACAATTTGGCATAGTCTTAATGCTCATCCCATAATCTTAGTTTAAACATTTTGTTTTATGAATATACTTTTGAATAAGCAGTTAATACATCTTCCTCTGGCCTCCAACGCATGAAATGCATAATGAGATAATCCTTTTATGTTCCAATTTTCTTTTTTTTTTTTTTAATTTTTTTTTTTTTTAACGTTTATTTATTTTTGAGACAGAGAGAGACAGAGCATGAACAGGGGAGGGGCAGAGAGAGAGGATAGACACAGAATCTGAAACAGGCTCCAGGCTCTGAGCTGTCAGCACAGAGCCCGACGCGGGGCTTGAACTCACGGACCGCGAGATCATGACCTGAGCCGAAGTCGGCCGCTTAACCGACTAAGCCACCCAGGCGCCCCTATGTTCCAATTTTCAAGTCACACAGATATGTTTAAAACATAATTTTCAAAATTATACTCCCCTAAAGGTGATTTATCCAGCGCTGTATTACAAAGCATTTCTGCCTACAGTACAATGGTGTTTCTCATAATGTCCTCCAAGGAACATTAGATCTTGTATTACGTCTGAAAAATCAGTGTAAAGTTATCTTCAATGTAGTTTTGGAATTACATTTCACTATATGCCAATTTTTTGAAATGTGGTATATGCAGGTATCTTTTTACTAACTTGAATATTTGCTTAATGGGCATGCCATGGCTGGGTAATGTTGTATATAGAAACAAGAAAGTAAAAATCATCCAACTGACTCCCATGTCCAGAGTTTTGCGAAATGATCGACACACACCTCTGTCTCTGCTGTACCATCTTCTCCTCCTCCTGTAAGAGCATTTCTCTCCTTGTCTCCTCAGCTTTACGAAGTAGTTCTTGTTTTTGGTACCAAGCTTCATCTTCAACTCTTTGCTGGTCTACTTCAGCTTGCATATCTTCAACCATCTGCCTTAAATAGATAATATTATTATTATATCAAGATGCAAACAAGACCCCAATATGCATGTGTGGTTATGAAAGGGTAAATTACTATTTCCCTTTGAGACCTTGAATTACTGCCTTTCACTTTTACAAATAAAATTTTAGCTCATTAAAGTAGTAGAAAACATGGAAAAGGGGGCGCCTGGGTGGCTCGACTGGCTGATTGTCTGACTCTTGATTTCGGCTCAGGTCATGATCTCACAGTTTGTGAGTTCGAGCCTCACATCAGGCTCCACGCTGACAGAGCGGAGCCTGCTTGGGATTCTCTCTTCCTCTCTCCCTGCCCTTCCCCTACTCTCTCTTGCATGCATACACGCTCTCTCTCTCTCAAAATAAATAAACTTAAAAAAAAAAAAAGCATTGAAAAGGACGCCCTACACAAGTCTCACAAAAAAATGCAAAGAAAACGGAGTAACTTAAAATCCAAGAACAACTAAAACACAAAATGTATACCAGATCAAAATGTCATTATTTTACTTCTATATGCAAGAATTAAATATCTTTAAAGATATTTCTAGCCTTCAAACTCTGATTTTACACAAATACTTAATAATTTACATGTGTTTCTTACAAAAAATTTTCTTGTCTGTATTTTTAACAGATTTTGCTTCTATCACACAAAGAACAACTGTTCTATGATTACCTCTCCCTTAAGAAGTCCAACTCATCATTCCTTATTCGTTCTCGCTCCTGTGTCTGATAGTCCACAATAAACTTTGGATACTGGTTAAATACTGGATATTGCCCTTTCGTCAATGCCACAAAAGCATCAAGCTTGCCGTTCGGATGAATATCGGTAGGAGTGGTATCCATGAGATGATAAACTTCTCTAATCACAACACTTATATCCAGGTTATTCCGATGATGAAAAAAATACTGTAAGAAAATTTTGTGTTTAAGTTGAGATTTACCTAACAAAGCCATTATGACGTAGAATTAAAACAAGAGTTTAAAAAGTAAATGTGAATTTATCTTTAGGAGGATTTCTTCCTTCCTCCCTTCCTACTGCCTTTCTTTCTTTTTTGGCAAATTCGCTGAAGCTTTTCTTATCCTAAGTTTTAAAATGAAGATCCAATTTCATATTTTCAAAGTCAAATAAAATTTCAAAACCAAACATTTGAAATAATACTTTGAAAATCTGAACTCAAACCAAAGGCTTCCTTTGTATCAGAAGAAGAATGCTTCACCCAACAATGGAATAAACTTTTCTGCTTGCATTCTTTTCCCTTCAAAATCCAAAATAAATAAAACTGAAAATAAATTAGCTTGATTCATTAAACACATCTGAACTGTTTCCACATTAACTTGTTCTGCTGGCAGGTCCGAACTCTAACATACATACATGGATGTATCCTGCAAACATTAAGTAAAAATAAAGTTTGACAGGAACCACAAAATAAGTAACAAACAAACCCAATTCATCCCGTCTACCGAAAAAACCTCCCCCTTTAAAAACCTCCTCTAATGCTGTCAAGCAACTTTCCGGCCAAGTCTCAGAATTCTCCTAGTTACCACTTTGTATGTGTGTGTAATAAGCATGCAGATTGTCACGGACCAGATGGATCGCTGATAAAACCACGCACAGAATTAACAACGACCCAACTGTTAAACATCCTTTCCGTAGGCAACAAGCACTAAATTCCAGTGTTACCAAGTTTGTTTCCTAAAGGGATGATTTTAAGACAGTTAGTCTGCTGTAACTGTCTGTTGAATTATCTACCAACTACGTCAGGGTGAGGATGTGATATAACTTGCTCTCCACTGTTTACCACGTTCCACGGGCGCTGGACGTGCAACAGGTACTCAATAAGCGAATGGAGTTTTCAACTGAAATACATGAAAGTTGAGAACTGCTACTTGAGAACAAGGATATTTACCTCAAAATCATCTCTGAGACTGCAGTTGAGCAGAGGAGCCCTGGAACATGTGTTGTAAGCCACGACAGTCATCAGGAGGAATGAAGGATGGTTGGAAAAGATATTATCAAATAATTTTAGCCACTCCTCTCTTGTTAGTACTTCTGAAAAAACGGTTTCAAGAAGAGGCCATGCATACAGCTACAATCAATAAGGAAAAATTGATCAGTCTTCTACAGAAAAGCCGTAAGTCATTCACTGCTAATACTCTCTTACATTTGATGTAGCTATTAAAATCGTTATATCAAAAACAATTATGAAAAGAACTACCTCACTATGGAACCCTTCTTTATAGATTTTTAGGAGAGCAGTTTAATGGAGAAAAAGAATGGAATACTTTTTATTCCATTCTTTATTCCAAAATATAAGAGGTGACCGGTCTTTTATTATATACTTTCAAGAAAATACTGCTATATTTATACCAGAACCAATGTGAGCTTCCAAAATAAGTCATGTTATTCTAAAAACCTTTTACTTCTTACCTGGGAAGTTATATCATGATCTATGAAATGCTGCAGTAGTTCTTTGTCGTGAAATGCCAGAACATTTTCTATCATACTGAGAATATTGATAGGAGGATTAGGAAAATATTCAAACCAGTGTTGACACCAATTGACTATGAAGAAAAAAATGGGAAATTTATCTTTACCATTCTGTATTATCAGAGGACTTTGTAATTCTTAAATGTATCCACTCTTTATGTCCTTAATATGCCCATTAATAAAGAAAACATGATAACTCTTTAAATTCTAGAATAATCGATTTTAAAGTTCCATCATGTTAGCTTAGTATTTTAGGTCTATAGAACTGGCCAATTTCTCCAAATGAGAGCGGTCAATGACAAAGTGTCCATTAAAACAAACAAAACTTCCCAAAGTATTCCTGATCCTCACCACACGGCACTCTGCTTCCTGCTTCTCCTGGTTAACAAAATGAACCTTCTAAAAAAGGTTCCTTTTTAAGTCTTCATTAAATGTGATGAATGTTAAGTGCCAATCTCCTGAAATCTACTCAAATTCATACCTAATCAAAATTAGAAAAGTTCACGGGAGGGGCGCCTGGGTGGCGCAGTCGGTTAAGCGTCCGACTTCAGCCAGGTCACGATCTCGCGGTCCGTGAGTTCGAGCCCCGCGTCAGGCTCTGGGCTGATGGCTCTGAGCCTGGAGCCTGTTTCCGATTCTGTGTCTCCCTCTCTCTCTGCCCCTCCCCCGTTCATGCTCTGTCTCTCTCTGTCCCAAAAATAAATAAAAAACGTTGAAAAAAAAAATTAAAAAAAAAAAAAAAAAAAAAAAAAGAAAAGTTCACGGGAAATGTTAAAAATTACATTCTTATGCATCAGTAGCAATACATTAAAAAAATGGGCATGTATCAAATCCCTATTCTTGAAATGTTATATGAGAATAAACACGTCTCCATTACTAGGACAAGAATGACTGTTCCACAGCCATGGTAACAAGTAACCACCAGAATTGTTTTCATTTTTATATTTTAATTAAAAAAAATTTTTTTTAATGTTTATTTTTGAGAGAGAGAGAGAGAGAGACAGAGAGAGAGAGAGTCAGGGAGCAGCAGAGAGAGAGAGGGAGACACACAAACTGAAGTAGGTTCCAGTCTCTGAGCTGTCAGCACAGTGCTTGACACAGGGCTCGAACCCACAAACTGTGAGATCATGACCTGAGCTGAAGTCGGAGGCTTAACCGACTGAGCCACCCAGGCGCACCACAGCCCCCAGCATTGTTTTTAAATCTATGTCATCAATGACAACCTATTCAGTTGACCTACCTTTGAAAACCAAACAGTGACAGCGGTATCCTCTGAAAGTCAGCCAGTGGAAAGCATTCTGCTAAAGATGCTTCTAAAGCTGACTTTAGGGGCGCCTGGGTGGCTCAGTCGGTTGAGCAGCCGACTTCGGCTCAGGTCATGATCTCGCGGTCCGTGAGTTCAAGCCCTGCGTTGGGCTCTGTGCTGACAGCTCAGAGCCTGGAGCCTGCTTCTGATTCTGTGTCTCCCTCTCTCTGACCCTCCCCTGTTCATGCTCTGTCTCTCCCTCTCTCAAAAATAAATAAAATGTTAAAAAAAAAAAAAAAACTAACATAAAGCTGACTTTAACTCACCAAGTAACCACTGCAACCCCCAAAACATTCTTCTCAAAAACCCTGGTAAGATCAGTACGTTTCACTCAATGAAGTGTAAATAACCACCACAGTGCTCCTTAATTATTAAATTCAGATTTTTTTACTTTAAACATTGAGTTGTGATTTCATCCAATGATGATAAGATCTCCTTCTTTCTCATATTAGCAAAAGAAGGCTTCGATCAGCAGAATTTTGGATACATATGGTTTATAAAGGGCTCACTAATGCCAGAAGTCAATTATTTATTAGAAAGTAAATTTGAGTTAATAATTAAGGCATTAATAAACTCTTGCAAAGACTAAACTTTAAAAGACATTATTTCAACTTCTTTAACTGCTGCTTTTAAGTTAACTTTAAAAGAAAAATCCAGTTCAGGGGCGCCTGGGTGGCTCAGTAGGTTAAGCGTCCAACTCTGGATTTTGGCTCAGGTCACGATCCCACAATTTGTGGGCTCAAACCCCGTGCTGTTAGTGTAGAGCCTGCTTGGGGTTCTTTCTCCCTCTCTCCTCCTCCCCTGCTCATGAGCTCTCTCTCCCTCATAAATAAATTAAAAAAAAAAAGAAAAAAATGCAGTTCAGCAACATGTACTAAGTACCTACCACGTCTCAGACACTGCTAGTGCTAGGAATTTTCACACACACACACACACACACACACACACACACACACACACACAGCCCTGATTCCTGTATCTAAATCTTCATCAACAGAACAGTGTTCTCATTTAGGCACGAGGGAAACCCCGCTTTACACGGAAACTGTTTGCCTTCTCTTCTTTCATTCTGCTCGGTGTCACCACAACAGAGTGTGCGTAGAGGACCCGGTGACAGAACGGGGAGCAGGATAAAGAGAAATACCTGCGTGGAGATCCCTGACCAAACCACAACAACTTCCTCTTGGTCATAAAAGACCATAAAGAGTGCCTACAGAAGACTCTTATAAACATGCCAAATTCTACATCAAAGTGACCGTGTTCCATCAAATTTTCCCCTAGGTCCCAAGTAGACTGTGACCCTAAAAAGCCAGAACAACGGCATATTGCAAGCAGTGCTAACATTTAGTTGGAGCTCAGTAAATGTTTACTTGCAATAAAGTTAGTTTGAGACCCTTGATGAAAACTCACAGCTACTCATGCTGATCATGATGGATCTTCTAGATTTAGATTTCAGGTTTAGAAGAGAAAATCAATTTCCCTAGCACACAATCATACTCCAGGGATGTAACAAGATTTTACTGGAAATATAAATTAGTTTTGCACGCTTACCTAGATATAATAAGCTTTTCTTATGGTAAAACATAATGTGCCACTTTAACCATTTTTAAGTGCACGATTCAGTGCCATCAATTATATTCACAGTGCTGTGTAACCATCACTATTTGCAAAATCCTTTTCCAAAAAGAAACTGTACCCATTCAGCACTAACTTCGTATTTCCACCCCACAGCCCCTGGTAAGCTCTAATCTACTTTCTACGTCTATAAATTTTCCTATTTGAGATATTTCATATGAATTTGTCCTTTTATGCCTAACTTATTTCACTAAGCATAATGCTTTCAAGGTTCATCCATGTTGTACAATGTATCAGAATTTCATTCCTTTAGATGATGGAATAATATTCCATTGACTATATATATAGATAGATAGATATAGTTTATCCATTCACCTGTTAACAACAATGACGTTAACATAATGAGGATGGTGATGGTGACACTCAGGCTGTTTCTATCTTTTGGCTGTTTGGAATAATGCTGCCATGAACATTCACATCCAAGTATCTGCTTGGGGCTCTGTTTCCAGTGCTTTTGGGTATATCCCTAAGAGTGCAATTGTTGGGTTATATGGTAATTTTATGTTTAACTTTCTGAAGAACTGCCAATTTTCCACAGTGAACGTACATTTTACATTTCCAGCAGTGTACGAAGGTTCCAATTTTTCTCCATTCTCGCCAACACTTGTGCTTTTTTCTGTTTTTTAATTATAGCCATCCTAGTAGGTATAAAGTGGTATCCTGGTGTGTGGTTTTATGACTAATGATCCAGAGGATCCTTTCATGTACTCGTTAGCCATTTGTGTATCTTCTAAGGAGAAATGTTTAATCAAGTCCTTTGCCCATATAAAAATTGGATTGTCTTTTTGTTGTTGAGTTGCTTCTTTTCCTTTTAAAACTCTAAGTGTTATTGCCAGAGTAAACTAGTAAAACCCTTCTGAGGAATCAGTTGGAATACTCATATTTTATGACCTAATAATACCAATTGTAGGAATCTGACCAAGAGAAAATACTGTAAATATTTATACATGAAGATGATTATAACACTGCTTCTTTAACTAGGTAAAAATGAAAAATAACCTAAATGTTCAACAACAGATCAAACTAGTACACTCACATTAGAGAATATTATAATCAAGTGGGAAAAAAAAGAATATTACAGTCACTAAAATATTTATAAAGTTTATAAAAAGAAATATACATATTAAATAAAATAGTATAATTATAAAAATATAAAAATTAAAAACCTGCTTTTAAGTATGGAAAAATTATCAGAATAACTAAAAGTCTAGCAGTTGGCACTAAACTATGATATACCTGTATAATGAAATATTACATTATGCAGGGAATAAACTATGTTTTTCAAGAATATTTAATGATTTGGGGGAAATGCTCTTACAAGAAATTCATCAAGGGGTGCCTGGGTGGCTCGTCATTTGAGCTCCAGCTCTTGATTTCAGCTCAGGTCATGATCTCATGGTTTGTGAGATTGAGCCCTGCGTTTGGCTGTGCTGACAGGGTAGAGCCTGCTTGGGATATTCTCTCTCTCTCTCTCTCTCTCTCTCTCTGCCTCTTCCCTGCTTGTACTCTGTCTCTCTCAAAAATAAATTAAAAACTTAAAAAAATTCATCAGTGTATGGGGGTGCCTGCCTGGGTGGCTCAGTCAGTTAAGCGTCTGGCTTTGGCCCAGGTCACGATCTTGTGGTCTGTGAGTTCGAGCCCTGCGTCGGGCTCTGTGCTGACAGCTCAGAGCCTGGAGCCTGTTTTGGATTCTGTGTCTCCCTCTCTCTCTCTGCCCCTCCCTCTCCTGCTCATGCTCTGTCTCTCAAAAATAAATAAAACATTAAAAAGAAATTCATCAATGTATTATCAAAGATTATAAATGGGGAGGAGGAACACTGGTGAATTTTCTTTTGTATATTTTCCTATATTTTCTCCAATGATCAGGAAAAAGTTATCAAATCAAATGCAATGTAATTAAATGAACAAAAAAACATAAAGTATACTAAAATATTCACAATATATATGCTTGAATCATTTTATTTCTACTCTTCAGAATTTTACTGTTATAGTTAAGTGCTTATCTCCTTTGTACAAGAAAACCTTTTTAAATAATTTAAAATACAAATGAAACTGGTTATTTTTGTTAAACCAATGTAAATTGGATCTGGTTTATCAACTGTTTAGCTGACCCAATTATATTAAGATGAAGAAAGGATTCAGTTTTCAGTGTAGACGAGCTGGTAACACAATGGTTGGGAGCACAGGCTAGAGTCTGACTGCCTGGGTTCACATCCCTGTTCTGCTACTAACCTACCCTGGGGAACTTAAGCTATCTGTGCCTCAGTTTCCTCAACTATAAGAAGGATATAATAACACCCACCTCATAGGACTGTTGCAAGATTTAAAGAAGTTAATAAAGGCAAAATAATAAGAATGCTACCTGTTAAAGAGAAAGTTCTCAATAAACGCGCAGTACGAATAATGAGAATGAGGATAGCAGCCAGAACTTGCCACATTAGGCACTGTGTGCTAAATGCTTTACGTTCTCACTAAAATCCTATGAATAATAACTGACTTTCAGTAAGTGAAGCATCTGCTTCCTTCTGACCACCAAAATCCGGCCTATAATGTTATCTTCTAAAATGCAACTATCCTGAGTCCCCTCAGTGGCTCAAACAGTTGAGCATCTGACTCTTGATTTTGGCTCAGGTCATGAACCCAGGGTCATAAGATTGAGGCCTGCGTCAGGCTCCACACTGACTGTAGAGCCTGCTTGGGATTCTCTCTCTTTCCTTCTGTCCCCCTGCTCCTCCCTGCCAATAAAAAATAAAATGTAACTATCCAAGTTCTCTTGTAAATTAAAAAAAAAAAGTTTATGTATAAATGTCCCAACTGTCCATTTTGTGCTCTGTTTGCTTCCCACTAGAATTATTGAATGTTGCAAAGTTGCAAAGACAGCAGAAAAATACACAGGGACCCACTCTTGGTTTCATTATTACACACTTACTTACTTATGAGAGTAGCAACAACTTCAAAACAGATGAGTTGGTTGTTCTGGAATAATTTTACAAACGGAAATGCCAAGAGTGGAAGATACGGTGTGTCGCTAAAGATGGCAGACCAGTGAGCTAATGCGGAGAGCGTTCTGTGGATCAGACAAGGAAATGCACACCAGGAAGCAGTTTACTACTAAAATTTATCTATGTAATATATCAACATGATAAAAAACTGGATACAGGGGCGCCTGGGTGGCTCAGTCGGTTGAGCATCCGACTTCAGCCCAGGTCATGATCTCGCGGTCCGTGAGTTCGAGCCCCGCGTCGGGCTCTGTGCTGACAGCTCAGAGCCTGGAGCCTGCTTCGGATTCTGTGTCTCCCTCTCTCTGACCCTCCCCCGTTCATGCTCTGTCTCTCTCTGTCTCAAAAATAAAATAAACGTTAAAAAAAAATTAAAAAAAAAAATTGGATGCAGAAGGGATATTTGGCGAAAATTCTCCCTCCTACTTTTATCATGTAGCTTACCTCCCCAGAACCACTGTTAAAAGTATAGTGATTTTACTTGACAAAAAGTATAGTGATTTTACTTTACTTTACAAAAAAATATTGTGATTTTAAAAATCACAAACGTAAACGTTGTTTTGCACCTTGCATTTTTTGCTTAAATAGTATCTTGGAAATAGTTCATTATCAGTATATGTGGAGCTTTGATACACAAGACAGTTGTGTATAAATATACCCTAATTTCTTTAATGTGGCCTTACTGGGCATTTGTTTCTAATCCTTTATAACCAATGCCATGCTTACTGTTGTATTTACATCATTCTTAATGTGGGAATATAGATTTGGATAAATTCCTAGAAATGGAATTGCTGAGTCAAAGGACATGTGCATTAATTTCAATAGCCAGTGCCAAATTCTTCTCTGCAAAAATAGTGTCTGTTCACATTCTCATTAGCAGAGTTAAGGGGATGCCCATTCTCTCACTCTAGCCAACATGTTTTATTATCAACCTACTTTTTATACTTTTAGTCTAGATGCAAAATGGTATTTCAATATGGTTGTATATATATATATATATATATACACACATATATATATATACACATTTACACATTTTTTCCAATGCAATTTTATTTTTGTTAAAAAATTTTTTTTTGTAATGTTTATTTATTATTGAGAGACAGAAAGAGACACAGCATGAGCATGGGAGGGGCACAGAGAGGGGGAGACGTGGAATCTGAAGCAGGCTCCAGGCTCTGAGCTGTTAGGCTTGAACTCACAAACCACGAGATCATGACCTGAGGCCAAGTCAGATGTTTAACCGACTGAGCCACCCAGGCACCCCTCCAATGTAATTTTGATTAGCATTTATTATAAGGGAGGTACAACATCTTTACATGTTTAAGAACCATATCCCCAGCTATGAACTATACATTCAATCCTTTTTGGTTTTTATTGGTTGGTCCTTTCCATGTTCATTTACACGAATACATCATATAGAAATTAGCCTTTTATTTATCTGATGTTTTGTATATATACGTACTTTCTCGGCTTCATGTATGTCTCTGGGGAATTTTTTTACATGTAGAGATTTCTGTTCATATCAAGCTCTTCTAGATATGTCATGCTCAAAAAAGGCCTGCCTTACTCTAGGACTGCAATTCTCCCGTATTTACTTCTGATACTTTTAAGGTTTGTCTGTCTTTTTTTTTTTTAAACCTTTCGTTTTGAAATAGTTTCAGGTTTACGAAAAGTTGCAAAAACAGTAGAGCGTTCCTGTATATCTCACTCAAATTCTTCTCATGTTAACATCTTGCATAAACACAGTAGTTATCAACACTTAGGATTTAACATTGGTACTATGCTAGTAACTAAATCAGACTCATTCAGATTTTTATCATTGTTCCCATTTTCCTGTGTGCTGGGTTTTCACCTCGCCAGTCTAGGATATAACACCGCATTCATTCGCTAAGTCACCATAGGTTCTTCCAGTGCGGGAGCTCCCCAGTCTCTTATTTTTTGGACACTGACATTTTTGAGGAATACCAGTTATTTTATAGATTGGCCCTCGACGTTTTCTCATGATTTGGACGGACGTTATAAATGTTTGGCAAGAATATCAAGAAAGTTATGGGCAACATACTGATGTGTGTTACTACTGGTGACTTTAAATTTGACTACTTGGCTAAGGTGGTACCTGCTGAGTTTCTCTACTATAAAATTACTATCTTCCCATTCGTAATTAATAAATACCTCGAGGCAGATTCCATACTGCTGCAATATACTGAGCATACCTCTGTAATACTCTGAGTAGTTTCCTACTTTTGATGGGGTATTTCTTCTGAAGGTTGAGAAATGCCACGTGAACACCTTTATCCACCAGGCTACTAAATGCAGTATGATTTTCAGGCAGTTGTAGCAGGGAGCGCCAAATGAACATTCTGAAATAAAAATAGAATTTTAACCAAGAGAAGTTTGGGGGGTGCAACTGATTTCACATAAAAGAATATAAATTTTACCTGTATTTCGTTGGATATTCACCATAGCCTTTTAATAAGATTTGTAAACGCTTTTTGTTTAATCCATCTGACACCTCATTCTTAAAGACAAAAAATAATGTCGATAAATGACGTAATCACAAAACTGAAAAGGTAACACAGCCCACAGTGGCTTTCCAACTTCAGAACACAACACACAGTAAAAAAAAATTTTTTTTACACCTGAGACTTTCTATTCTCTCTCTCTCCAGTGTGCATACCGTGTGCAGATAAAGTTCCTGACATATTCTAGGTCCAATTCTGACAAACTTTTCTGTAAATGGTCAGTCAATTTCTTCCCTCTCCCTCTTTTTTTCCATCTTCTTGCTTTTTTTTTTTTTAATGGAAATCTGAAGGTCTTTTTTAAAGTTTATTTATTTTGAAACAGAGTGTGAGCAGGGGAGGGGCAGAGAGAGAGAGAGAGAGAGAGAGAGAGAGAGAGTATCCCAAGGAGGCTCCACACTGTCAGCATAAAGTCTGACACACGGCTCGATCCCACGAACCATGAAATTATGACCTGAGCTGAAATCAAGAGTCAGACGCTCAACTGACTGAGCCATCCAGGTGCCCCTCCCCGCCTTACTTTTAAGTCAATTTTTATCTTGATGGAAAAATACTTCATAAATTTTTGGATTATAAAGCCAGTTTCACAGATTACTTCATTTGATACTAACAACTCAATGAAACGGATGGGATGCTGTTTTCTTTTCTTTGAGAAAATGGGAAGGTCAGAGCTCAGTGCCACGAACCTGTGAGTTCAGGTCACTAACTTGCTGAATAAGTCTCAGCTAAAGACTCAAAGCCAGATTTTCTGACTTAGTTCAATGCCAATGTGAGAGGGGTGAAGGGAAAACCCAAGATGATAGTGAATGAAGATCCCCATTTGAGAGCCATGCACCAGACACTGAGGGCAACTGGGCAAGACTGGAGCAGTGTGATCTATGAAACAGATGTATTCATTTTTGTCATCTGCAGGACACCTGCTGCCACTGCAACCTCTTTTTAAACAAAGATAAAATGCCCGGGTGAGTTTGGCCTGAGTTTGATCTGTTCTCATCTGGATCATCTATGGGTAAAGATCCCACTTCCCCTTCTAGGTCCTGACACTGATCGTTGAAGAGATACATCTCACCGTGCACAAGTGCTCTCCTTCGCCCTACTCTTAGCGCTGGCTGAGGGTTGCTCAGAAGCAGACTGCTCCCTGATGTATTACTGTGGGATTTCCAAATTTCACTAATACTAGAGCTCTGCCAGACGCCCTGACTGTGATGTCTCTTTTATTTCCCAGAAGTCAACTGGGATCATGGCCACAGTTTTCCCAGAAAAGGCTCCTGTAAATTCTCAGGAAAGCTGTAGTCAGACCATGTCTCAGAGCTAACATTCAGCTTATTCTTTCATTAGAGCATCAACTAATAGGAACAACATTGTCCAATCTTTACACAGCTAGATTTGTGCCTGCTACTTAGCATTTTAAAACTAAACCCTGGGGCACCTGGGTGGTTCAGTCGGTTAAGTGTCCAACTGTGGCTTAGGTCATGATCTCACAGTTCGCAGGTTTGAGCTCTGCATCGGGCTCAGTGCTGACAGCTCAGAGCCGGGAGCCTGCTTTGGATTCTGTGTCTCCCTGTCTTTGCCCCTTCCCTGCTCATGCTCTGTCTCTCTGTCTCTCAAAAATAAATCAACATTAAAAAAATTTTTTTAAGTAAAAAAAATAATAAATAAACCCTAAACAATATTTTGTTTAGGGTTACAGGTAGAGATGATAAAACTATAAAGATAATCAAGGACACAATTAGCACAAAAGCGAGGACAATAGTTACATCTCTGGGACAGGGAGAGAGATGTGGGTGGGGATACACACACAGGAGCTTCAAAGCCATGGGTAACACGCTCTTAATGAGGATCTGGGTATGCCCAGAAAAGTGTTAACATGTCAGGTCTGAGAATGCTACCCTTAGAAAGGCATACTTACAAGGTTTGGCCTTGTCTAGTGCCTAGAAACCTGGATTTCGAGAAAGTTCCCACTATCCCCAGAACCAGTAAGAGCGGCTCACTGTGCCTGAATTGTTTGTATGCTGTGATGTATGCTGAATACCTAATTTCCATGTAGACTCTGGGATTTTGACATGTACTAAACAGAGAATGCCTACATAGCCAGCCTCCACTAAAAGCTCCAGGCACTGGCTCTCTAATGAATTTCCCTGTAGACAACATGTTATATTTTTTACACGAGTTTCACAATTTTCAAATGCTCAGAGAAAAAAAGGGGTTATTAAAATTATGTGAAAAATGTCAAGTGCTGGTGAGACCATGGAGCACTGGAGTTCTCAAATACTAGAGCTCTTGGTGGGAATACGCATGGTTTCAATCAACTTCTTGGGAAAACTGACAACTTACTACAGATGAATAAGCGCATTGCTAATAAGCCAGTAATTCCATTGCTAGGTTTATATCCGGCATAAATGTGTCCTATGTTTACAGAGATGTAGTAGAATATACTAGAATAGTGGCAGCCCTATTTCTAATAGCACAAAAAATTAGAAAACTACCTGAATGCTTACTGACTACAGAATGGATAAAATATGGTTTATTCACATGATGGAATTTTGCACAGCTACAAGTGAATGATTTACAACTACATGGATTTCTCAAACATAAATCGAACTTAATGTTGAATGAAGGAAGCCAGACGCAAAAGAGTACAAACTGAATGACCTGATTTATGTAAGTACAAAAAAGGCAGAACTGACCTATGGTGTTACAAGTCAGAAGAGTAGTGATCCTTGGGGTAAGGAGGGCAAAGGTCTGGAGGGGAGAAGAAGGGGGTCTTCTGGGGGTGCTGGTAATAGTCTATTTAAAAAAATGTTTTTTAAATGTTTATTTACTTTTGAGAGAGAGAGAGAGAGAGAGAGAGAGAGAGACAGAGCACGAGCAGGGGAGGGGCAGAGAGAGAGGGAGACACAGAATCCGAAGCAGACTCCAGGCTCTGAGCTGTCAGCACAGAGTGCGACGCGGGGCTTCAACTCGTGAACCACAAGATCATGACCAGAACTGAAGTCGGATGCTTAGCTGACTGAGCCACCCAGGCGCCCCTGTATTGTTTGACTTTTTTAAAAACCATAAACATGTACTAACTGTATACTTAAAAGTTTAGAAAGCACATTATAATTTCAGTTATTCAGTTCTTCTCTTCATATCTTTCTTAAAAACTTCTAAGAGAGGGAAGAGTGATGATGGCCTAAGTATCATAAATCTTGTCCCCAGCAGAGTCATGACAAACAAAAACATAATTATGATATATTCTTACCTCTTTGTTTTCAAAATTACCAGTCAGGTCTTGTTTTAATATTCTGGCTTGTATTTTGTTTTCCCTTGATTTTGCTGGCCGCTGAACTCTTCCTGATGTGACTTTCATCTTAAGGCCACCAGAATTCAGTTTACTCTTAGGCAAATCTTCAATCACTTTCACTAAGGGAGGAGGTGGCTAAAAGGGGGAAAAAATAAAATCCAGTGGCTATCCTTGGAAAACAGACCTGTTCACATAGGATTTCCAAGACATGTTTTGAACAGTTGCATAATGTGCCTTAACATACATCCTTATTCTTCAAGCAAAAGTGTAAATAAAATATTCAAGAAATGCTTCCTGGTTGTCAAATCCAATTTCTGCGAAATTCCTTAGAAGAACACAATAAAGATACACAATTAATAGCAACAATAAATAGAATTTAATTATCCCTTGAAAACTGGCCTTAAATCATAGTATATCAGTCCATTCTTTGCATGATAAAGTTAGTAGTTTGGTGATAACTTGTAGCAGAGAAGCCACAGTTAGACACAGGGCCCTCTAGAATGCTGAGAGAAGCACCCTAATATTCTTCGGGCTCAAGTGAACTTTCTCTGAAGAGCTGTCAAATGACTTCCCTCTGGAAGCCTGGGACACCTGCCTCTCTGTCCTTGGTTACATTTTTTAATCTGCAGAGAGATGGCTGTTAGTCCCCTACCGCATCCACAGCTTGAGAGGCAGTTCAGACAGCACAACTTAAATTCTAAACCCTCATTTTTATGGGAAAATAAACCCCAACAACTTCAATTTACTTAAGGGAAAATGATTCACTGAAACAGTTTCTCTATGAATAATACCTGTTTGTAATCAAAAGATCTTCCCTGAGTTCAAAGGAAATGAGGAGATAAGATAACTCAGCTTCCCGAGATCATTTAAATGTTTGAGGCGAGGGCGCCTGGGCGGCTCTGTCAGATAAGCATCTGACTCTTGGTTTTGCCTCAGGTCATGGTCTCATGGGTTCATGAGTTCAAGCCCCACATCGGGCTCTATGCTGATGGTGCAGAGCCTGCTTGGGATTCTCTCTTTATGCCTCTCTGCCCCTCCCCCACTCAGCTTGCGTGCTCTCTTTCTCTCTCTCTCCCAAAATAAAGAAGCTTAAAAAAAAAAATAAATGCTTGAGGCCATTATTGCTAAAGAGAAGGTGGATTTGTGATTTTAAAAATGTTTTTCTGGAAGCCAAAGTGCCAATTCCTTTCATATGAGAACAGAGAACAAGAACACAGGGAATACCCCACATGTTCAAATGAACACATTAGATTTCAGAAAAACACAATTTATACACATTACCTTGCGTTTAAACTGTCATGAAGGCCAGAACAGTGTTCTTCCAAGATCATGTATAATGAAAATGAATCATCACTCCTCAAGAAAGCTCTTTGAAGAGGAAACCAAACTTTTAAAAATATTTACTTACTTATCTGAGAGAGAGAGAGAGCGCGCACAAGCAGGGGAGAGGGGGAGAAAGAGAGAATCCCAAGTAGGTTCCACTCTCAGCATGGAGTCCAATGCAGGGCTCAATCCCATGACCCTGGAATCATGACCTGAGCTGAAATCAAGAGTTGGACGCTAAACTGACTGAGCTACCCAGGTGCCCTGAGGAAATCAAACTTTTTGACCTCCTCCCCTCTCATATCTGAAAGAAAAAAACAGAATAAAGCAAACATCTTGACCCTTTTTTATAACATAGACGACTAAAAGACCACTTTGAGGTTTCAAAGATTTTTCTCATTTTATCTTCATACGTTTAGGACTTCTGCTTTTGAAACCTGCAGCCTACTGTAAGTGTCCAAAGAATTTTTCCCTATTGTCAGCTGCAGTATGATGAATACATAACACTGTAAAATGTGTCGAGTAGGTAATGAAATAATGTACATGTATGTATAGACACAGCATTTTTGTCCTAAAATTATTATAAGAAACTTTTAAAGTTGTCACTGTATCTCTAAGGCTTTTTAACTAGTATTTTTCTAGGATACCTTGTTATTTATTCACATCTATAAAGAATACAAGGATAATACAAAATGTAACAATAGCTCTGCTAAAAAAAAAAAAAAGTAAAATGGCCACTTATTCTATGACTTAATTTTTCAATTCTTTCTCTATGAAATATAATTAAAAATAGTCTGGGGGCACCTGGGTGGCTCAGCTGGTTAAACGTTGAACTCTTGACCTCAACTCAGGTCATGATCTCACAGTTGAAGAGATCAAGCCCTATAATCAAGCTCTGTGCTCTCAGCACAGAGCCTGCTTGGGATTCTTTCTCTCTCCCTCTCTCTCTGCCCCTTCCCTGCTTAGGTGCTCTCTCTCTCAAAATAAATAAATAAACTTAAAAAAAAAAACTGTCTGACTTCTGGGGTGCCTGGGTGGCTCAGTCAGTTAAGCATCTGACTCTTGATTTTGGCTCATGATCTCAGTTGAGAGATCGAACCCCATGTTGGGCTTTGCACTGGGCTTGAAGCCTGCTTAGGATTCTTTCTCCCTCTCTCTCTGCATCTCTCCCTTGCTTGTGCTCTCTCAAAAAAAGAAAAAAATTTTGAAAAGGTCTCACTTCTGAATATTGCCCATCTTTAATATCCTTGAATGATCTTCTCTCTAACCTCAACCCATCCTTCCAAATCTTTATTAACATTGTTATTCTAGTGCCACATTTTCTCCTTTTGAACTCCATGTGCTTCCACGAAATACAGTCTCCTGAAGGTTAGAGCCTGAGATATGACCTGAATTGCCATACCTTAGTAGTGTTCAAACTTCAACACATTAAGTAGGAATTAGTGTACTTATTAGAATAATACTGGAAATTCTCCAGTGCCCAATAAACAGGACTTGAAGGAATGGGACGTGGGTGGGGTTTATAGAGACCACAGACTGGAGCGTTTGTGTAAGCCTAGAATAGCCATAAAGACACTAGTGGTGTTGGTAATGTGTCCAAAAAGAAAGAAAAAAAAAAAAAAAAGATTTCCTACTTCTATTATAGGTTAGTTTTCTGGTCAATATGATCTTACTTGAATGCTTAACAAATACCAGAGAGGAAGTCAATGACTTATTCTGATTTTTCTCAGATCTTTCCCTGCTTCCATTAGTAACATTTCCCTAGCTTTTGTAAAGTTCAGCTAAGCTGAAAACTCTAAGAGCAAATAATATGTTATTAAAATGTTTAAAGTTTACAAGAACAGTAGAGTATAACTCCATATGGTTGAAGAAAATGTATGCGTGTCATGTGCGTGTACACACACGTACACACACACACACACACACACACACACACACACACACAGAGTAGATCCTCACTATTCATGGTAGTTCTGTTCTATAAAGAAGCTGCAAATACCAAGTTAGTGAATACTGAATCATTGCTCCTAGGAGAAATAGTTAGGTCCCTGTGAGCCAGAGATCACAATATGTCAACCAATCAACATATAACTATGTTTAGTGTGTGTTTCTGTTTAGAAACACTTTTTAAAAAATATTTATTTTTAGGAGAGCGCAAGCAGGGGAGGGACACAGAGAGGGGGACAGAGGATCCTAAGCGGGCTCCACGCTGACAAGTTGACAGTAGTGAGCCTGACATGGGGCTTGAACTCATGAACTGAGAGATCATGACCTGAGCCAGAGTCAGATGCTCAACCAACTGAGCCACCCAGGTGCCCATTTAAAAACACTTATTTCATCTATATTGTTGATTCACTAATATTGAACTCATGCCAACAGCACTGTAACTTGTACCTGAATTAGGTTTATCACAACCTTCTTATGCTTAGGAATGTTAGACAGAACTTGAGCATTATGTCTGGGGGCCATTTAAAAGAGCAAAATCAACAACAAAAAGCACAAAACTAAAGAATCCAGCAATAACTAGACCACGGAAAGGACACTTGTCACGGGAGCTGAAGTAAGAAGGCCATGCGCTGCCCTGTCTGGCCTCAGCTGGGAGCCTGCACGACGGGCAGTCCACGGTTTGCACTGCTGTGCACATACGAATCCCTGTGAATAGGCACCAAGTACGGATTCGAGTTGCAAGTATATCTTTAGCAGTGGCGAGTTCACATTTAAAGAATCCATGAATAATGAGGATTATAAATCCAGGATAATCTGGATTTAAAAAATTAAAAAAAAAAAAAAAGATACAGATAAGCAAACAGTTGAGAATCAGTCTCTTTCCTCAGATGGTTCTGAAGTGTGTATTTTCCCAGTCTTTTTTTCTATGTTTGTAAATGTATAGAGTCAATCCTCATTATTCATGTATGTATACATATATGTATGTATGTATATGTGTGTGTGTGTGTGTGTGTGTGTGTGTACACAGAAGTATGTGTACATACATACCCAGAAGTATGAATAAGCAATCCAGGATAATCTGAATTTAGAAAACCGGAGCATAAAGATTTTATTTTTGATGATACAACATTTAAATCTTAAAAAAACTTGATGTTCTTTACTTGAAAACATACCTTATTTATTTCTTGTGTTAGAGCTTGAACTGAATATATGTTCAGACTTCCATTTTCCATAATGGATGCAATGTACCGTCCATGTGGGCTAATTACTGATGAGCTAATTCCTTCATCAAGGCTCCCGATTTCAAAGAGAAGTTTGCAAGTCTGTATATTAACAAATCTCATGATACCATCTTGACTTAGCACTCCAAGAACCTAAGAGTAGAGAGAAATAATATATGAGTTCCAAAAACATACTTATTTTAACCTCCCTCCCTCCCTGCCTTCCTTCCTAAGAGAGAATGAGAGAATGCCCAAGCAGGGTAGAGAAGCAGAGGGAGAAAGAGAATCGTAAGTAGGCTGCACGCCCAGTGCAGAGCTAGACATGGTGCTCCATCCCCTGACCTGGGATCATGACCTGAGCCGAGATCAAGAGTCAGATGCTCAAACGACTGAGTCATGCAGGCCGCCCCAAAACACATTTAAAAGCCAAATGTCTCTTGGGGCACCTGGGTGGCTCAGTCGGTTAAGCATCCAACTCTTGATTTTGGCTCGGGTCATGATCTCGTGGTTGTGGGATCGAGCCCCAAATCAGGCTCTGTTCTGACGGCGTGGAGCCTGCTTGGGATTCTCTCTCTCCCTCTCTTTGCCCCTACCCCACTCACTCTCTCTCGGTCTCTCTCTCATAATAAATAAAAAACATTTAAAAAAGTCAAATGTCTCAGATGTTAACTAGACTTATTATAGAGATCATTTCGCAATCGAAATGATCGAATATCGCAATTTTGCAATCAAAATATCGAATCATCATGAAGCTAATCTTTTATGCCAATTATACATCAATTTTTAAAAAAGTCAACTCTCTGAAAGTCAAACTGTACACACGTACATGTACATATATGTATGTATTTATATACGGGGTTTGGTTGTTTTTGTTTTGAGGGGAGGACAGTCAGAGAGATTATATTCACAAAGGGCCATCATATATTTCAAAATTCCTAATTATGGCTCATGTAGATTTGCCCTATTCAGGTCCAGGTAAGCCTGGCTCTGACCAAAACCAGTAAGGTGCCTGTGCTGGGAGACTATGGCAAATGATCAGCCAGGCCTTCACCTGGACCCCCACACTGGTTGTCAGAGGCAAGGAGGGGAGGGCTTGCTCTCGCTCACCACACCCACAGCTTGATGAGAACTGGCATCTGTCCCCCTGCCTCCTCATGCACCCAGCTCTGGGCAGTGGTAACAAACATTTGGGGGAAGAAAGAAAGTCTGTGGGCTGCACAGACAGTAGAAGGGTAAGAAGGAAACCAGGCTTTTAAGGGGAAAAATTTAGTCTTAAGTCACACAATTTGAAAAATTAAAAACATGTACTAAAAAAGCATAAGCAAATAAACAATAAACTCCTCTACTGCCTGATCTATGCACAGGCTCTTTTCCCAGTGCTGCTGGCTGGTAAGCAGTGCCACCATGTGACTGCATGAAATGCTCATGTCATTTGTTAGATGGAAGACGACAGTCTGGCAGTAGCTGGAGACGGTTTGAAGGTGACAATCTCTTCTGTTGGGTCAGGTTGTGGGAAACCCCCTCATTCACAGCTGATGCAACCTCTCTGGGGGGCAATTTGGCAAGATCTCTCAAAGTTACAGATGTACCTGATTCTGAGAACCACTGCTTCAGCTCTGGGATTTTATCCTACAGACAGGATGTATGAAATGGTACATGCAAAAAGTTATTCAGTTATTCTATTTATTTACTCACTCACTAACTCAGGCAATCTTTATACCCAATGTGGGGCTTGAACTCATGACCCTGAGGCCAACAGTAGCATGCTCTTCACAACTGAGCCAGCCCCAGGCAACCCTGGTGCAGCATTATTTGTAATAAAGAAGGACTAAAAACAAGTTAGGTGCCCAATAACAAAGGACTAGTTAAAAACCCATAAAATACTATGCAGCTGTTAAAAAAAAAAAAAAAAAAGAAGAAGCTCTGTACTGACACAGAATAAACAATCTTCGAGGGCAGCGAAGTGAAGAAAACAAAAACCAAAAAAAGTGAAGAAAAGCAATGTACAAAGCTGCATTTTTTATATGGCAGAGGGGCAGTTCATGAGATTGAGCCCTGCGTCCTCTGTGTGGACAGTGCAGAGCCCGTTTGGTTTCTGTCTCTTTCTCTCCCTGCTTGTGCTCGCTTGCTCTCTCAAAATAAATAAATAAACTTTAGGAAAAAAAAGTGGCAGAAACAGTGGACTATTATAACAGTAGCAGTTATGGAGAATAACTGGACAAATGGAAAAGAAGAGATTTCACTTTACTGTCTTTTTTTTTTACGTTTTCCACCTTGGGAATGCATTATCTATTCAAAAACTTAAGTTGGAGGCAGCCACCTGGCTCAGTCAGTAGAGCATGCAACTCTGAATCGCAGGGTCATGAGTTATATATAACTTGTTAAAGTACAAGACTCAAAATAGTCAATTTAAAATAAGAACATTAAGGTTTAACTACTCAACTATTAAAAATAAAAATGGTATGGGGGCATCTGGCTGGTTCAGGCAGTAGAGCATGTGATACTTGATCTCAGGGTCATGAGTTCAAGCCCCATGTTGGGCACGGAGCCTACTTAAAAAAAAAGATGAAAAAGATAAAATAAAATACATAAGCAAAGAAAAAAAAATTTTAAATGGTGTGTAGAGGGGGAAGTACTTTGCAAATTAAGGCAAGATACAAAGAAAACACGTTTCATAAAACTAAGGCAACCAGTTATGGTAGGTAGAACACAGTACAACAAGGAGAAAAATTTTATTTTGTTTAAAAAAAAATTTTTTTTTTAATGTTTATTTTTGAGACAGAGAAAGACAGAGCATGAGTGGGGGAGGGACAGAGAGTGAGGGAGACACAGAATCAGAAGTGGGCTCCAGGCTCTGAGCCATCAGCCCAGAGCCTGACGCGGGGCTTGAACTCACGGACCGCGAGATCGTGACCTGAGCCGAAGTCGGACGCTCAACCGACTGAGCCACCCAGGCGCCCCAACAAGGAGAAAAATTTTAATCTTAGCTCCCCCTTTTTAAGCCTTACAATTAATAGGAATGTTGACAAGTCCCTTAATGTTTTTAAGCTTTAATGTCAGTCTATGTAACGGAGAGAGTACCTTCCATGCCTGTGTGCAAATAGAAAATAATATGTTAAAACACCCTGTAAGTCATAAAGTATGACATAAATTTAAAGTATATAGATTTTAGAAAAAGGTTAAATTGTCAGTAATACACAAAACCTAATACTTTAAAACTTTTTCAATTTTAGACTTCGCAATATCAGCAATTTCAAGTCTTTGTAACAACGAGGGTACAAGTTAACTAGGAGAGCTATTAATATAGTTCAGAAATTGATATGCTCTTTCTCAGAAAGTATAATGTCCTACATTTATTTATATTACTAACCTGATTAGAACCAGCATCAAAACTATCAGGAAGAAATTCTAGATGGCGAATGGCTCGAACTTTAGTAGGCATCTGAATAATTCTAAATAGCTGTTTAGCTTCCAAGCACCACAAGTGAAGGTGATTTGATTTACCCCCAGCAGCCAGGATTCGACCATCTCTGTATAACAGAAGGTGAGAAATTAGGACTACGTGAATAGTTTTCAAAATTTTTTTAATATTTATTTTTGAGAGAGAGAGAGAGAGAGAGAGAGACAGAGTGTAAGCAGGAGAGGGGCACAGAGAAAGAGAGAGAGAGACATAGTATCCGAAGTAGGCTCCAGGCTCTGAGCTGTCAGCACAGAGCCCAACCTGGGGCTGGAACTCACGAACCGTGAGATCATGACCTGAGCCAAAATCACACGCCTAACCGACTGAGGCACCCAGGCACCCCTAACGTGAATTGCTTATGGTAGCAATGTCCAGTATGATCCAACATGATAGAAATATTCTGTATCTACACTGCTCAATATGGTCACTACTGGCCACATGTGAATGAGAGCTTGAAATGTAGCTAATGCTTCTGAAGAAATAAATTCTTAATTTTATTTACTTATTTTTTAAAGT
This sequence comes from Panthera leo, assembly GCF_018350215.1. NCBI lineage: Eukaryota > Metazoa > Chordata > Mammalia > Carnivora > Felidae > Panthera > Panthera leo. The sequence continues at coordinate 66,094,237 of NC_056695.1, read as the reverse complement.
TTATTTATTTTGAGAGGGAGACTGAGAGAGCACAAGCAGGGGAGGGGCAGAAAGAGAGGGAAAGAGAGACTCCCAAGCAGGCTCTGGGCTGTCAGCGCAGAGCCAGTTGCAGGGCTTGATCTCACAAACCGTGAGATCATGACCTAAGCCGAGATGAAGAGTCAGAGGTTTAACTGATTGAGCCACCCAGGTACCCCATATTTAATTTTTATGAAGTAGTTCATGCACCCAGTAGCTACCACATAAGAAAGCTCAGGTTTATAGCATATATTTTTTTACCTATTGTATTAAGACACCAGCTTAACATATGTTTGTTCGATGACTTGATTGAGAATTTCTGAGTAACATTTATCTTTTATAGCATAATCTCAAAGTTAACACCCTCCAACTTCCTATATTTCACACATGACTATACTGAACTGGTACAACACTGCTACACGAAAACTCAAGAAGCCCAAACTTTTTTTCCTGCTCAAAGAAAGCTACTTTTAGAAAGGTACAAAAAGAATAAACTGTATTAACTTGCAAGGCTGTTGCCCGTTCATTCACCAAGGACTTGTAGTGTCTAATACAAGCCAGGTATCATTTCAGGCACCAGGGACACAATGGTGAACAAGGCAGGGAAGATTCCTGCTCTTGGGGATTTTCAGTCTAGAGGAAGGCAAACAAATAAATGAACTTGATCTCAGCTGATAAGTTCTATAAAGAACTATACAATGAGATGGGAGTTACAGAGCTGGGAAAGGAGAAAGGTCTACTCCCTAAAAAATGAATGAGCCAGGGGCACCTGGGTGGCTCAGCTGGTTAAATGTCTGACTTCGACTCAGATCATGAGATCAAGGTTCATGAGTTTGAGCCCTGCATTGGGCTCTCTGCTGTGAGCACAGAGTCCACTTCAGATCCTCTGTCCTGCTCTCTCTCTGCCCCTCTCCTGCTTATGCTCTCTCAAAAATAAATAAACATTAAAAAAACATTTAAAAAAATGTGAATGAGCCAGTCACGGGATGATTTGGAGGAAGAATTCCATGCTGGTCGGTATTCCAGACTGCAGTGCACAGTGTGAGAAAGGAATAAGGTTGTACCTAAGGAAGGGTGAGAAGCCTCACTCAAGTGTGGTCCTAACCATGTTAGGGAAAGGAAATAGGACAAAGGAGAGGGAGACGAAGGCCAGATAACAGAGGTCTCAGGAATATTATGGGAAGTTTGGATTTTATTCTAAATATCAGGGAAAGCCTTTCAAGGGAGCTCAACAGGGAACTGACATGATTTGACTTATTTGACTAATGGTTTAAAAAGACCACTCTATCTACTATGTAGAGACAGACTTTAGGAAATGAAATTGAAAACATTGAGACCAAATAAGGAGACTATTACAGGAACCTGAAAGAGACTAGGATAGTTGGAGGTAGGTGATACTGTGGCAATGCACAAAAGACCAGACCAATTCAAGATATAATTTGGTGGAATTGATGGGATTTACTCATGACTTAGAAGTGGGTAAGAGCAAATGAGGAAATAATATGTATTTTCTAGCACTTTCCACTGAAAAGGCCTAGAGACATTGACCAAATCAGTCACAAGGAGTGTCCCCTAGCATCCAGATTGGGTCTTGAAATATCATTACCCACACAAATGAAACCAGGTTTGGGGCACCTGGGTGGCTCTGTGGGTTAGGGGTCGGACTCGATTTCAGCACAGGTCATCATCTCATGGTTTGTGGGATCGAGCCCCACATGGGGCTCTGCACTCACAGCCCAGAGCCTGCTTTGGATTCTTCTCCCCCCGCCCCTGCTCTCTCTCAAAATAAATAAATAAACTTAAGAAAAAAACAAAAAACAAACCCAGGCTCTTTAGAAAAATGGCTGATACCAGGTTTGGGACAGAAAATATACAAGATAAGCCTGGAACATTTTGTTAGATTAGAAACAATGAGAGCTTTCAAAACAAACAACTGGAGTTGTATCAAAAAGGTTCAAGGCCAACTTGAAGAGGATCCCAGTGGTCAACAATGAGAGAACTGCAGCATCACTAAGAATAATGTTAATGGATTAAATCACAGTCGACTATTTAAATCCATTCATTCACAAAGATTAAGGGCAAAAGCCTTCACTGGCTACCTTGGGAAGATGCCAATGAACAATTCATTATTTTTCGTAACAATTTTTTTTAAAAGAAGGGAAATTAAGCATTTATCCTGCATTTCATTAAAACCTATAAAGTAACCAGAGAGTTAATGAGAGGAAGTTTTTTCTTTAGAAAGATTCTGGTTAATAAGGGAAGAAGGAATGACAGAATGAGCATAGCACCATTTTGCTAACCTCAAATGCAATATTGGATCTAAGTCATGACCATCGATGGCCACTAATATCACAAGAGAAACGTTCCTCCTGATGAAAGTACACAAACTACCTATCATGCTTCTTGCCCCCAAATCAGGCCTGAATCAGACCAAGCCTCCAATTTACAAAAAATATAGGTGTAAGCAGTTTACAGGAAATACAGATGAGAGAGGGTCACATTAAACACCACCACAGGGATGCAAAAAGCAAATCTGGAAATACAGAGAATGCTATAGGACAAATGACCAGTTCCTTAAATAAGCTGCAAAGAAAAAATTTAAAAAGGGATATATTAACCAAGACACTGTGTGAACCTTGATTCCTGATTTGAACAAAGATTAGATACGTGAGACTATTAAGAAATTATTCATTTTTAAAAGTGTGGTAATAGGTTAACTAACTGAAATTTAAATAAAAACTTGGGGGAGAAAAGTGATAATAGTACTACGGTTATGTTCGAAAAGGACTCTTTCCTTTAGAGATACACACTGGAATACTTATGGATAAAATGATATGCATGGGCTTTGCTTTAAGGCAACGAGGTAGGTAGCAGGAGGCAGTAATAGGTGGAGTTACAGATAAAATAGAGGTGGCTATTAGTTGATTATTACAACTAATAAGAATACTCTAGTTAGGGGGGCACCTGGGTGGCTCAGTCGGTTAAGCGGCCGACTTCGGCTCAGGTCACAATCTCGCGGTCCATGAGTTCGAGCCCCGCGTCGGACTCTGTGCTGACAGCTCAGAGCCTGGAGCCTGCTTCCGATTCTGTGTTTCCCTCTCTCTCTGTCCCTTCCCCACTCATGCTCTGTCTCTCTCTCTCTCAAAAATAAATAAACATTAAAAAAAATTTTTTTTAAATAAAAAATATAAAAAGAATAATCTAATTAGGGCTTCATGTATTTTTATATTTTTCTGTAGATTTGAAATTTGCCACAATACAGTAAAAAGTTTTACAGATCATATGTCAGTGTGAAGGAAACTTTTCTCATATGACCGTAAGATAATGAAAACGGAATGAAAATTTGTAAAATTTTACTGGAAGCTAGATTTCTTAAAAATTCTCAGTGTTGTGGGGGAGGAGGAGCTAAGTCAAAGGAGCGTGTGACTCTTTATTTCAGGGTCATGAGTTTGAGCTCCATGTTGGCTGTAGAAATTACAAAAACAAAAAAACAAACAAAAAAACCCCCAAAAAACTTAATAAAAAGGTAAAATGCACATTACCTGGTCACGGCAAACACTTTGTATAATACACTAGAGCTTTCAGGTGGAGCTGGCAGTTGATATTTGCAAGAAAGAGTATCACATTCCCAGGCGAAGATGGAATTATCTTTAAAACAGCTGAGGATGGTATTACTTAATGGTAAAAAGAAAACCTAAAGAAGGAGAAAAACAATTATTGTTCACATAATGATCATATAGCCCATAGCCCTCTTTTTTTTTTTTATTTTTTATTTTTTATTTTTTTTCAACGTTTTTTATTTATTTTTGGGACAGAGAGAGACAGAGCATGAATGGGGGAGGGGCAGAGAGAGAGGGAGACACAGAATCGGAAACAGGCTCCAGGCTCTGGGCCATCAGCCCAGAGCCCGACGCGTCATAGCCCTCTTTAAATTTAAAATTATCCAAGTTGGGGCGCCTGGGTGGCTCAGTTGGTTAAGCGTCCGACTTCAGCTCAGGTCACGATCTCGTGGTCCGTGAGTTCGAGCCCCGCGTCAGGCTCTGTGCTGACAGCTCAGAGCCTGGAGCCTGTTTCGGATTCTGTGTCTCCCTCTCTCTCTGCCCCTGCCCCGTTCGTGCTCTGTCTCTCTCTGTCTCAAGAATAAATAAAACGTTAAAAAAAAAAAAAAAAAAATTATCCAAGTTGTCGGGGCTTCTGGGTGGCTCAGTCAGTTGAGCATCCGATTCTTGAATTCTGTTCAGTTCGTAATCCCAGGGTTGTGGGACCGAGCCCCGTGTCGGGCTCCACACTGAGTGTGGAGCCTGCTTAAGATTCTCTCTCTCTCTCTCTCTCTCTCTCTCTCTCTCTCTCTCTCCCTCTTCCTCTCCCTCTTTCCCTCCTGCATGCTCTCTCTCTGTGTAAAAATAAGATAAAATAAAGTAATACAAGTAGTCAATTTTTCTCTTAAAAAGTTACTTTTTCTTGGGGTGCCTGGGTGGCTCAGTTGGTTAAGCGTCTGACTTCGACTCAGGTCATGATCTCACCATTCATGAGTTCGAGCCCCACATAGTGCTCTCAGTGCAGAGCCCACTTTGGATCCTCTGTCCCGCCTCTCTCAAAAATAAATAAACATTAAAAAAATTGTTTTTAAGATTCTTTTTTTAGAGTTTATTTATTTTTGAGAGAGAGAGCAAGAGAGCGAGTAAGCAGGGGAGGGGTGGATAGAGACAGAGACATAGAATCCAAAGTGGGCTCCTGGCTCTAAGCTGTCAGCACAGAGCCCAACACAGGGTTCGAACCCATGAGCTATGAGATCATGACCTGGGCCGAAGTTGGGCACTCATCCGATTGAGCCACCCAGGTGCCCCTAAAAAAAAAAAAAGCTTAAAAAAAAAAAGTTACTTTTCCTTAAACTGGAAAAAAAATACATTTACAACATATGATGGGATAATACTGATCTCTCATATACTATCATAAACTAAAAGGAAAAGTTTCTTAAATAAAAAATAGGGGACTAAAATAACTAGGCAATTCATAAAATACTAAGTAAAAATTTTAAAACATTTAACCTTACAAAAGATTGAAATGAAAACGATAGCATTTTATGAGTATCAAATTTACTATAAAAATAACACACACATATACATGCACACAAACTACATATGCTAACATATGTATTCTATTTACAAACTATATACTAATAGAAACGCAATGAAATACTGGCTACTAATAAATGCTAAAAATACTAAATGTTGCTGAGAGTATAGGAAACAGGCACTGTTATACATGGCTGCTGGTAATAAAAACTGGTTACAGATATTGTACAAAACATTTCAACAGCCTTGAAAATACACATCACTCCTAAACTAGTCAGTCGGCTTCTAAAAGTTAATCCTTTGGAAAAAAATCAGCAAAGTGCTTTGAGATAAATGTACATAAATGTTTGTTGAGCATTATTTATAAAAGTAAAAAGTTGAAAACAAAAACATGGTATTTTATTCATGACTATTTAATGGACAATTGAGATTGAACTTAATAGCAAATTTGAAAATACCATTTTTTGCTAGTTTCTATACATAAACACTAAACAATGCTTACTTTTAAAAAAAATTTCTTTACTGTTTATTTATTTTTGAGAAAGAGAGAGACAGAGAGACAGAGAATGAGCAGGAGAGGGAAGAGAGAGATGGAGACACAGAATCCAAAGCAGGCTCCAGGCTCTGAGCTGTCAGAGCCCGACAAGGGGCTTGAACTCATGAATGATGAGATCATGACCGAAGCTGAAGTCAGACACCCAATGGACTGAGCCACCCAGGTGCCCCAACACTGCTTAATTTTGATAATATAAAATTTTAGTTAAAATTCACCATTTTCTCATAAGACTTTCAATGGCCTCTAATAAAATTTTGTGTCATTTGTGTAAAGCACGCAAAGGGAGGGAGGGAGGGAGGGAAGGAAGGAAAAGAAAGAAGAAAATGGAAGAAACCAATACCCTAAGAACAAAATATTCCTGCCCATCTTCTCAAAATACATCTCCTCAAATAGCCTGAGATATTTCCCATGGTTTAATCCTTAGCTACATCTCTAGCTCTTTATTCTTTCATTCCCATCTAGAATAGACTTAACTACATCCAAGCTTATTGTAATACTTTGTATTTGAACATAGGATTTGTTCTTGTGTTGGACAGGAACAGGGATTCACCGAGAAGGCAGAACCCCCTGGACAATCTGTAGTCTCTATTCTGACCCCTGATTTGTCACACACCTTCAGAATTTACTAGTGTCAGAAGGAGGCCTATTTTCTCTTGAAATGCTACATTCTTCGGGGAGGAAGCGCTCAACGTTTTTAACACTGGATTGGAGCGTCTCTTGAGTATTTACAATCAGGATATGGCTGTCATCACAATAGTGAGAGGGAGCAGGCCAAAAAGGTCCAGGGGAAAAGCAGGATCAACGTCACATCAACTGTGGCTGTTTCCAGTGTTACAAAAATAACAAATCAATAAGGCACCTATATGAAATACTTCTGCAACTTTCCATGTAATTTATGTTTTCACCCAAGCTATTATATATACACAGTTAAGAAATGATTCTAATAGTTAATGATATTACTATAAAAATTTCAGGGAATGGAAACCTGTTATTTTTATAACAATAGTTGAAGGCTGTTATCATGAACTGTTCTGTCTGATATACATATAATAGTATCTTTTTTCAAAAACAAATAGTGATAAAAAAACACAGCCCTTACACACATACATACATACATAGTGCACTATGGGACATACTGGTTAATTGAAACAATCTACTCAGTGTTAATGCTAATAAGACACAATAAAAAATGCTAATTTGATTGCTGCCCTTGCCTGATTCAACCCTCACTTTTGTCCTTGGCCCACTTTATCAAAGACAATCACTGGTACATCATTCGCCAACAGATTCAGGAAGATTTATAACCAGAAGTTCTTACTGAAAGCATGTGCAGTGAATACCCTGTGGTCTGTAATGAAGGCTGAGACGCTGTTTCAAAACCAATGTGGAAAAAAGTAACTTAAGATTTTTATTAAAATTAGCAATATTTTTCTAGAAAAGTAATAAAGTTTATTCCTTCTGGGAGAAGCAAAAGCTTTAAAGTTAATGAGCACCAACTGCTATTTTAGGGGAAGAGCTGTGATAGATTATTGCCTACATGATTATTCATTACTAGATTTGTGATTTTAATTGCCAGATTTTAATGATTATAAAATTGTTCCTAATGAATCATGTCATTATTTAGATAGTGTCATGTCTTGACAATCATAAAAAGCTTAGAAAAAACTTCAAAAGCACTAGCAAAACATACTTTTTGGAGGGTTGGGTATCAGGGCGGGGCTGCAGTTTTCCTTGTAAAATAGGAAAATCCAGGCTTTCCAACTCACTTTTGAATTAAAAAAATTTTTTTAATGTTTATTTTTGAGAGAGAGAGAGAGAGAGAGAGTGCGAGTGGCAGGGCGTGGGGGTGGGGGGCGATGAACAGAGAGAGAGGGAGACACAGAATCCAAAGCGGGCTCTGGGCTCCAAGCTGTCAGCACAGAGCCCGACGCGGGGCTCGAACCCACGTCCAACTCACTTTTGAGAGGCCTGTGAGCTCTTTTGAAAGTTAAGAGTTCAGGATGGTAAATAAGAGCAAATGTACAATTAAGTCAAACGTACAATTGAGGAAAAATCTAGCAAGCGCCAACTGTGCACAAAAAGTGAATTAAGTTTGGCAACACATTCTTTGTCAAATGTTTTCTTACATCCATCAGAACACCTTCTCTGACATATATTGAACCACAGTAATCAGAAATCCTAGGATTTATTCAAAAATCCCCAACTAAATATTTAATTTAAATATTCTACCTCAAACATCAACAAAATAATCAAAATCTACTAATAGGAAGAGGTATGGCTGGCTTGCCCGAGAGGCAGTATGGTATCCTGGAATGACTTTGGGGTAAGATGGGCCTACAGTCAAACCACGCGTCTTTGGTAAGCTATGTGACCCAGGGCACATTACTTCGTGTTTCTGAACTTCCGATTCCCCATTTGCAAAATGAGAATGATATCTCCTTTTAGAATTACTTAAGTTTAAAAATAACTAAATAAAGTGTAAGGTACACAGGGAATACTCAACAATGGGTTATCTATTGTTATTGGCATTAATTACTGCTACTAAAGATGTTGGAATGAAAGGTTCTATCTATCTATCTATTTACTTATTTATTTATTTTGAAGTGTATTTACTTATTTTGAGAGACAGAGAGAGCTAGCGGGGGAGGGGCAGACAGAGAGAGAAAGGCAGAGAGAATCCCAAGTGGGCTCTGTACTGACAGCAGAGGTTCGAACCCACGAACCGTTAGATCATGACCCAAACCGAAACCAAGAGTTGGACCCTCAACTGATGGAGCCACCTGGGTGCCCCAGAATGACAGGTTCTTTAAAAACATTTTGAAATCAAAGGTCCACAGTTACTTATCTGAAACCCTTGGTGCCAGATATGTTCCAGAATTCAGAATTACTTCCACTTTAAGAAAGGTAATATGATGCGTATTTTGTAACATTACGTGTGGAACCCCTGGGTGACCTGGGGCAATACTCCATACTCAAACATATTAATATTTCAGCCTCATGTCAATTCGGTTCAGATTTTGCTGCCAAATGAATTTAGGCAAGATCGGATTTGGCCGCCAAGTAAGTTATTTAAAAACTTTGGGGTTTCTGAATTGCTGATGAGGTATCGTTCATCCATTTCATGTAGTTCGAAAGAAATACAACACAGTTACCTTGCGCCTTTTTAAACAGGCATCTGACTGGACTGAGATAATCCCGTAACAGAACCAGAAAACAGGTAAGAATAACAGACAACAGAAACGGCAGCAGCTGCAGCTGACTTGTACTGTGCTCTGTGTGCACCATCCCCCTCCCTCCTGAAGCCAACACTAAGGCGAATGCTGCTACTGTTTGCATCCTACTCGTAAGGTTAGTGGCTCGGCTCATTGAAAATGTTGAACATGAATCTAGTCAAGCCTTTTAGCTTACAAGAAATACAAATGAGAGAATAAGTTAAATGAAATAATGAAGAAGAGTGAAAACAAATCCAGAATTTGGGGCATTTTCCAGGATTGGTTGCTCTCAAAATAAATAAATGAGAGGTGTCTGGGTGGCTCAGTCAGTTGAGCATCCGACTTCGGCTCAGGTCATGATCTCACGGTCCAGGGGTTCAAGCACCGCATCAGGCTCTGTGTGGACTGCTCAGAGCCTGAAGCCTGCTTAGGATTCTGTGTCTCCCTCTCTCTCTGCCCCTCCCCAACTTGCACTCTGTCTCCGTCTCTCAAAAATAAATAAACGTTAAAATAAATAAATAAATAAATCGGGGCACCTGGGTGGCTCAGTCGGTTAAGCATCCGACTTCGGCTCAGGTCATGACTTCGCAGTTGGGGGGTTCGAGCCCTGTGTCGGGCTCTGTGCTGACAGCTTGGAGCCTGGAGCATGCTTTGAATTCTGTGCCTCCCACTCTCTCTGTCCCTCCTCCTCCCCTGCTCATGCTGTTTCTCTCTCCTTCAAAAATAAATAAACATGAAAAAAAAATTTTAAACAAATAAATAATAATAATGTCACAGGACAAAAATGGCAGAAGGCTATTTTAGATTAAAAAGAGCCATCATAGGGGTGCCTGGGTGGCTCAGTCAGTTGAGTGTCCAATTCCTGATTTCAGCTTGGGTCATGATCTCACAGTTCGCAGGTTCAAGCCTTGAGTCGGGCTCTGCATGACAGCTCGGAGCCTGCTTGGGACTCTCTATCTCCTCTCTCTACCTTGCTCACATGCTCTTCTCTCTCTCTCTCAAAGACAAATAAACATTAAGAAAAAAAAAGGGCCATCATAAAATGAAACTCACAGCATCATTTGTCACCATGTATCACCAAAAATAAAGCCACAAAAGTTCTACTTATTTACTTACTTTTGAGAGAGGGAGAGCACACATGCACTCCTAAGACAATCTTAAGCAGGCTCCACGCCCAGCACAGAGCCTGACGCGGGGCTTGGTCTTATGACTGTGAGATCATGACCTGAGCCGAAATCAAGAGTTGGAAGCTTAACTGACTGAACCACCCAGGCACCCCACAAGTTGTTCTATTTGAAATACAGAATCAGAAACTGGAATAAATACATAGACTTAGTAAACACTTGGTAAGAATAAAACCTTTACTTTTTTTTTTCTTAATTTTTTTACTTATTTTGAGAGTGAGTGAAAGAGCAGGGGAGAGGCAGAAAGAGAGAGAAAGAGAGAGAGAGAAAGAGAGAATGAATCCCAAGCAGGTTCTGCGCTGTCAGCACAGAGCCTGATGTGGGGCTCGAACTCACAAACCATGAGATCATGACCTGAACGGAAACCAAGAGTAGACGCTTAACCAGCTGAGCCACCCGGGTGCCCCTAAAAGTTTTACTTTAAGATTAGCTTACAACTACTTCCTGTTTTCAACAGAATAAGCCAGGAGTGGCAACAATTGGGCCCTCCTTCGGTTCTTGTTTTGGACCTAAGAATGTTTCTTTTTTACCTTTTTAAAATTATTTCACTGTAGACAGTCATGTAAATATATACGTAATATCTTCAATTTTGCTCTTGGTCTGCAGAATCAAAAATATTTACTATCTGGTCCTTTGAGAAAACGTTTGCAGGTAACATATAGACCATAATGTCCTATTATTTTAGAACAATACTTACATGCATACTGCATATTATACACATGTTTTCTAAATCTTATTCTCCTATCACTAACTTTTGGAGTCCTATCTTTTAAACTAAAATATCTAAATGACAATGCAAGGTTAGAATTGGCAACTATCCAGCATCTACTAGTTTTAATTTCATGGTAAAAAGAACAGATGGTTTTTGTGTCGTTTCATAACTGTTTCCATTGTGGGTTCAATTCTAAGGCACTCTTCTTTAGAATTTAAAATTCAAGTTAAGCACTAAAGCAATTAAAGAAGAAAAGACCTACTAAGATATTTGGCCTAAATCCCTGATGAATAAGCTGGCTACAACTTTTATTTTTTTTTAATTATTAAAGGCAATCTAAAGAACTCTGACATGTCCAGGGAGACTACAAAATAAATTTCTGGTTGACATGCCCTGCTAGCTGTTCATGTTAATGACCAAGAAATTAAAAGCAATATCGCACATATAATATAACCTAAGGCAATCACATAGGAGACTCAGACAATCTTGAAAATAGTATTTAGCTAATCACATGGGGGAAAAAAAATTAAGCCATAAAAGCAAAAGAATTGGATATTCTTTTAAAAAGTGATTTATGCATAGAAAGGAATACTGATCAACAATAAAAAGGAATGGGGCACCTGGGTGGCTCAGTCGGTTGAGCGTCCAACTCTTGATTTCAGCTCAAGTCATGATCTCACGGTTCGTGGGATTGAGCCCCACATTGGGCTCTGAGCTGACAGCTTAGAGCCTGCTTGGAAATTCTCTCTCTCCCTCTCTGCACCTGCCCTGCATGTGCTCTGCCCTCTCTCCCCAAATAAATAAATACACTAAAAATAAGTAAGTAAATAAACAGGAATGAACTGCTGGTACATACAACAACATGGGTGAATCTCAAAATCATGCTGAAGAAGAAAAGCTTCATGCATACCAACAGTGACTAGTTGTATTTATTTGAAATTTTATTTTATTATTTTTTAGAGAGAGAGAGAGCATGAGCAGGGAAGAGGAACAGAGGGAGACAGAGAGAATCTCAAGCAGGCTCCACGCTCAGCATGGAGACTGATGGCAGGGCTTGATCCCACAACCCTGGGGGTCATGACCTGAGCAGAAATCAAGAGTTGGACGCTCAACTGAGTCATCCAGGTGCCCCTTATTTGAAATTTTAGAACAGACAAAACTAATCTACGGTAAAAAAAACATTAGAATAGTGCTTACCCGGGAAGGGATATATGGGAACTTTCTGGGATGATGGTAATAATAGGATTGCACAGATTACAAAGGTATATGTATTTGACAAAACTTAACAAATGAATACAAACATCTGTGCATTTCATTATATGTAAGTTTCACATCAACAGATACTGAGCCATAGTCAATTAAATTCAGTCTTAAGTATTTACAGGCAAATACATTAATGTCTGCAATTCACTTTAAAATGAAAAGCAAGAAAAGAATGAACAGTGGGACAGAAAGATGGATAGAACCTTAATACGGTGTTATAACAACATAATAACGTAATAACAAAAGTACAGTACAGGATAGTATAGGAACATGTTAACAGTAGAATCTACATGGTGTTCGTACATGTATTCACTGTGAAATTCTTACAAATCTGCTCCGTGTTTGAACTTTTTGAAAAACAAAAACCCAGTAAGTTAGAAATTGTAGCCACAAGCAACATCTTTCATCGCATGGGCCACTCTGCTTCACTTGTTGCTGAGTTATAAGAACACGGCTTTGTGGGACAAAGTAAATCGTTACTCTCACATCATCTATAAATCCTGCTAACCGAGAAACGAGTCAGAGAAGCACAACAGACCAAGATGTGCCCCGCACTCACTGACCTTCTGTATTCCCACAGACTGTAGAATATTCAGCTTTCTTTTTCTCTGAAAGGTGTCCAAGTCCCACAGCTGTGCCGTATCAGAAGAAGTAGTGATGGCATATCTCCCTGATGCGTGCACAGAGATCGAAAATACTGATGATTCGTGTCCTCTCATCCAGCTAACTAGCTCCTTGGTAACTGTGGTAAAAAGTAAAAGAGTCATATAGGGAAAACACTATGTATCATCCAAGGACTGATTCAACTGATAGCTAGGTATTTATACGAGACACCTTCGTTAACATCTACAACAATGGAAGCCGGCCAGTTGATAAAATGCACAATGGAACAGGTTAGTTACACGAATGTCATGGACATGTGAGGAGACGAGGCTAAATGAAAAAGAGTTTAAGAACAGCTTTAGATGTGGTAGGGAGTTTGGGCTTTCTCTTGTAATAGTTTTACATAGAAGAGTATCATATCTGTTGTGTATTTCAGAGAGAGCACTCTGAAGATACATGAGGGATACAGTGGAAAGAAGGAAGAGACTAGACAACTAATTTATCTGTTGCTATAATAATCCGAGGAGGCGATAAGGAAGGTCTAAAATACAAATGTGGCAATGGAGAAAGGAGGAAAGTCAAGAGTTATGAAGGAGAAATTCAAAGGGCTTTGTGATCAACTAGATGTATTGAAATAAAAGACGAGTTAAGACTTCAACGGTGCTAGTTTAGTTATATGACTAGATGGCGATACTATTAGCTGATTTAAGAAACACATATGGAGAAACAGATTTAGCAGTGTGGGAAGAAGAGATCATGAATTTGATTTTTAAAATGGATCCTGAGGTGCGTGTGTACATGTGAGAGAAGCACAGAAAACAGCCCAGCAGAGAAAACACCAAAAACTTCATTACAATTATCACTGGGTCATAGGATTATAAGTGATTTTTATGTTCTCTTTTACATTTTCCTGTGTTTCCAGGTTTGCTGTGGTGAACATGTTTTACTTTTATGAACAGAATTTTTTCTTTCAGAAAGATGAAACTGAGGAGAATAATCAGAAAGCAAGATGTAAATCTGGGAAGCATTAAGACACAAAGTAGGTCAAAACCGAAAACAGAGGAACAGAGGAACGGAGAAACCCTTGGGGAGAGAGTAGTAGTTTCCAAACACCGGTCTGAAGTCTGGTATTAGTTAATGATCGATTTTTCATTGGTCTTCAGTGAAATGAGAAAAATAAGGACAATGACATGAGTTTTTCATAAAGCTAAACTGAGAGTACTACCTTTTAATCTAGCTTCTATCCTTCTAAGCTGCTTTATGTTAAAAACAATCTCTTGTTTTATGAAATGAAGTTCTATCGTTTTTTCCTATGTCGGTAAAATTAAAAGTTGACAACCCATGTGGGTTGTTGTTCCTCTACTTTCTTTTTAATTGGGTAAAAACTCCCTAAGTCTAGGGACCACTGAAAGAACACAGGAAAGACTACTGAGAAGCAGTCAGAATGGTAGGAGGAAAACCAAGAGAGGGAAGAGTATGAAAACTAAGGTCTTAATGTAAAGCAAAGTGTTAAATGCTACTGAGGGGTAGGGTGAAAAGTATAAAGAGAGCTTAAACAAACAGAGGTTACTGGGGCACCTGGGTGGCTCAGTCAGGTAAGCGTCCAACTCTTGGTTTTGGCTCAGGTCACCATCCCAGGGTCGTGGGATCAAGCCCTATGTCAGGCTCTTTGCTGAGTGTGGAGCCTGCTTGGGATTCTTTCTCTTCCTCTTTTTCTGCCCCTTTCCCACTCGTGCATGCACACACTCTCCCCCTCTCTCAAAATAAATAAAACATTTAAACAATCAGAGGTTACTAATGGCCTTAGAGAAGTCTCAACAGCATGGAGTGGGGACAGCAAAAATCAGAATCCACCAATGGGTGCCGTGAAGAAGCAAGATTTAGCAGTGAAGAGGGAGGTAGCTGGGGAGGTGGAGAAAACATCTTAAAGAAGGGGCTTCATTGGTAGGGGTGGGGGGTTCAATAGAACAGATTGTAAACAGATGGAACTAAGAGAGAAGAAGAAAATGGGTGGAATCCAAGGGAAGCAATCACAGATGAGTATAAACATTTGGTTTTTTTAGAACTTCTGTGACAGTAGTGTTTTTTTAACACCAAAAATTGGAGACAGTTTATTTTTTTTTTTTATTTTTATTTTTTTTATTTATTTTTGGGACAGAGAGAGACAGAGCATGAACGGGGGAGGGGCAGAGAGAGAGGGAGACACAGAATCGGAAACAGGCTCCAGGCTCCGAGCCATCAGCCCAGAGCCTGATGCGGGGCTCGAACTCACGGACCGCGAGATCGTGACCTGGCTGAAGTCGGACGCTTAACCGACTGCGCCACCCAGGCGCCCCTGGAGACAGTTTAAAGGCCACTGACAGGTAACAGGTTTAATAATTATGGTGCTGCAAACATCTATAGAGTAGAATATTCTGTACTGATTTTAAAATTCTGTATGAATATTTTTAATGAAGTAAAGGAAATGACTCCACACGACAATATAGATATGATCATATATTTGTTAGAACGGAAAAGAGGCATATGCAGAGAAAACAGACTAGAAAGTTAAGTCCCTGCTGTACAAACACAGACTGTGTCTGGGCATCACTGAAGGACGACTGGTTTGTCTTCGTACGTGCACAGTGAGAGTGTAGTAGTGATTAAGAGCAGGGACCCTGGAGCTAGGCTTCCAGGTTAGGAATTCTGGCTCCACTGCTTACAAGCTGTGAGAGACCTTGGTTAAGTTACTTCTGTGCCTCAGCTTCCTCATCTGTAAATGGAGTTAACAATATCGATGTCTGTGGGTTTTATGATGATTAAAATTAACATGTATAAAGTCATAGAACAGTACCTGGCAAAGAGTAAACACTATTAAGTGTTAACTATCACTGTTATTACTATTGTTACTACTATCTTTTAAAATATTCTATCAATTACTTTATTTACTTTTTTAATGTTTATTTATTTTTGAGAGAGAGAGCATGAGTCGGGGAGGGGCAGAGATAAGGGAGTACAAAGGATACAAAGAGGGCTCTGTGCTGACAGTAAAGAGCCCGATCCGGAACTCGAACTCCCGAACCGCAAGATCATGACCTGAGCCCAAGTTGGACACTCAACCGAGCCACCCAGGTGTCCTTCTATCAAGAAAAAAACAATACAGTTGAGATATCTTTTCTCTTAATAAGAGGTTCAGTTTACAGAACTCTAAATGTTCTAAAAATACACAATGTAGTATAAAACACACAGGTTATATTAAGAAAGTTATTATTCTTGTACCTACATAGTAAGGAATTGGGGCTTCAAAGAGAGGTATGGCCTTTGTCTAGGTTCCTGGGAGACAATCTATAAACCCCTAAAATTTCCCCAGTGATAGGGTGTCTCTGATATTCATGGCAGGTCCCTCAGACAACACCCGATGGCTTATCTAAGAAGAGAACCTCAGAGACTGGGCTGGCCACATGGGAAAGATTAATCACGTGAGTGACTAGAAGGTTAGGGCGTTCAGCCACGTGATATCCACCCAACCTCCAGAGAGAGGAGGAAGGCTGGAAATTTGAGTTCAAACAGGTGGGCAATAACCCAATCGGTCATAAATCTGTGTAACGGAGCCTCAGTAAAAGTCCTGGACATCAAAGCTTAGGTATATGTTTGGTTTGGCAATACTCAGTGTGGAGGGCCACATATTGATGCTGGGAGGGGACTACGTCCCTAGGGTTAACCGCAGCTTCTCCTTTGGGAGCCTCCCACTTTCTACCCTGTGTGTCCTACCTTTGGCTGGTTCTAATTTATATCCTTCCGCTGCATTAAACTATTATCATAAGTGGAGTGTGTTCCTGAGTTCTGTTGAGTCATTCTAGTGAATATCAAACCCAAAGGTAGCTGTGGGGAACCCTGAATTTGTAGCCAGCTGATCTGACGTGAGGGTGGTCCCAGGACCCCCAAACTTGTTGCTAATGTCTGAAGTGAGTGCTGTCATGTGGGGACTACCCCCTCAGATGATACAGATTGGCAAATTCCTTGCAGTGCTTCAGTCTAAATTCTACTCATATTCAGAAGATAAGCAGGAGGATTTCTTACCTGAATCGAAACATTTAATAGAGTAATCAGCTAACGCCACAAGGAACTCAGACTTCCTACGGAGATTAAAGGCCAGAGCTGTGCAAGCTTGTGCCGTTCGCTGAACAAGATTAAACCTATTAAGAGATTACTGCATTAGTATCAGAAATTTCTCCAACAATCATAAATTTTACGCTGGAGGAGTCCTTAGAGATGAAGAAAATGAAATGCAGAAAAATGAATGCCCATTGTGGTAGGCCAAAAATAGATTATGAAGAGTGCTGTATGCATGTAAAGGAATCTGGATTTTACTTACCAGGTTTTAAGCATAGCAGAATTATGACGAGACATGTCTTTTAGGAAGAGGATTCTGGCAGCAATGGCAAATGGATAGAGGGACAAGAAACCATGAAGAAAGTTACTAAGGAGGCGCCTGGGTGGCTCAGTCGGTTGAACGTTGGACTCTTGGTTTCAGACCGTGATCTCACAGTTCGTGAGTTCAAGCCCCAACTGACAGTGTGCAGCCTGCTCGGGATTGTCTCTCCCTCTCTCTGCCCCTCTTGCATACTCTCTCTCTCTCCAAATAAAGAAATAAACTTTACAATAGAATAAAATAAAAACAAAAAAGAAGGAAGCCACCAGAGAGCATCTCAATCAGAGTTACGGGTATAAATGGAAAGGACAAACAGGACAAGTGTCAGGAGTTAAGCGGGAGAGAGGCTTGGTGATGCAGCAAACATGAGGTGAAGAGGGAGGAATCAGGAATTCCTCACGTGCAAAATGAGGGTGAGAAAAGAGATCTCATAAGCTTGTTGTGATGATTAAGTGAGAGAATATGTTGATTGAATGAAATAACATATGCTAAGTGCTTAGCAGAGTACTTGGCACATAGCTAGAGTTTAATTTACTAAAAAAATCAAGTTTTCAAGATTGGGCAAAAGAGGGACAAGTCTGGGGGCAGGAAATAGGCCTGGTTTTAAATATGTCGAGTTTAAGGCCTTTGCAAAACATTTAGAGGTGTGCTGTCCAAGAAATGTAATGCAGGCCATTTAGGTGTAACTTAGAATGTTCTAGGAGCCACAGTGAAAAAGGTGGAAAAAGGTAAAGTTAATCTTCATAACATATTTTATTTAATTAATATACAATTATCATTTCAACATTTAATCAATAAAAATTATTGAGATATTTTACGTTATTTTTTTCATACTAACAACACATCTCAATTTGAACTGGCCAATTTTCATTTATTTCTTTAATGTTTATTTAGTTATTTTGAGAGAGACAGGGGTGAGGGGCAGAGAAAGAGAGGGGGAGAGAGAATTACAAGCAGGCTCCCTGATGTCCGCGCAGAGCCTGACACAGGGCTCGATCTCACGAACTGTGAGATCGTGAATTGAGCCTAAATCAAGAGTCGGACGCTTAACTGACCGAGCCACCCAAGTGCCCCCGGCAACTCTCAAGGGCTCCAGAGCTCGACGCAGCTCGTGGCTCCTGCACGCGACAGCCTAATATAGAAGACATCCAGCAGGTAGTAGAAGCAGATCTGGGTTAACAGTATTTGCACAGCAGCTGAAAGCTTAGGCTTGTGGCTGATGAGATTACGAATGAGAATATGGGGAACATGGAAGGGAGCAGCCCAAGGACAGATGCCTGAGCAGCACAATTAAGGGGAAGGCACTGGCAGAAGAGTCAGCAAAACAAGGGGGAAAATGATCAGACGGGTAGAAAAATCAGGAAAGAGCTGTACCTTGAAGCAAAAGAAAAAAATTCCAGGGAGGAGGGGAAAATGAGTATTTAGTAAGATGAGAGGGGCGCCTGGCTGGTGACTCTTGATCTCAGGGTCATGAGTTTGAGCCCCATGCTGGGTGTAGAAATTAGTTAAAAATAAAGTCTTTAAAAAAAAAAAAGTACATAGTATGATGAAAATTGAAAAGAGACCAGTAGATTAGGCAAGTAAGATTTCTGAGGGAACCCCACGTAGTGGGTGTTAGAATCAGACAAGCCCGATTTCAAGTCTCAGTTCTGCCACTTAACCTCTCTGCTTTACAGACGGAGAGAAAAGGGACAGTGAACAAAATAAAAGAGAGGAACACTCATGGTGCAAAGTCTCAGGGGCGGCTATAGAAGATCAAGATTAGCACTGGAAGAAATTAGGATCACTTATTTTTATGAATAAACTGACAAAGAGATATGGATGGTTATATATCTGAGGCTGCTCTGGGGAGGAGGAAAGGAAGCTTAAACGTGTCTGTTTTCTAATGAGTAGGAGGCCACGGAGTTAAGTAAGAGTGGGGTCAAACACAAGGAGACAAGGAAGCAGGCAAAGGTTTGGAATGCTGGAGGAGAGTGGGAGAAGTAATAACTATTGATGAGCAAATGAAATGAAAGCATCATTAACGTTGAAGTCCATTATTCTGTAACGGAATCAATCAACAGTGATTTTTGTTTTCTTTAACAGTGGGAGCAAAGAAGAGACAGTTGTATTGATTTAAGATTGAGGATTGGCAGGGTAGGTAGGTTAGGCAAGAGTAAAGGGTGAGAGAATTGTGACTGTTACTTTTTTGGTAAAGAGCAGAAACAATGATTAACAGATTTCTACCTAATAAATCACAGATAAATTAATTACATAAGACCTCTTCCTTTCCTGAACGATTTGAGAGTAAGTTACCATGATCATGTTTCCTACAAACAAGGAAATTCTCCCATATAATCACAATACAACTGTACGGAAATTACATTTATATGTTACCACCACCCAATCCTCAGACCCCATTCAATTTTGCCAGTTGTCCCCAGTAATGTCCTTAACAGCAAAAGGATCAGTCCAGATTCATGCCTTTACTTGTCATGTCTCTAGTCTCTCCCAGACTGGAACAATCTTCTGGTCTTTCTACAACTTTCATGACCTTGACCCTTGGGAAGATTATAGGCCATCTTGTTACACACTCCCTTAATTTAGCTTTGTCTGACTCCACTGATTAGATGCAGGTTCCACTTCTTTGGCAGGAATACCATAGAAGTGAGACTGTTGTTTTCCCTGCGCCCCATCAGTGATTGGTCCCTCCACTCATTGACTTTAATCATTTGATACTAGTGTGGTGTTTGCTAGACTTCTTCAGTGTAAAATTAATCTTTTTCTCCTCTATAATTAGTAAGCATTTTGTGGGGAGGTGCTTTGTGACTATGTGAATATCCCTTCTCATGAAACGGTTTATTGATTACAGCATGAATTTATAGATTTCTATTTTACTCAATGGGTTATGACCCATTACTATCATTTTTTATTTTGATACTCAAAGTGTCTCCAATATGGAAAGGAGCTCTTTTAAGCTGACATTTATATCCTTTTGATACTTTTTCTTTAAATAATTCCTTCTTTCTGGCTACATAACGTTCCAGGCTCACCTTGTACTTTCCCTGCCTCCATCCTGAAACTGGCCATTTCTGCAAGGATCCAATTACTTTGAGCAGAATGTGATATTTAGAAAACAAATGGGCACTGGGTACATTCATTGCTACCAGGGTGCTGTTGCTCCCATGTCCTATGAGCAGGCAAAGCTAGGAAAGAGCTATAATCCATTCACTCTTGGGGTGCTGAGTGGCTCAGTCAGTTAAGCATCTGACTCTTGATTTTGGCTCAGGTCATGATCTCATGGTCCTGGGATCAAGCCCCTCATCCGGCTCCATGCTCAGCATGAATTCTCTCTCTCTCTCGCTCTATAGGCCCCTCTCCCATCTCTCAAAAAACATATTAAAGAAATAATAATAATTCAGGGGCGCCTGGGTGGCTCAGTCAGTTAAGCGTCCAATTCTTGCTTTCGTCTCTGGTCACAATCTCACAGTTTGTGAGCTCAAGTCCCAGGTCGGGTTCTGTGCTGACAGCATGGAGCCTGCTTGGGATTCTCTCTCTCCTCTCTATGCCCCTCCCTCACACACATCCCTCCCCTCAAAAAAAGAAAATTCGTTCACTCTCTCATATACATTTCTATTTATTTCTATGTCTATATATTCAAAACCAGCAGTACAGACAGATATATCCAATATCAATCCAGTGCCACGGCGTTCATTCTAGTTTTCTACTTTTCCATATTTGTAACTCCCCTTTCCGATTGTTAGAAACCTGGCCCCGTTATCCTCAACGTATTTACTCACTCCGTCAAAGCCCTCTGCCTTGCCCGTGATTGCCCCATCCCCCATGCAGGTACCTTCTGACTCTGGCCAGGCAGACAGGCCTCCCTCCCACCTACCCCCCTTGCAGGGATGACTCCCTCGATCAATCCCACCTAACTGCTTCTGTACTAAATTGTTCAGCAAAGGAAGAGGAGGCGGAAGAGTGAGGAACAATTCTTTAAAACTGCTACATGTGTAAACTGTGACAATAACGTACAAAGTAAAGTTCTTTCTAAGTTGCCTGATAAAGTACCAGATGTTGATAAGTTAGCAACAGTAAATTTTTAAACTTAAGGAAAAACATGCTACTAGAGATACTGTTCCAACCGGAACTTTAATTCTCTAAAAAAATCTAAACATATTTCCCATGCCTTCCCACTTTCTCCTGTCAGCACTTGTGACAGTGCTTTACAAGTTACCTGAAATACAGTCAGAACTTAATGAATCTTGCTGAATGAATAATTAATAGCAGGTACTAAAACTGGCAGTGAATAACTTGTTAAATAAAGTATATATCAAAAGTATCTGCTCACCTGTTTCCATACAAGTCAAAAACATAGATATTTCCTTGATGGTCCCCGGCAATTAAGCAATCACCTGAGCTATCAAAAGCCACGTTCAAAAATCGCAAGACTTTGGGAAGGTAATCAGAAGAGCTGTGAATGATGTTCACTATAATTCTGTCAAAAACAAATAGACATTTAATTGTATGTCAAGCATTACTTGTTACTATGAAAAATACGGGTTTTATAATATACTTCACTGACTTTGAAGTTTCCTGCCTATCCGCTCTTCCCTCTCCTCCTGCTGCTCTCCTAGAAGCAATCCGACAGTGATTTCTAAAAGCAGTTCAGAAAGTTATTTGTTATCAAAATGGCTGCTGTTCATATATTCATCAAGTACTTGGAAACTCACTATGTGTCAGACATTGAACAAGCCGGGACCTAAAAGTAGTTGATGGACATGGGCCCTGCCCTCATGGAGCTTTTGGTTTAGAAGTAAAAAAATTTCAGGGGCGCCTGGGTGGCTCAGTCAGTTCAGCGTTCGACTGCGGTTTAGGTCATGATCTCACGGTTCACGGGTTCAAACTCTGTGCTGACAGCTCACAGCCTGGAGCCTGCTTCAGATTTTGTGTCTCCCTCTCCCTCTACCTTTCCCCTGCTTGTGCTCTGTCTCTCTGCCTCTCAAAAATGAATAAATGTTAAATTAAAAAAATTTTTTTAGGGGCACCTGGGTGGCTCAGTCGGTTAAGCGGCCGACTTCAGCTCAGGTCACGATCTCTCGGTCCGTGAGTTCGAGCCCTGCGTCGGGCTCTGTGCTGACAGCTCGGAGCCTGGAGCCTGTTTCGGATTCTGTGTCTCCCTCTCTCTGGCCCTCCCCCGTTCATGTTCTGTCTCTCTCTGTCTCAAAAATGAATAAACGTTTAAAAAAATTAAAAAAAAATTTTTTTAAATAAGCACACTTATGAACAGATTCATAAATCGTGATTAACTGACAGACAATAACAAGATATAAGATAATGTATTTTTGATTGAATAGTCAATTGTTACATTAAGCAATAAACACATGTAATGCAATCATGTAATTAGCGAAAAGTAGTTTCATATAAATCACAAGCTACCACATGTAAGAAAAATTTCAATATCTTAAAGATATCTTAATGAGATTGTTTCTGTAATATAAAGTGAAGTGTTCCAAAGTGAATTAAGCATAAATGAGTTTTATTTTCAGCTATACTTGTTTATTTTTGAGACAGAGAGAGACAGAACATGAACGGGGGAGGGTCAGAGAGAGAGGGAGACACTCAGGGGCACTCCTCCATCTGTGTGCTTCCCTGTAAAATCTAATTTTAGCAAGAATCCTGCTCAGTCCATTTAATTAGAACCCCTGGGCGTGCCTGGGTGGCTTAGTCAGTTAAGTGACCAACTTCAGCTCAGGTCATGATCTCACGGTTTGTTGAGTTCGAGCCCTGCGTTGGGCTCTGTGCTAACAGCTCAGAGCCTGGAGCCTGCTTTACATTCTGTGTCTCCCTCTCTCTCTCTGCCCCTCTCCCACTTGTACTCTCTGTCAAAAATAAATAAAATGTAAAAAAAAAAAAAAAAATTAGAACCCCTGACCCTTTGGGGTGCTTGGGTGGTTCAGTCGTTGGGCGTCTGACTGGATTTCAGCCCAGGTCACAATCTTGTGGTTCATGGATTTGAGCTCATCAGGCTCTGTGCTGACAGTGCAGAGCATGCTTGGGATTCTCTCTCCCCCTCTCTCTGCCCCTTCCCTGCTTACATTCTCTCTTAAAATAAAATAAAATAACCCCTGACCCTCAAAACCTGATCACCCTTGATAACTGATCAATCTGATCACCCTGGCCTATCTTCATCAAGAATCTCCTTAGAGGCTGGTTTAGGCAGAAACCCATTATCCTAGATGTTTCATCTTAGTAATTTTCTACCCACTGACTCCCACCCTGCTCCTTGGCTGTACATTCTCACTTGCCCAGGCTGTATTCAGAGCTGAGACCATTTCTATACTGAGGTCTCCTCTCTTCTATTGCAATAGTTCCTGAATAAAATCTGTTTTTACCACTTTAACTACTGTCCAGATTTGGTTTTCCTTTGACATCCCCAAAGGGGAGAGGGGGAGAATAAATGTGTAATAACATAAAAATGTTCTCCAGCAATTAAAATCAGACAGAGCCAACGACTTTTCCCTCCACTCTTTTTTCTGTAACATTTTATTATGGGTTGGGATCACAAAATTACAGGATCATTGTTCCAAATAAGGAAGGTAAAGAAAAACACTAATGAATAAATAAATCTGATTATAACCCTACCACCTAGATATAATCATAATTAATAGCAACATTCTGCCCTTTTGGTTTTTCATATAACTCAAGCATTTATTTTGGAACAACTGCCTTTCAATTGCTCATAGGTTGCCTGACAGGTTCTCAGTCCTTAAACATAATTAAAAAATCAAATATTTACCAAACACCAAGATGCTTGAGATACTATTTTAAAGTCTTTATAACGCGCTAAGACAACCCTGTCTGGTAGGCATTATTAGCTTCACTTAAAGTCTTAGTGATTAACCTGCCCAAGGTCACCGAGTTAGTAAATGGACATTTACTTTCAACTAAAGTCCATCTGACTCCACGCGATAACAATGAGCTTTAATGAACAAAAAGAAAGCTACATTTTCATGGAAGCAGCAAATGACATTTGCATAAAACTTGTTTCTTTTGTTTTCGAATCTTGCATGTATATCCAGATATTTTTTTTAACAGCAAGAAACAGAATTACTGTGGGCTGGCAATACCTTTCAGACCATTTAGAAAATATCAGAAGAAGGGGAGTATTTATACAAACTCCAAGTTTGGAAATGAAAATCCCTGCTGAAGAATCCCTACTCTAAACAAAAATTTTTATTCAACGGAGTTGATGGGAAAGCAGCATTGCTAGGAGGCTGACAGCAATCGGAAACCAAACAAGCAGCCAGTGGGACGTCCAGCACCAGGCTTTGAGCAAACATAGCTGGCACTTAAAGTCTGTTGATTTGTTGAGGAGCAACCAAAGGGTCGACAGCAAAGCTACTAGAACAAGAAACATGAATCCAAGTGATGCGGTAAAGGCTATGAAATTCTGGGAAATTAAAAGCAATAAGATCAATCTGTGTGCCACCATTGGAACCAAGATGGCACCACTTGGGGCAAAGGTTTCCATTAAAGTCACACCGGAGTGGCTAAGACTCAAACAGTTTAAGTATCTGGGACCAAAATGAAAAGAAAAGCTGAGGAGGGAGGGAAAAACAGGCAGAGCACAGAGGATTTTTAGGGCAGTGAAAATACTTTCTGTGATTCTATAATGGTAGAGACAGGTCCTTGTACAGTTGCCCAAACCCATAGAAATACAACACCAGGAGTGAGTCCTAGCATAAACTGTGGCCTTTGGGTGATAATGATGTGTCAACCTAGGTTCATCCACTGCAACATATATACGTCTCTGATGGGGGATATGGATAATGGGGGAGAGACTATGCATGTGTGAGTGCAGAGGGTACACGGGAAATCTCTGTCCCTTCCTCTCAATTTGGCTGTGAACCTAAAACTGTCCTAAGAAAATGAAAGTCTATTAAAAAACAAACAAAAACCCAGCAGCAGGGCTGGCCGTACTAGGAGGCCACCTTGCACTGGTAGTTTGTAACCCCCTGTCGTCCCTGCCATACACACTAACGTGTAAGCTCCAGAAAACCGGAAGTTTGTTTTGTTCCCATGCCGTCCCCCAGAGCTTCCAAGCTTGGGAGAGAGTTGATGCTCAACAAATAGCTGATGGATGCATGCCTGTCTTGTACCCATGATACAAGATGGGTAAGATCAAGATACATGGGTATCTTGTACCCATGATACAAGATGGGTAACTTGGGGCACTTGGAAGGGGTCGAAGTGCACTGTTCCCCTTCCCCTGCATCATTCCTCGTGAGTTCTTTTCCAGCTGCAACAGTTAACAAACATTTACTGAGCATCTACTGCGCGCCGGGAATACTACAGGGCTATTATGGTAATTAGGCAGAGTCCTGGCACAAAGTCTCGCCCACATCACCAACCACCTGCCTCCTGCCCCACGCTAATCCTGCCCAGACCCCCGCCCCCAGGACCGGGAAGAGATCTCTGACGAGACCTCGGCTTCCGGGGCACAGCGAGACTCAGGCTACCAGCCTTTCAACAGATCACTCAGGCCAGGGATCTGGGGCAGGGTCAGAGGCAGAACCCGCCCTTCTACCCGGCGCCATACACCCCTACCCAAGACCATCCCCAACAGCTCCTCCAACGCCTCTCCAAGGACGCGGACCCGCCCCTCGCGGCCTCCAGGCCCCTCCGCAGCCCATCGCCTTTACCCGTCCCGAGCGGCCGGGGAGGGCTTGCGGTGCCACAACTTGCCGCTCTCCTTGTTGCCCAGGTCTGTGCTCTGCATGGCGAAGCCCCCCGCGGCCGCCGCCGCCCGCCCGATACACAACCGACCCGGCGCCTTCCCAGCAGGCCCCGCGCTCCCGGCCCGGGAAATTTGAGCTCGGGCCCTGGCGTCCTGGATCCCCGCCACCCGACCAACCGAGCGCTAAACACCGCCCTTTTTATTCCCAGCCAATATGGAGGCGCGTTTCCTCCCAACTCCGCCCAAGCGACCCCTGCCGCTCTGGACGACGGAACCGGCCAACGACCTTCTCTTAGATTCCGCCCCTTTTAGAGGTTCACCCCACCAGCCCCGGGGCCCAAAGCCTTCTGGGAATTGTAGTTTTCTGCGTGTGGAACAGGGGTATCAGCGATCGGCTTGAGAACTCTGCACTCCGAGGGCGCCGTGGGGTTTTACGCTCCCGGTGGAAGCAATAAAAATGGTTTTCTCCTGTGGTCTGTACATTCCTTTCTACACTGCGTTTAGGGATTAAGGGGTTGTAGAGACAACTAAAGAGAAGGACCCAAATACATTGAGACTTGAAGTGTTTCTTTTATAGAGTGTTCCTTTGAAAAGAACCTCTATAGGGTGCGTTCTTGGCCTTTTCACCATCGTCGTGATTAGTTTTTCAATTCCGTAATCTAACAAGGTGCACCAGTGTCATGGAATCTAGCCCACCAGTCACGGACCAGAAAAGCGATGTCATCAACAATCAGCTGCATTGACGCCAGAGTTCTTTTTTGTAAAAACTCAGCACTTCTGGGGCGCCTGGGTGGCTCAGTCGGTTAAGCGGCCGACTTCGGCTCAGGTCATGATCTCACAGTTCGTGAGTTCGAGCCCCGCGTCGGGCTCTGTGCTGACATCTCAGAGACCGGAGCCTGCTTCAGATTCTGTGTCTCCCTCTCTCTCTGACCCTCCCTCATTCATGCTCTGTCTCTCTCTGTCTCAAAAATAAATAAACATTAAAAAAAAAACAACAACTCAGCACTTCTATCTGCCTGCAAGGTCTCAAGCATTCTTCTAAGTGCTCATTTAATCCTCATAGCAAACCTACAATGCTGGTAGTACTATTCCCATTTTTTTGTGCTCTGTGAGTTAATGTATTGGTTTTCTGAGGCTGC
Organism: Panthera leo; assembly: GCF_018350215.1. Lineage (NCBI taxonomy): Eukaryota > Metazoa > Chordata > Mammalia > Carnivora > Felidae > Panthera > Panthera leo. The sequence continues at coordinate 66,067,345 of NC_056695.1, read as the reverse complement.
AGTAATAAATTACCACAAATTGGTTTAAAAAAAAAAAAAAAAGGTACTCTCTCATGGTTCTGGAGGCCACAGTCAGAAATCAAGGTGTAGGCAGAGCACTGAATCCAGCGGATCCAGGGAAGATTCCATTCCCCGCCTTTTCCAGCTACTGGTTTCCTTGACTTGGGACCACATCGTTCCATTTCATCCCTCCATTCTCTGCCTCCATTTTCACATTGCCTTATCTTTTCCCCCTCAGTCTCCAATCTCTCTTGCTTTTCTCTTATAAGAACACCTGGCATTGGATTTAGGGCCCACCCAGATAATCCAGGATGATTTCCTCATTCCAAGATCCTTAATTTTACCTGCAGAGACTGTTTTCCCAAATAAGGTAACATTCACATTTTCTGGGGATTAGGTCATGGATATGTATTTTGGGGGCCCACTGTTCAAACCTACTACAGGTAGGTGCTTCTTGTATCTCTGTTTTGCAGACACGGAAATTGAGTTCATAGGAGAGCCAGGATTAGATTTTTAGTCTTTTCATTCTTGGTCCCCATGTTCTTCTACAACAGAAAAATAAATTTTTACAAAATTATATGACCATCATATTTGAAAAGCTCAAACTTTACCAGAAAAGCAAAACTCTCACAAAAATTTTCCAATGCAGATTTTAAAACTTTTTGTGTTGTTACCAAGGGGTGGCTCTGAGAGACCACACAACCTAAAAAAAATTTTTTTGTTGATGTTTATTTATTTTTGATACACACACACACACACACACACACACACACACACAGCATGAGTTGGGGAGGGGCAGACAGAGACAGAGACACAGAATCCAAAGCAGGCTCCAGGCTCTGAGCTGTCAGCACAGAGCCTGACCCAGGGCTTGAACTCACAAACCATGAGATCATGACCTGAGCTGACATGGGATGCTTAAGTGACTGAGCCACCCACGTGCCCTAAGACCATACAACTTTTAATAACCTTTTGCAGAAGAGACAATCACGTTCCTCATTTTTATTTATTGGATTGGAGATGATAATAAGTTATGTGTATGAATGTTTGCATTATTATTCAGGAAACTTAGGGTGCTAAACTTATGGGTGCTTAACTTGAAATAAAGGTTTTTTTCTATCCCATGCAGGTAACCAAGCAACATTTTTATCAGTAGCAGAGACAAATGTGCTGAATGATTTCCTGAACTACTTTGGTTTAACCTGTCTTCAGTCAAGCTCATATCGGCTGTCACAGCCCATGCGACCATCCTACTCAATTTCAGGTATGTGACAAAGAGGTTTCTATATTACAGATCTTCTGGACTCCCAGAAGACTGGATTGTCTTTGCACTTGTCTTTGGATTTAGTTGAGCCAAATCTGAAGGTCAGGCTGGCAACTGAAGAAACATGCACCTGTAGCTGCCAACCTTCTACTTACTGTAATTTCCCAATCTTTATAACCCAAGTTGGTAGACCATTTGGTAGTTCCTTCCTGAATCATTACTCAGTCAATAACTGATGCATTCTACACATATATTTTTCAGCTAAATTGAGGTGTAATTGACATTTAATAAACTGTACATATTTAAGTTGTATAATTTTATGATTTGACATAAATAGACTCCTATGAAACCATCATCATAATCAAGATACTGAACATAGCCATCACCCCCCGAAGTTTCCCCTTGCCTGTTTGGAATCCAATTTCTTTTTATCCCCACCCACCTTGCCTACAGGCAACCACTAATCTGCTTTCTGTATCTTAGTTAATATTTTCTAGAAATTGATGTAAATAGGTCCTAAACTATGTACTCCTTTTTTTTTTCTTTTGGCCTGGCTTCTTTCAATTAGCATAATTATTTTGAGAATCACTATGTTGTTGGGTATATCAACAGTTCGTGTGTTTTTATCATTGATATTCTATGGTATTGATATACCACAATTAATGTATCCAGTCACCTTTGATGAACATTTGGATTGTTTCCAGTTTGGGGCTATTACAAAGACAGCTGTTATGAACATTCCTGTACAAGTCTTTGTGTAAACATATGTTCTCAGTTCTGTTGGGTAAATTCTTAGAAGTGGAATGACTGGGCCATATGGTAGGTGTAGGCTTAACTTTTTAAGAAAGCATCACATGTTTTCAGAGTAGTTGTGCCATTTTACATCTCCACCAACAACGTAGGATAGTTCCAGGTGTTCCACATCTATGATGAGTCTTTGTGATTACAGCCGTACTAGGAGTATTGTGGTACCCTCCTGGTGATTTTAATTTCCCTTTCTGGAATGACAAATGATATGTCCAGCATCTTTTCTTGTGATTATTTGCCTTCTGCATATATCTTTGGTGAAGTATATGTCCAAATATTTTATCCATTGTTTAACTGGTCTTTTTTTTTTATTGAGCTTTGAGAGTTCTTTACATATTGTGGATACAAGCCGTTTATCATACATGCACTTTGCATATATTTTCTCCCAGTTTGTGGCTTGTTTTTTCATTCTCTTAACAATGTCTTTCAATGAGTAGATGATGTTAATGTTCAAGATCAACCCAACAGTGTTTTGGAGTTTTTGGTGTGATATCTAAGAAATCTTTACCTAACTGAAGGTCACAAAGATTTCCTCCTGTTTTCTTCTTTGTATGTATTTCAACTACATTCTCAAAGGAATGGAAAGTTGTGTATGTCCAAGGGATTTTTGGGTTTTGCTTTACAAAGTCCTTCCTCTTTGTCCTCTTGCCTATCCCACTTCCATTGTTGAAGGAAGCCTTCTTTTTTGCTGTGATAATATATAATCTAGAAAGAGAAGAACTTCCATTGTGTCTACTTTTTTTTAAGTTTATTTGTTTATTTGGAGAGAGACAGAGACAGCGTGAGCAGGGGAGGGGCAGAGACAAGGGAAGGATTCCAAGGAGGCTCTGAGCATGGTAAGCACAGAGTCTGATGTGGGGCTCAAACCCATGAGACTGTGGGATCATGACCTGAGCCGAGATCAAGAGTTGGACACTCAACCGAGCCACCCAGGCGCCCTCACTTCATCTGCCTTGCTAGAGGGAATTTAGTGGGCATTTGGAATGCTCAACATCTGAAAACCTTTTCTGTTTGGGAAAAATCCCAAGATATTTAGAAGGTGAGGGGCAGCTATTCTCTTTCCCAATTTCTTGGCAACCAGTTCTCTAATATGCCCAAACCTAAGCCAGTCAAGAGTGAGCAAGCAAGTCAAACCAGGATGATAACCAAGAACTGAAAATACAAATACATTTATTGCAATTTCTCAAAGAGCACCAAGTAGAAAGCAATAGATAACCTTTAGCAAAGTTCTTGAAATACCCTTTCTCACCTCACTCAGGTTAGATTACGTTATGCCACAGTAACTAGCCACTCCAAAACTCAGGCTTAAAACAACTCAGTGGTGTGTTTAGCTCATATTGTCTCTAAGGGAGCTAGGCCGATGGAGTAGCCACCATTACAAAAGTTTAGGTTGCTGTCCAGGGGGTGGAAAGAGAGTTCTAGAGGGTCTCATACCACCAATTGAATGCTCTAGCCCAGAAATGTCACTATAACCTTTACTCTCAACTCACTACCAGAACTGTGGCTCCATCCAAACACGAGGGGCCGGAAGTGCAATCCTATTAAGTTAGTTATCTGTAGCTGCAACGATGCTGTGAAAAAGCAACCACCAAAACTCAGTGGCATGCAACAATAAACATTTACTGCTCACTCATCTGGGATCGGCCAGGCTGTTACCTGCAGCATAAAGTTAACTAATAGAGTCAGTTAATGGTTCAGAACCATTGGTGTGGTTCTGAATTCTTGCAAAAGACCTATGGCATGCACCAGAAAATAATTTATTGCTAGCTTGGGTTAAAAAACTCTGGGAACTGGGGCGCCTGGGTGGCTCAGTCGGTTAAGCGTCCAGCTTCAGCTCAGGTCACGATCTCGCGGTCCGTGAGTTCGAGCCCCGCGTCGGGCTCTGGGCTGCTGGCTCAGAGCCTGGAGCCTGCTTCCAATTCTGTGTCTCTCTCTCTGTACCTCCCCCGTTCATGCTCTGTCTCTCTCTGTCTCAAAAATAAAATAAAAACATTAAAAAAAAGACTCTGGGAACTATTATAACAAGATTCTGTTTTATCTCCTTGGAAAAAGGGTTTATTTGCACATTAAAAGGAGTGTTGGTAAACAAAGATGTTGACAGCACTTAAAAACAATAAAGCACTGAGTGGGGTTGGGGAAGGGTACGGTAAGACTGTAGACATGGGTATCCATGTCTATCCAGCACTGTCCCTACCCCCGTCCCCCACCGCCTCCAAGCTCCTCAAACGTAGTATGACACACACTTCTGAGAAATGCTTCTAGCCCACCCCTCACTGGTCAAATGATTGGCTCAGGGGTGGGGCCTGACTCAGCTGAGCCAACCAGAGCCCTTTGGGGAGGGGTTTAAAGTTGAGACCAAGGCCAGCAAGCTTCCTCCCTCTCTGGTAGACTGGGAGCTGCCAGAGACAGTACCTCCAACTTTGTGGTGAGAGCCAGTCTGAGAGAGGGTAGCTAAAACTCAAAAACAAGGGGGGCAAGAAAACCAGAAATAGTAAAAGAACATTCTGGCAGCATTTATGTCCCTTGTTCTAACTGTCCCAGAAGCTAATCTGGACTCCTGTCTTTCCTATACTCTGGTTATTTGAGCAGAAACATTGCCTTCTATTTTCTAAAGTAGAGGTAATTGGAAGAAAAACAAGTCAGGGAAGGCTTCAGGAGGTGGTGATACTTGAGCTGAGTCTGAAGGATAAATAGGGGTTATAAAGCAGAGAAGTTAGGGAAGGAAACAGCATCTGCAGAAAGGCAGGGGCATTTGTGAAACAACATGGAACCTTCTAGAAACTAGAAATGCTGAGTGCAATCAAAGCACAGATGCACAAGGAGTTATTATGCATGTAACATGCTTAGCACCTACAAAGCTCTCAATAATAATAGCAATAACTATTATTATTATTATTATTGTGGGGGTGAGAGGCAGAAGACTGAGACACATGTAAAACTAAGAATATAAAAGTCCCATATTGCCATTCTAAGGAGGTTGGATCTTATTCTAAAAGGTTCTAGGGAAACTGGTGGTTTCTAGACATATCCCTCTGTAGTAGAAAGATCATTTAAGAGTTTAAAGCTTGAGGGGCACCTGGGTGGCTTAGTCTGTTAAGCATCTTACTTTGGCTCAGGTCATGATCTCCCAGTTCGTGGATTCAAACCCCACATTGGGCTCTGTGCTGACAGCTCAGAGCCTGGAGCCTGCTTCAGATTCTGCGATTCCCTTTCTCTCTGTCCCTCCCCCACTCACACTCTGTCTCTTTCTCTCTCTCTCTCTCAAAAATAGATAAACATAAAAAAAAAAAAAAAGAATTTGAAGCTTGAGGCAGAAGGAGGGTGAGACAAAAGTGATGAAGGGTTGACCAAGGCAGCCACCATAAAAGGAATCCAAGCAGGCAATAGTTAAATGACAAGGGTACATTGACATATTGTGTGGGTAAGCTGACACTGCAAAGAAAGAGTTCTGTTTCATCGGTAACACAGGGATGCGTGTCATACTGCTAACTGATGCAAACCCAGGCAATATTTTCCATTTCCTAGACAGCTCAGCTGTCTGGCGTCGTAGGGATGGGGGGTGGGGGCGGGCAGTAAGGCAAAAGCCATAACAGGTTAGCTACGACATGGTGCACCTGCCCCACCCTTTTAACATGACTCAGAACAGAAGAAGAAAATCAAAGAGACATGCTCCAAGTTGCTTAGATAAATATTCATGTCTAGGTGTCCTCATAAAACATACATGAAAGCAACCAAGGGCAGTGTTTCGTGTGTAATCAAAAGGATTTGACAACTACAGCTGGAATTGTATAGTATCAAAGTGTGTGGGGGGGTGTGGTGTTGATTTTGACAGGCAGCAAGATCATTCCCACGTACGATGAGAAACTGCTGCCATAGACTGTGGTTTTTTTAAAAGACCTCCTGCAAGTCAAAGGAAGGAGGAGACCATAACATGACAGAATGGGCAGTGGCTGCAAGTTTCCAGTCTTTGCAGCCTTTCCACGTGGCCAGGAGAGGAGGAGCGTGTGGAAATCTCGGCCCCCATCATGTCCACAACTGTCTTAAGAAGGACAGCCTATAGCTACCTCTGTCTTAGCGACAACTGCATGATATCCCATCTTATGGACGTGTGGTGTGGCATGATTTTATAATCCCTCTGTTGTTGACAGTTGGGTTTAAAAAATTATTTGCAAACTTGATGCTGGAGAAATTAACACCTAAGTGTACTATTGTACTCTTGTAGGCGCTAGTTTAAGGTCGCTTGGAAAGGTTCTATTGGAAGCTTAAACCTTCCAAATTATGCTCTGTCAGTGGTGGTCTGTTCCAAAGGCCTCTCTGGGCAGAGGACTGTGGAGTCAGGGAATGCTGGGAATATCTCCCACAGGACTGAATAACTAGCTTTGATTCACAGGCTCCTAAAAACATTTATGGGCTCAGAGGACAGGCTATCAATCAAGTGTGACAGGACGCCATAAACCGTGAGTAAAATACCTCTAATTGCTGTAAGGGAGGAAGGCAGACTGAGCAAAGCATTTATTGTCCATTTAAGTATTCGAGGGCAGCGTGGCTTCTTTTGTCCAGTGCCCACTCTGGGTAGCATGTGGAAAGAGGCCACAGAGCCGAGTGAGGATGACTGGTAAGGAATCCACACCTAACAGACCAGGCACTTCGGTCTCTTCTGGTTTTTATGTGGCCTTACTCAATAGTAAAAACCATCTCCCCTAAATATACTTTTTTAAGGAATTTTTTTTTAAGGGGAGCGTGGGTGGCTCAGTAGGTTAAGGGTCTGACTTCAGCTCAGGTCATGATCTCGTGGTTTGAGCCCCACATCGGGCTCCGTGCTGACAGCATGGAGCCTGGAGCCTGCTTCAGATTCTGTCTCTCTCGCTCTCTGCCCCTCCCCCACTCGCAGTCTGTGTCTCTCTCTCTCTTTCAAAAAAAAAATTAAAAAAAATTAAAGAATTTTTTTAGAGCAGTTTTAAGATCACAGAAAAATTAAAGGAAAGGTATAGAGATTTCCCCACATACCTCCTGCCCCCACACGTTCACAGCCTCCTCATTATCAGCATCCCCACCAGAGTGATACCTTTGTTACAACTGATGAACCTACATGGACACATCATAATTTCCCAGAGCCCCTGGTTTACACTATGGTTCACTCTTGGTGTTATACATTCTGTGGCTTTGGACATTATAATATCATCCAGAGTACTTTCTTTGCCCTAAAAATCCTCTGTGCTCTGCTCATCCATCCCTCCCTTCTCCCCTTTACCCAAGTAGTTTGGGTTTTATTATACTGATGGCTTTGAAAAATACTGCAAGCAACTTTATTTAAAAAATTTTTTTTCACAAAGATTTTATTTTTAAGTAGTCTCTACACCCTGTGTAGGGCTCAAACTCACAACCCCAAGGGATTACCACCTTCACCTGTAGACCTTAGAAGGGTGTTACTCTGCCCAAACAGGCCTATTACAAAGGCCTTGCTGGGCAGAGGGCTGTGGAGTCAGAGAATGCTGGGAATATCTCCCATAGGAGTAAATAAATTTGACTCTAACTCATGAGTACTGTGAACACGGAGTCCTAATTTCACATATTCCACCCTGTTCTCCCCATAAGTATGTTGCCTGAGTCCACTGCTTACTAGTACTCTAACCTTGGGCATAATATTGAACTTCTCCGTGCCTTGATTTCTCCATCTGTAAAATTGGGATAAAAATAGGAGCAACCCCAAAGAATTGTTTAGAGTTTAGAACAACTTTGGCACACAGAAGTCCTCAGTGAATGCTAGCTGTTCTTACTGCTATTATTATTTCTTGTATCTTTCTTCATTAAACCGTCCAGAATGCCAGACTTTGCTGATTTTTACCCACAGACAAGAAATAGGCAACCACATTATGCTTTTCTCACTGGCAGTACAGCACACAGCAATTACTTGGAAGGCTCCATGACCATCACTTAACACTGTAGATATACAAGAAACAATAGTCCAATAAAAACTTGTACACCCAGAAAGTCTCTGGTGCTGCCTTCATCTGTATTCTCATAGCATATCCTGCTAAGCTATGAAGGGAATTCATTATTTGCATGATAATCCTGTTTATTCCCCATTAACACACCACACACACACACACACACACACACACACACACACCCTAAATATTGTATTATTGCTATTATTTAAGCCCCTCTAAGGAGAGTACCAGTGATGTGCTGATAAATTTAACAACTGGCTCTCTGGACAAAAATAAAGCCCTGGTTTGTAGCATTTGGTAATTTCTGTGGTATAAGTACTCCTACTATTCAAGGCCAATTTCAAGCTACCAATGTGATGTCATTGGAAAGAGGTGAGCAATAGTACACTATTACATAGTATGTTCACCATACAGATACGATGGACATAGAAAACCTCAAGAGCATCAATCATAGTAAAATATGGTAAAGGAATTAACAAATGATATGTTTTATTTTTCATTTTTTAAAATGTTTTATTTATTTTTGACAGAGAGAGAGACAGAGCATGAGCAGGGGAGGGGCAGAGAGAGAGGGAGACACAGAATCCGAAGCAGGCTCCAGGCTCTGAGCTGTCAGCACAGAGCCCGACGCGGGGCTCGAACTCACAGACTGTGAGATCATGACCTGAGCCGAAGTCGGACGCTCAACTGACTGAGCCACCCAGGTGCCCCAAATGGTATGTTTTTTAAGAAATGATATGTTTTGAGTATTTCCTTTAAATATAATTTATTTCAATCTAAGTTTATATAATTCAATTTTTGATAAAGGCTGTATTTAATAATCGTCTCAGAAAAATCCGGAAAATTTAACAGTTGGCTCTTGCGAGCTAATACGAGCCTGCTCTAGCACTGCACCGCTTCCTACTCATTTCAACGACTTAGACATTTGATGTTTCAGTTGTATGTTGCTGTGTAAAAATTACCTCAAAATTCATTGGCTTCAAGCAAAAATGATTTCCTAAATTTCACCATTCTGTGAGTTGACTGGGCCCAGCTGATATACCACGATATAGCCTGACTCACCATGATACAGCCGTGGTCACTCGTGGTTGCGTGCAGCTGAAGGCTCACCTGGGGCTGAAACATCCAAGATGGCTTCTCACCTACCTGTGCCTCTGTCCACGCGGCCTCTCATCATTCAGTAGTCTAGCTTGAGCTTCTTTACACGGCCCTGGGCTCTTAGAAAGGAATGTTTCAGTAGGACAAGCCTGAGTGCGGAAGTGTTTCACAAGCTGTTGCATGCATCACCATGCCAGCTAATGTCCCATTGGCTAACGCAAGTCACATGGTCAAGTCTAGCCTCAATATAGAACGGAACTAGACACTCTCATGACCTTAAGAGATGTGTTTTGTTAGAGGCTTCTAATGTCATGGTTGACCACGGATGACCTCAGGAAGTCCCAGAGGCACATTCGGTGGGAGAACATATAGGAATAAATCATCCTTTGAGGACAGGGAGGTGGGAGGGTTGTTTCAGTGTGTGTGTGTGTGTGTGTGTGTGTGTGTGTGTGTGTGTGTGTTGGGGGCATAAGGGGGAGTTGCCAAGGAAGGAGGGGGAGTGGACAAGCATCACATGTAATTCAGTGGTTCTCAACCAAGGGTGACTGCCCCCAGAGGACATTTGGCCATGTCTGCAGACATTTTTGGTTGTCATAGCTGAGAAGGTGGGTGCTACTGTCACATGGTACCAAAGATGCTGATAATCATCCTCCCACACACAGGGAAGCCCCTCACCAACAAATAACTGTTTGACCTGAAGTGTCTACAGTGCCGAAGCTGTGACACCTGCATGTAACCTAATGCACGCACGAACTCGGCTGGTTAGTATGTATTGTCCCTTGCCAACACATTTTTTTTCCTACTGCCTTTGACAGCACGTACCAGATATAAAATGCTTTCAGAGCTCTCTAAATGCATGTTCAGCCTACTTGGACTGGCTTCAGACAAGCGTGACAGATGTAGCTTTTTTGGCTCCAATGCCTTGCCAGTCAAGCATATGCATATTTGCACATTACATCTGCGGCATCAGCAATAACATCCCGTGATCAAAAGAGGTTGTATATCCAACTTTCACTAAAACATTTGAATTACTTTTCCTCCAAGTCTTCCAGCTCTCAGGTGCTTTTCTATGTCTCTTTGCTTTCTCCAGGTAAGCTATTCTGTTCTATTCCTCATTATATTAAGATTGCATTTGTCCTCTCTCTGCAAAGGAGATCCTCATTTGCTAGTTCAATAAATGTCAGTGGAGCTCCTGTGTGGGAAAGGGTTGTTCCAGGTGCTGGGGAATGGCAGTGAACAAGACAAAATTGCCCTTTCCTGGAACTTGCATTCTAGTTGGGAAGACAGACAATGACTAAGAAAATAAATAAAGTATATCATGTCAGGTAATGAAAAATGAAGAAAAATGTAAGCGGGGTAAAGGAATGAGCAGGATGGGCAGGGTGATACCTGGATTAAGGTGTTCGAGGAAGGCACTGCTGGCAGGTATTATCTAAGCAGAGATCTGGGCACTGTGCAGGAAGGAGGCACAAAGACAGGTTTTCAACAGTGTCTTCATTGTGCTATGTAAGACATTTATATTGGTTTCCCAGAGACGCGGTAACAAAGTATTGCAAACTGGGTGGCCTAAAATAGTGAAATTCATTCTCTCATGGTTCCAGGGGTCAGAAGTCTGAAATCAAAGTCTGGAGGCCTTGAGGGAGAGTCTGTCATGCTTCTCTCCTAGTTCCTGGTACCGGTCGGCAATCCTTGGCTTAGAGATGCATCACTCTGATCTCTGCCCTTGTCTTTGCATGGCCTTCTCCCCCTGTGTCTGTGTCTACATTTTCTCCTTTTATAAGTATATCAAGTCACTGTTAATCCAATGGACTAGCTCACCCTAATCAACTATGACCTCATTTAAGCTTGATTACATCTGCAAATACTATTTTCAAATAACATCACATTCACCGGGACCAGGGGTTAGGATTTTAATATATCTATTTGGGGAACACAATTCAACTCATAACATGATTGTTTTGGGTTATCACAATAACTAAGGGCACAACAGGAATTTAGGAAAGGGGGTCAGGGATGTTAGGCAGACATCCTACAATGTATAAAATGCGGGACTAAAATGACTAAGAAAATAAATAAAGTATATCTTTTGAACATTTGAACCTTTTGAACATTTCCAATACATTCCTGTAAGTAAAAATCCCATTTGTAATAGCTGAACTAGCACCTAATTCTGTTTTACATATAAACATGAAGAATATTTACAGGGATTTAATATACTCTAAATTTTCCTGGAATGTAGCTACTGTACTAATTGAGACATGATTATACTTGTTTTTTGTTTGACTTTGTTTTTTAATTTAAATACATTTGACATATATCATTGTGGAATTTTAAGGTGTATATACTTACTGTTTCTTTAAAAATTTTTTTAATTTTAAAATTTTAAATTTTTTAAAGATTTAAAAATTTTAATTTTTTTTAGGGGCGCCTGGGTGGCTCAGTTGGTTAAGCGTCCGACTTCAGCTCAGGTCATGATCTCACACTTGCGAATTCGAGCCCAGCGTTGGACTCTTTGCTGACAGCTCAGAGCCTGGAGCCTGCTTTGGTTTCTATGTCTCCCTTTCTCTCTCTCTCTGCCCCTCCCCCACTCTGGCGCGCGCGCGCGCTCTCTCTCTCTCTCTCTCTCTCTCTCTCTCTCTCTCTCTCTCAAGAATAAATAAGCATAAAACAAAAGCAAAAACAGCGCAAGAGTGGGGAGGGGCAGAGAGAGAGGGAGACACCGAATCTGAAGCAGGCTCCAGGCTCTGAGCTGTCAGCAAAGAGTCCAACGCGGGGCTAGAACTCACAAACTGTGAGATCATGACCTGAGCTGAAACGGAGTTGCACGCTTAACCAACTGAGCCACCCAGTCACCCCTCCCCTCATTTTTAAGAAAGTTAGGCAAGAGCCTTGGAAGTGCCCAAGTAAGCGAGGACCCCTGTAGCCTAAATCTGACTAGGCAGCTCACATCCTTTCACGTCAGAATCCCCCTCCTGGAAATCTGTTCAGTAGAATTATTATTATTTTTTTAAAGATTTATTTTTGAGAGAGAGAGAGAGAGAGAGTGCGCGCAAGTGGGGAAGGGGCAGAGACTCGGGGGACAGAAGATCTGAAGCGGGCTCTGCACTAACGGCAGTGAGCCCGATGTGGGGCTCACACTCATGAACTGTGAGATCATGACCTGAGCTGAAGTCGGATGCTCCACCGACCGACCGAGCCACCCAGGCGTCCCTGTCCAGTAGAATTATTGAGAGGCAATGTGGTGGAGTGGTTAAGAGCAGAATAGGGGCGCCTGGCTGGCTCAGTCAGTGGAGCATGTGACTCTTGATCTCAGGGTTGTGAGTTCAAGCCCTAAGTTGGGTGTAGAGATTACATAAAAATAAAATCTTAAAAAAAAAAAAAAAAAAAGACCGGAATAGAATGCAACGTCCTTTCCATAACCTGCAATGTCCTGCCTGATTCTAAGTACCCCTCCTTCCTTGCTCTCTCTGACCACTCCCCACCCCCGACTTTCTCCACTCAGCCACGTTGGGCTTGGTGCTGTGAGGCCTCCCTGCCAGGCACGCTTCCACTCAGGGCCTTTGCCAGCCCTGCTGCCTGAATGGTTTTCCCCAGCTGTCCGCATTGCTTGCTCTTTCACCTCCTTAAGATCTTTATTCAAGCGTCCCTTGAGATCACAGTGAGGCCCTCCCTGACCAACCCAAATCTCCTTCGCTTTATTTTGGCTCCAGGCACGTGTCAAGGGTTCATCTACTGTGCATCTAACTTCTGCCCCTTTCGATAGTCTTCCTGCCTCCTCTAGAATGTAAGCTCTAAGAGGCCACGGATATTCGTCAGTTTGGTTCACTGCTGCATCCACAGTGCCAGGAAGAGTACCTGGTACCTAACAAGTTGCTGTGGGCTGACTGTGTCTCCCCAAATTCTCCCCACGATGTCAAAATCCTAACGCCTAATGTGATGGTATCAGGAGGTGGGGCCTTGGGGAGGCTCTGCCCTAATGAATGAAGGTAATGCCCTTATAAGAGAGACCTGAAAGACCACTCTTCTCCCTTCTACCATGTGAGGATAGAAATGCAAGATGGAAGGGGACCCTCACCAGAGCCTGACCGTGCTGGTGCCCTGATCTTGCACTTCTAGTCTCCAGACCTGCGAGAAAGAAATTTCTGTTGTTTATAAAACACCCAGACTATGGTACTTTGTTGGATGACTGAATTAGAGTACCACCTTTGGCTCTAGACAGACCTGGGTTTGAGTCTTACCTTTGCACTTACTAGCAAGTGGCAAGTGACTTAACTTTTCTGAGGCTGTTTCTTCAATTATAAACAAAAATAAAAGTACCTCATAGGGTTGAGGTGTTCTTGTGAAGACTTATTAAGACCATGCCCACAAAGTTTCAATTTATTAATATTCAACACGTATTATTAGTAAAAAGAAGCTAGCTATCCATATGCAAAAATGTATACACATGAAGATGTTCAAGCTGTATTAGGTATTGCAAAACAGGCATCCGAAATAGGAAAATGGTCAAAGGATTATGCTATATCGCTAGTAGAATATTATTTAGTCAACAGAATGATTATTATGAAAACTTTGTAGAAACAGGGAAAGCCTCTTTTTTCTTTTTAAATTGTATTTTATTTTTAAATAATCTCTACACTCAACGTGAGGCTCAAACTCATGACCCTGAGATCAAGAGTCATATGCTCTACCGATCGAGCCAGCCTGGCAACCCAGGAAAGACTCTTTTTATGAAAAGGTAAATGAAAAGAACAGTATTATATGGAAAACAAACAAACAAACAAACTAGAAGATAGTAAATTTTTATATCTCTCCCCTTCTTTTATTTTTTTAAAGCTTATTTATTTATTTTGAGAGAGAGTGGGGGAGGGGAAGAAAGAGGGAGAAAGAATCCCAAGATGGCTCCAATGGTCCACACAGAGTGCGACGTGGGGCTTGAACTCAGAAACTGTGAGATCATGACATGAGCTGATATCAAGAGTCCCATGCTTAACTGACTGAGCCACCCAGGTGCCTCTCTCTCTCTCTTTTTTTCAATAAGCATCCTCCCTCCCCTACATCCTGTTCTACTTACTCTATTCTTTCCTAGTAAAACAACCTACCCTTAAAATTTTTAGTTGCAAAACTCATAGTCTTAGTTACATTTTGGTTAACAGCTGCATGATATTGTGGTACAATGGGAAACATCTATTTGTTTTTTGTCCCTGTTCCTGGCACAGAACTTCATTTCTTGAGTGCTAGGATGAAAGGAGCACCTTTTGTTATCCATAATCATTTTCTATCAGACCTGAGTTTATGCTATTGTGGGGACTCTAGGAGGATGGGGGCCTGGTTGCAGAACCTACCTGTGGTTGGAGGGAACTTTCAGCCACACCCCTCTGACCTTCCAGGGAGGAGGAAGGGGCTGGGAATTTAGTTCATCACCAATGGCTAATGATTTAATCAATCAGGCCTAGGTAATGGAACATCCATAAAAACCCAAGACGAAGGGATTCCGAGAGCGTCCAGGTTGGTGAACACATCAAGGTGCTGGGAGGGTGGTGCACCCAGAGAAGGCATGGGGGCTCTGAATACTTTCTCCCTTCCTTGCCCTGTGCATTTCTTCCGTTTGGCTTTTCTTGAGTTGTATCCTTTATAACAAACTGGTAATAAGCTGTTTCCTGATAGTGATGGAAACAGGCCTCAAGTCTTTGCAATAGCTCAGGATTCTGGTTAATATGCCTTTCTCTGGATGTGTCTCCAATTAAAGGCTTTTGAGAGTTTTGCTTGAGCCTTAATTCTAGTGGAATGTCTACACCATGGGTGATGACTTGGATCCAAAGCCAACTGATAAGAATCCTGTATTTAAATATTACTCACATTCTAACACGGAGGAGTTTTTTCTTTGATTTAGAAGGAAGGTATGTCAGATCCTTGCAGGCCTTCCCCAAGGCATATCTTGAATGAGTATCATTTACTATTGTTCTGATTATGAATATAAACTATGACTGATGAATATAAGTTATTAATAGCTGTAATCATTGCTTGGATTACTGTTCTCTGATGATTTTGGCATGTGGAATTGTTACTTAAGAGAAGTCTGATATTAAAGGGATTATTTTATTCCAAATACTTCTTGCATAAACTTTGGTTCAGCCAGCCTGCTTTACTCATCTATACAACATTAATTGCCTCCCATGTGCTGGTCCTTTGTGTTAGTTACTAGAGTAAAACTAGTATCTGTGAGATGCTTTGGAGTTTATAAGGAACTTTTACATTTGTCACAGAGGTAGAGCAGAGCAGTTAAAAGATGGACTCAGGTCAGACAGCCCTGGATTGGAATCACCACTTACAGTTATGGGACCTTGGATGAGTTAGATGATAATCTGTTTCTCAGTTTCCATAATAATAATGATAATGATAATAATAATAATAATAATAATAATAATTCTGTACCTACCTATGGGGGTTAGTGTGCCCATTAAGGGGGATGATGCATGGAAACTTCAAGCCCAGAGCTTGGTTAACAGCAGGCTGTCAATTCAAACGGACAACAAACAACTTTGCTGTAGTGTCAGGTAATATTGTTATTGTTTTTAGTGACCTGCCCATGGTCACATACAATCAGCAAAGGTCACACAATCAGCAAAAGACAGAGGCAAGCCTGGAATCCAGATTCGTTCCTTATGGTATGTAAAAGGCTGACTTTATTTTTATTTATTTATTTTCTATTTTTTTATTTTGAGAGAGACAGAGAGAGAGAATGAATAAGCAGGGGAGAGGCAGAAAGAGAGGACAGAGGATCCAAAGCAGGCTCTGTGCTGACAGCAGAAAGCCCAACAAGGTGTTTGAACCCACAAACTGTGAGATCATGATCTGAGCTGAAGGTGGGCACTTAACCGAATGAGCCACCCAGGCGCCCCTAAGGCTGACTTTTTTTTTTTTTTTTTCAACGTTTTTTATTTATTTTTGGGACAGAGAGAGACAGAGCATGAACGGGGGAGGGGCAGAGAGAGAGGGAGACACAGAATCGGAAACAGGCTCCAGACTCTGAGCCATCAGCCCAGAGCCTGACGCGGGGCTCGAACTCACGGACCGCGAGATCGTGACCTGGCTGAAGTCGGACGCTCAACCGACTGCGCCATCCAGGCGCCCCAAGGCTGACTTTTTAGTACACACACACACACACACACACACACGCACGCATGCACGTGTGCATCAAAATAACAAATGGGGAATAATCTATCCACTGTTTAGTAACTGCCTTGTTTCCCAGCCCAGTGTGCCAAAATCTTTAAAATTTCCCAGACTTAGGACTAAAAATATAGGACAGGTTCTGCCAGGCATGACAAAAGAAAAATTATTATTCTTGCCATAGCTTCACCTGCATGATGGGGCTAATGAAACTGCCTACTAGTTAATGTAAGAATTAATTACATCTTTGCAATGTGCTTTGAATTTTTGAAGATGCCACTTATATGGCAGGCAACCCATTAGGATGGTGTTCCTGCATGACTGTTGTGACAGATGATATTTGAGTCGTCAGCCCCCCCCCCCCCACAACGTCAGTCAACATTACTCTGAGGCGCAGTGCCAATTTTCAGCGCTATAGGCAATATTGTGCTCTCAATGGCCGTCTCTCCCAAGCGCCCCGCCCCCCCCCCCCACCGTTTCCTTAACATCCTTTTTTAACAGAAACAATAGGAAGTATACATCAATATGGCAGGAAAGACAGAGTTAAGGTCTTTTCTAACTATCTTTCTAAAGTTTTTGGCATTGAACCTGTTCCTTTCTGAACAAACCGCCTTTCTACATTTTTTGAAAATTAATTTTAGAATATGTAGTACACATAGTTGGGACAAAATTTAAAAGGATAAAAGAACATGCAATAACATGTCTCCTTCCCACTCCTGTCTCCCATCCTCTGAGTTTCCATTTCCAGGGACAACCACTATTTCAAGCAAATACTGTGTGTGTGTTTGTGTGTGTGCTTTCTGTACAACTGTATAACAGCATAGTGTGAACTTTGTACTGTAACTCTTGTGTCCTTGATGCTATATGTTATTAGCATTCTATTTTATAGTGTACAAAGTTATTTTTTTTCTAATGAAGGTTGATAGTATTTGACCATATGGATAAGCCATCATTTAATCAGTTTCATATTGATACTTATTCAGCTATTTCCAATCTCTTGCTATTTAAAAAAATGTGGTAATGACTCTCCTTGTGCATTTTTAAAAAGTTGGAGTCTATCTAAAGCTTAAATTCCTAGAAATGCATTTGAATATTACCAAATTGCTTGCTGGAGAGGTTGTACCGATGTATATTCTTGTCAATAATTCATGAGATCACCTATTTCCCCTACACCTCCACAATTTTTCCTAGAACTTAGCCCAATCATTACCTGCATGTTTTAAATGATGATGAGTGTTGATGGCAGTAACACAAGGACTTCCTCACAAGCCAAGCAATTAAATTCTAGAGCAAGCTATTTGGGAGCATTGGGGGAAGTCCTCTATTGAAGATGGCTAAGAATAAGCCACCTTTGTGTTTTATGCCCAGAATAATTTATCACAATATATAGTGATTTTATAAAGAGAAACAGAAAAATCCTGAATGTCCATCTAGTCTGATGGTTCTCAAAGAATGGTTGGCAGATAACTTGGATCAGAATCACATGGTGGGAGGGATAGGGTTTGTTGAAAATCCAGATTTCTATTTCTAAAAGCGATATGCTTTCATTGTAAAACATTTCAAAAAGAGAAGCAAAAAGAGAAGAGTAATAATGCTGATGCTGCTTTAAGTGCTAAACCTGAATTTATCTGATTTAAATCTTCACAATCCTCTGAAAGCAGTATTGCTATTACTTTTTCCTCTCACATTTTATAGGTGAAGAAACTGAAGCACCATGAGGTTGTCATTTTTACAACATGATAGTGCTAATAAGTGGTGTAACCACAACTTAAGCTTTAGTATTTCTAAAGCCTGAAGTTGAATTCCAGAGCATGCACTCTGAATTTTATTTTATTTTATTTTATTTTATTTTATTTTATTTTATTTTATTTTTTTAAAAGAAATAGAAAACTTTTATTCGATAAATATTTTCTGTTTCAAAAATAAATTAATCTAAAAAGGCAACATTTTGGTTGGTAAGACATTGAGACTGTTAACAAATCCGTGAGTCAAATGGATACACGGAGCAGTTTCCTTCTGTACTTTTGACAGTTTGATTTCATTTAGATTTTTGACTTCTCCTAGGATTACCGCTTCATAAGTCAAACTCAGGGAAACCAATCCACCTAGTTTAAAATAAAATGACGCTAATTCCCAATGTTTCTAAGAACTTCATTCCTTCTCACATCTTTTCTTTGTCAGCCCCAGGACTGTTAGCCAATGCTCATTGAAAGGAAATTTTTATCATTTATGGCTGGCAGTATCTATCTCTCTTTATTGGGTTATAACAAATCAACCTGGCTACAGTTTTGCATTGGGATTTTTTAAAAGATAATACACACGTACTTTTTCATCCAAATTTAGAAATTACATTTGATCAATTAGAACAAAATTTGTAGACAAAGTTGATACCATAATGCTTTTGTTTGCATTAATCTAGAGCAAGACCCCAGCATCCAGAAAGTTTCTGGTCGGTGATAAAGTAGAGCACTGTACCTTGGAACCAGAGAAAATTGATGTCCCAAGTATACAGCAGACCCAAGGCCCTTCCAAACACTTCCCCATTTGGAATTTTCTCCTCTGGTCTCTCTTCCCAGCTCTGCTCATGAAGGTACTGTCTGTTCCTGACAGTCCCATGTAGACATGATTCCTAGGGAATCTTTTGTTCAGCCGATGGCAATCCTTCTGTGGACTTCTATTACTTGTGTTGGCCCTTCTGTGTTATTTGCCTAGCATTCAGTTCTCTCAAGCTTGTGCACTCTGAATTTTAGAGCACAACCTAGAAATAAATATTGCCAAACATTATGTGTTGTTTTGTTCTTCGTAGGTTTTTTTTTGGGGGGGGGCAGCACCTGTACTTAGTTTCATCAGAGAAACCTTCCTTAGCTTTCCACCTAAACTAGATAACACATTTCCTCTTATTCTATCTTGGATATAATGTGTAGTGGGTACAAGAAGATAGGGAGATGCGGAGAATGGAGCTCAGGCAATATCTCCAAATATTATGTTATTTATACAATGCTCTAGCTTTTAATTAATTAATTAACTAATTAATTAATTAAATGTTTTAAATGTTCATTTATTTTTGAGAGAGACAGAGACAGAATGCGAGTGGGTTAGGGGCAGAGAGACAGGGAGACACAGAATATGAAGCAGGCTTCAGGCTCTGAGCTGTCAGCACAGAGCCCGATGCAGGGATCGAACTTGTGAAGTGTGAGATCATGACCTGAGCTGAAGTCAGAAGCTCAACCGACTGAGCCACCCAGGCACCCCTATTTTATTTATTTTTAAATCTTCATTTATTTATTTTGAGTGAGAGTGAGAGAGAGAGAGAGAGAAAGAAGTGGGTGGGAGAGAAAGGGAGAGAGAGAGAGAATCCCAAGCAGGCTCCGTGCTGTCAGCACAGAGCCCAACTCAGGGCTCAAACTCACAAACCATGAGATCATGACCTGAGCTGAAATCAAGAGTCGGTTGCTTAACTGACTGAGCCACCCAGGGGCCCCTCTAGCTTTTATATCAATATTATTTTATAAGGTTGTACTAATTTATATTCTCACCAGCTTTGTATGAATGAGGGGTTTCTTTATATATTCTTTATGCCTGATATCGATTAGGTCTCCAAATGTTGTATACTTTTATCAGTCTGTGGAATACTTAGTGCCTTTTTGTAAATACGGTTTCTGTTAATGAACATCAGGGATGTTGTGCTGAAAAATCTTCTTTAAAATAATACATTGTTGTACACACTTCACGGTTTGAAATTTTTTTGGTGTGGATGGAAAATCCCATTCTTGCCTGAAGGATCTGAGCTATATGGGTCATCCTGACACACGATTTTCAATCTAGTTGCAAAACTTTAAATAAGGAGTTTTCAGACCCAACATTCCACGTCTAACCTAAATTTGAGATTTCAAAGGGAAGAGGACCCTGAACTTGCTTCTAAGCTCAGGCCTAGGCTTTTTTTTTTTTTTAACTGGAATTTAACCTAAGCCTATTTTTTTTTAATATTTATTTTTTGAGAGAGCGCTAGCAGGGGAGGGGCAGCGAGAGGGGGACGGAGGATCTGAAATGGGCTCTGCACAGACAGGCTGACACCAGTGAGCCCAATGTGGGGCTCGAACTCACAAACCGCGAGATCATGACCTGAGTGGAAGTCGGAGGCTCAACTGACTGAGCCACCCAGGTGCCCCTCAGGCCTAGGCTTGATGTTAACACTTTTACACACAGCATTGCTTTGCTTTGAGCCTATCAAAACACTGCTTCATTTAAATTTCACCAAAATTTTACTTCACCTTTCCTCGCAATCCAATAATGACCCTATTCTTTTTTTGCTTGATGAGATGGTCCAGGTTCCTCTGGAGTCCAGTATCCCTTGCTGCAGAAAGTAAATAAAACTAACTCTGGGCTACAGGTTTGTTTCTAGTGGTCTTTACTGGATGGCTTAATCAATCTTTTTTTTTTTTTTTTCTTTCCCCTTTTAGCTTAATCAGTCTTAAACTGCAGGACTTACATCTGAAAATAACAGGAACAGTTTTGTCTCCCTTTTTACAGATTAAGAATAAGGATTCTCATCTACTTGTAATTAAATCCTGCTTGAGGAATTATATTCATAGTTAAGAATATAACTTTGCTTTCAGTTCCTCTAACATTCCAAGCTAACAGGAGTGGCTGTTTTCTTTGCAAGGAAAACTCCCCAGTTCTTGCCTGGGGGGTGGGGGTGGTTCAGCTCAAAGGACACTTCATCCAGGTTCTCCTTGACCATTCTCATCTAAAGTAGTCATCTTTCCCCACGTTTCCCCGCTCCCACCCCGTCACTCTAGTGCATCATCCTATTTTATATTCCTTTTTTCCCCCCACTCTCTGAAATTATCTTTTGCACTTATTAGTAGTTGTCTAACCCCATCAGAATGTAAACTCTAGGAGAGAAGGTACCACAACAGCTCTGATAGTCGCAGAATCCTCGGTGTCTAGAACCCTACCTAGAACCCTGGCACTTAGCCCTCAACAAACATTTGTCAAATGAAAGAACAGATGAGGAACTGTGTACTTTATTTTCCTCCTTCCTTTTTAAACATCATCCAAGAGCACCCACCTGGATTACAACTCCGGCTTGAACTAGGTAGTAGGCGTTCAGCCTCGCCATTGGCTGGAGTATTTGCCGTTGCCCCTGGCAACCACTGTTTCCCACCAGTGGTGCCTTCGCCCCGCTTGGCCCCGCCCCATACCGTCCTTCCCCCGTACCGCGGAGCCGCGGCCCTGTGGTAAAATCGGTGCTTGCCCTTTAAGCGGCGGGACTTCTGGTCAACGTCTTCCGCGGCCGCCGGAAGGGGAAGTTTCGCTGCCGAACGCTCCCTCGCTCGTCCGAATTCGGTGGCGCCACGTCCGCCGATCTCCGCCTTCTTATCGGCGGCTTGGGCGGCTTCCGCCTCGACACCTTCCACTCGCTGAACGGGCCGTGTCGTGAGGGGCCAGGGACTGGGAGTCGGCGGCTGTGCGCATCCTGGCCACCTAAAAGGTGAAGATGTCGGACATCGGGGACTGGTTCAGAAGCATCCCGGCCATCACTCGCTACTGGTTCGCCGCCACTGTCGCGGTGCCCTTGGTCGGCAAACTCGGTCTCATCAGCCCGGCCTACTTCTTCCTCTGGCCTGAAGCCTTCCTCTATCGCTTCCAGGTACTGACCAGCGCGAAGGGGCGTGGAGACTACAGGTCCCAGGAGGCCGGGCGGTGACGGAGCGTAGACCGGCATGTCGTGGGCGCGCGGTGCCTGGTGGGATTTGTAGTGCGACGGCTCCAGCGGTTTAGGGCGAGGTCCTGTGGTTTGGGGGCGGGGTGGAGGCAAAAAAGGGGTCTGGAGCTAGGGCACGGATGGTTGGAGAAGTGGCTTTGGCCCATTGGGAAGGGACTGATTTTGCTCTTCTATTAAGATTATGCTCCCTGCCCTCTGCATTCAGAGAAGGAGCCAGTGGGAAGGTAATTCTGTGATCGTTGTTAATCTTTTGGACGCCGGTGATTAGCACCCTGGTTCTACCCGGAGCAGGTGCCCTCTGACCTTCCTCTGCCACTCACGTGGGTGCCATGAGGATGTCAATTTACTCAGCATTCAGCCGAGTACTTCTTATGTTAATAGAGGCTTTTTTTTTCTTTGCGGGAGTGGTTTGTGGTCAGATGCAAAGAGTGGGTTTGTTTATCTGCGTTCCACCTAGCCCCGACCTAGTATGTGACATGTAGTAGTAGAATGTATGAAGGGAGGAGTAAAGAGGAAATTGTTCCCAAAATAGAAGGCCTTGCTATTTAAGCATGAAGGAAACTTTCCAGGGTATTTCTGGCAAGGGAATATTAGTTTCCCGGAGATTATCTTTATTCACTGGATTCTGTGATTTAGATCTTTACTCAGTGGCAGGTCAGCTACTAAGATTTGACATTAATTTGAGCACATTAATTGGCATGTGGATAACCTGCCTTGTCTCCCCCCAGTTTACTGTTTCTTAGTCTCTGCTGCTTGTTCCTCATCATCCTGACCTTTAAATGTTGTGATGTGCCCCAGGGATCAGTTATAGGCCCTTTTCTCTACTGGTCCCCAGCTATAGGAAATCTCATTTAGCTTCATGGGTTTAAATACTTTCTATAAACTGAGGACTCTCAAATACAAATATACATATTTTCAGTCCAGATCTGTCTCCTGATATCCAACTGTCTGTTTGAAATTACCACTCGGATGACTAATAGGCATCTCAAATTTAACATGTCCCAAACTGGTTACCCTTTTCCTTTGCCCTAGAAGTAAAGAGCAATTTCATTATTGCAGGAGCTCAAGCTACCAGTTATGGAGTCATCGTCGACTTGTCTTTCTCCCACATCCCATAATTTGCCAGCTACTAGTTTGCTCTACTTTAGACATACGTCCAGAGTAACAGGTCCCTTTTCATTCTCCATTGCAAGCCATTATCATTCCAGCTCAGGTCCTTTCCGTCTTTTCTGTAGACAGCTGGAGTGATCCTTTTGAAATATAAATCAAGACTGTCTGTCCTCTATCCTGAACCTTCCATGTCTTCTCAAATCAGATGTATAAAATGCAAGTACTTCCAGTGGCCTGCAAAGCCCCCTCCTGCCGCTCTGGCCTTAACTGCTGCTACTGTCCACCTTGCACCTTAGGCTCCGCAGTGGAATCCTTGCTCTTCCTTCAGCAGCTGACGCCCTCTCCTCAGGTTGCTAGCATGTGTTGTTTCTCTGTTTGAGGACGATAACCTTGATTTACCTCCTTACCTTCTTCAAGTCTCTTCCCGGTGCCACCTTATTGGCAAGGTGTTATGGATTGCCCTACATAAATTAATACCCCTCCTTCACTCCATCTCCTTTATGCTTAATTTTACTTGCTACATGTCACCTGTTGGCATTGGTTAGTCAGCTTCCCTTCAGAAAAGAAAGCGCCACGAGAACCAGATCCCTGACTTGTTTACCACCGTCTTTGTTACCTAGAATAGGGCCTGGCACATAGTAGGTGCTTTCATGTTGGTTGAATGCATGGAAATAGTTGGCACTTGCCAGTGCTGGGCACTGGAGCTACAATAGTGAATAAGACAGAAAGTCCCAGCTCCCATGAAGAAAATAAGAGAGAGGCATATGATCGAGGGTGACTTAAGGCATATAACATTGGATAGAGTGTTCCAGAAAGGCTTCGGAGAAGATGCCTGAACTGAAATCGAATGCCGAGGTGCCAGCTTTGGGAAGATCCGGCTCTGGGGACAGCCTTCTAAGAACAAGGGTTAGCAAGAGGAAGGCTGGGAGGCAGGCCCCAGAAACGGAAGGAAGACCGGATAGCTGGTTACAAGTCAGCTGTAGGGATGAGGATTGGCAGATGCAGACAGAGATAACCAGGGGTGAGTACGATAAAGCACGGATGGAAAGGTGGGCTGGGCTTGGGTTGTACAGGACTTTGTGCTTTGAACTTTATTTATTTACTAAAGAATTTTTTTTTAATGTTTTATCTATTTTTTGGGAGAGAGAGAGCATGTGAATGGGTGAGGGGCAGAGAGAGGAGAGCAAGATCCGAAGCGGGCCCTGTGTTGACAGGCTGACAGCAGCTAGCCCCTTGTGGGGCTTGAACTCACAACTGTGAGATCATGACCTGAGCCAGAGTCAGACGCTCAACTGACTAAGCCATCCAGGTGCCTCTGAGCTTTATTTTGAAGACACCAGGAAGGTTTTGGAGCATTTTGAACAGAGAACTGACAAGATTGCTTGACCGCTCTGTGGGACGGACTTAGCACCTGGGATGGGGGAGAGAGAGAAATCCAGTTAGAAGGCAAGAGAGATGATGTTTTGGGTCCGGGTGACTGCAGAGGTAGAAGTAGGTAGATTTTGGAGTAGCGTGGACAAGGTTGCTGCTGAATGAATGTGGCAGGGGAGTAGCTGAAGGAAGCAGGACTCAAAGATGCCGCTGTTTCCACAGTGGATGGTGGAGTCCTTTACCAAGTGGGAAATGTTTAGGATGGCATAGGTTTGGGGGCCAGGGGAGGGTGTGGATGAAGAGTTTCTGTGTTGGCCATGTTACGTCTAGAGATGCTTCTTAGGCATCTGAGTGCAGAAGTTAAGCAGGCAGTTGGAGATTAGAAAATGATGTGGGCCTGCTGCCAGCTCTGGTTATTATTTGTGACCTAGTGGCTGTTGTGCACTTTGTGCCTGGTGGGTGGCATGCTGGGTAATATGTGTGCAGGAGGAGCGGTGGTTGTAAGTCATTTTGTGAGAAGGATCTGGTCGAAACTGGCTCTTTGACCCTCCTTGCAAAATCTTGCTCACTTGTGTTGTCAGACTGGTAAAATAAGAAAGCCTTTCTAATAGACTGCAGGTGAATGTTGACAGATGTGCCTTGATTAGAAGAGTCATCATTCGTGTCCCCCCTCCCGTGCTTTTCCCATCTTCCTTACATTGTTTCGTCGTCCTGAGAGCTGGGAGAAGCAGTGGGGGGCAGGACAGTGCGCTGGTTGTCCAGATGGGAAAAGGCCAGTATCTAGACCTTCTCTCTGCTACTCTGGCTCGTGCCCATTCTGGACAAATTTAGCTTTCAGACCCACCTAGAGGAACTCATTTGCAAATGAAGCAGCTGAAAGAAAACCTGCATCTGAGAGGTCGGTGTGTGACAAACAGCATGCGGTGTGCTTTCTGCTGGAGGCTCATCTTTTCCTTCGAAGCTGAGCCTTGAACAGCTTAAAAAAAATTGGGGATGATTGATTTAGAATTGTGGATTCATGTTGGAAGAGATGAAAGTCCCTTTTCCTCCTTATCTTTAGGCTTCATCTGACTAGCTTGTTGGTTTGGAACTGCAGAGTTTAAAGTGTTATTTTTCTTAGTTTGGATGGGATGTTAAGACTCACTGTGCCGTTATCCAAAGCTCCTAGTCCCTCACGTTCAACACGCATTGATCAGATAGCTACTTCATAATGATGAAATAAATGTCTTCCTGCTGGTCCTTGATGACCTAGTCCTGCAGCCCTCGTGCTTTCTGAGCTCGTGTCTCCCAGGGCTGTCTATTTCTCTGGACAGAGGCACCGCACCTCCTTGCATCTCTGTTGTACTTCCACGCCACCTCGTTCAGCTCCCACGGGCATCCTGAGACCAGTATCACTCCGGTTTGTAATCATCTCCAGTTCCGGTTTCTACTTTGGTGAGTCAGATAGTTTTGAGCTGCCTCTTTCAACTCCTTCACATCGAATCTACCAAAACACACAGTTAAGTGTTTAGCAAACATTTTTGAGGGTGATTTCTTCCAAGTCAGTTATCTACTTTCTCTTAAAATAGAAAGACCAAGGGATTTCAAGGAGTTGAGTCATGGTTCCCTAAGACCTGGCTCAGCCCCATACTCATTATATGCCCTCAGGCAAGTTACTTAGTACTCTTTCTGAGCCTCAGTTTCATTACCTAAAAATGGGGGTCATTTAATACCGTATGAACTCTGATTTAACTCCATAGATTATAAGATGCACCATCAATTTAATACAACTTTTTGGAGGGGAGGGAGAGTAGAAATTCCATTAAATGAATGTATTGGATTGTAAGCCACATACTAATTTTAGAAACACAAAAATGAGTATCTTCAAATTGAAGAAGTATGTTATCTACTCCATGCCTCTGTCATGTAAAATTCGTAGCAAAATGTAAAGTTCCCAGTATATATTCTCGTAATAAGCTGTTCAAAAATAGTGTCCATTTTTATTTTCTAGTGAATAGTAATTCCTTCCATTACTGCCTTTTCTCTCTGGGCAGTAAGAGTCTAATTTTTTTTTATTTTTTAGTAAAAAAATTCTTTTAATGTTTATTTATTTTTGAGAGAGAGAGAGACAGAGACAGAGTGTGAGTGGGAGGGGTAGGGGTAGAGAGGGAAGGAGACCTAGAATCCAAAGCAGGCTCCAGACTCTGAGCTGTCAGCACAGAGCCCGATGCGGGGCTCAAACTCACAAACCGTGAGATCATGACCTGAGCTGAAGTTGGACACTTAACCGACTGAGCCATCCAGGGGCCCCGAGATTCTAATTTTAATTTGTAACTGAAATTGAAATGTGACTGCTGGATGATTATCCTGTATTTTGCCCCCTTAAAAGCATCCTGACTTCAAGCGGGAAGAGATGAACTCTCAATTTCCCTCATTTGTTTTCAGGAATGAGAAGAAATGGCACCCGCCAAATCTGTGATTTGGGCCTTGTGCTTATATTTGCCAAGCTTTTGCTTTATGTTATTTACCTTCAACCCAATGATAGCAACCCTAGCAGATTGAATTAAGAGCGTATTAGGGAAGGGGCACCTGGGTGGCTCAGTTGGTTAAGTGTCGACTCTTGATTTTGGCTCAGGTCATGATCTCAGAGTTTGTGAGATTGGGCCCTGCCCTGGGCTCTGTGCTGACAGCAGGGAGCTTGCTTGGGATTCTCTCTGTCCCTCTCTTTGCCCCTCCCCCACTCACGTTTGTTCACTCTCTCTCTTTCTCGCAAAATAAATAAACTTAAAAAAAAAAAGCACACTGGGGAAGAGAAACCTATACATGCATAACCAGAAGGGAGATGAACTTGGTCTCTAGGCTGAGCATGGAAGTAGCCTCAAGGTTTGGATTAGAACTTAAGTGGCTAGTGTTTTGGTATGTATAGCTTTAATGTCTTTCCTTAACAGTCCTGTCCACTTCAGTCCGCTTTATACATTTACAAGTTGTTGAATTTTTAAAAACTGAATACCTGTGTGTAACCAGCACCCAGATCAAGAAGCAGAACATACCAGTAAACCTTCCTGTAGCTCCCTTCTGGTAACTGCCCCCTCCAAGGGTAACTACTATCTTACCTTTTAGTATCACAGATTGCTTTTGCCAATTATTTTACTTTCTATGAATGAAATCTTACGGTATGTATTCTATTGTGTCTGGTCTCTTTTTAACAGTGCATTTGAGTCACTAGTACTGTTGCTCATGGGTATAGATTGTTCCTCCTCATATTGGTCCATCGTGTGACTAGATCACCATCTCTTTACCCCATTCTACTGATGATGGGTCTTTTGGATAGTGTCTGGTTTTGGCTGTAATGAATAGTGCTGTGAACATTCTGGTACATGTCTTGGTGAACATAGGTATGCGTTTCTGTTGAGTACATACCCAGGGGTAGGATAGATGGCTTCCAATAGCTCTTTTACAGTCCACAGTTGAGCCTCGGTGCCTTTCATTTTTCATTCGTTTTTCTTGCCTACCTAGGATGTCAAAAAAAAAAAAAAAAGAAAAGAAAAAGCCACACTTTGCTAACATCAGCATTTGGCACATGGATGCTCCTCTTCTTTCTTGTTTGGTGACCTGTGTAGAGTTTCTTACCTCCAAAGCAATCAATTTGTATCATTTCAGAAAAAAAAAAAAAGTCTGCTTTTGGTACTTTAAAAACTCCCCCCACTTTAGACTCTGGGTGGCGTTTGTCATTATTTCGGCAGCAGATTGTTTGGGAGAATTTTAGTTCAAGGCTGGCTGCCACCCACTCTCTCAACAGAAGCTGTGGGACTAGTAAGTAAAGAACAATGTCTTACCCCTTTTCAGAGGCCTTAGATGCCAGTGCAGCTATGGGCCTCCTTCTAAGTGAGGGACTCTGCAGATCACCTAAACTCTCATGAGGGCCCAGCTTTCCTCAAGAAAAAGCTGGGGGTGATGATGGTTCCTACCTTGGGAGGCTGTGGGGATAAAATGAGCTGCTCCCCTCCCCTCCCCCTGCCGGTCCTGTGCCCTCGGTGCTGCACCTGGCTCCCCATTGTGGGGTGGGGGCAGGCTCCCCAGGGCGGAAAGCATGTCTGCACTCCCAGCCCTGAAAATCCATTTTCTTATTCTAACTATTTGCATGTCAGAGGAAAGGAGGAAATTTAGCTGGGCCCCTTCATTGGGGATTCCAGAAATACATTACATTGTGTTTTTCTGAAGAGATAAGTTCTCTCCTGGTGTTTTCAAATTATCATTTTAAAGTAATACAAAAATAATATCAAGTCTCTTAGATCAATGAAAGCCAAGTATAACTCAAGGGTAAGCTTAATGAGCGGGGAAAAGAAGTGAGATATTTTGACAGACACTGATTTCCAAAGCACAGGTGCACACAGGGGCTAAAAATAGCATGGTGGTGTCAGTGTTAGGGGAAAATGTAGTCGGAAAAAAACAGGGTTTCTTTTCCAAAATCAGGTCCTGAGTAATTTGCAGGGATATGGAGGTAGCTTAAAATGGGAATTTGTAAAAACTATGTCAGTGTGTGTCTTCTAAGAGATGGTAATCATCATACACCTACACGTACAATTTTTTTTTTTTCAAAGCACCTTTGTAATCCGTTTTCTTAATTCCAACGTTTTATAAAATCTGTGAGCTAAGGAGGGCAGAGTCATAGGACAGACATCACCGGGTAGATGAAGATATACACTCAGAGGTCTAGACTTTTCCAAGGCCCTGCGGCTACTTAAGAGCCAAGGCCAGGGCTAGCTTGCTTCTGGTCTTTGCCCCCAGTGCTTTTCGTAAGCAGGGAGAATCAGGATTATACAAGCATAGGAGGACTTAAAATTTTTACTAATTTTAATTATAGCTCATAGTAATGATGCCACTTGTGAGAGACATTGTAAAAACAGGGGTTTTGTGTCATAAACTCTGGAGTCAAGCTGTCTGGGATAAAATTCTACCTCCCCCACCTGCTAGCTATTATTTAACCTTTTCTCATTTCTGTTCTTCATCTGTAAAATCTGCCCCTGAGTCAGTGCGTGTAAATGAGCAGAATAGCACACTTTTTTTTTTTTTTTTTTTTAACCACCCATCAGAATAGGGCAAGTATTAGTCTATCATTCCCCTTTTACGGATGGAAATTGAGGCCCGGAAGTGATAGCTTGTAAGCCAGACACTTAACATCTTGGTGTTCTCAAATCACTTCTGGTGAGAACTTCTCACTCACAGTCCTCAAATCTTTTCCGTTAAATGACGCGTCTATGTTAAAGTTGTAAATAAATCCACATGAGTTTTAACTTATTTTGTTTTACTGGTTTAATAGAGGGTTCTTGCAAAGTCACTCTTCTGGGTGTTTTTATAAAGCGCGTTTTCTTCCGCAGGGAACGGAGCCGTGAGGGCTACATTCCTGTACTCGGAGCATGTAACGTGGCAGCTCTGTGTCCGGCCAGGCGCCACCGCCAGTGTCCCCCATTCCAGCCACACCCACACTGTCAGCAGTACCTGTTCAGTGCTCTTGCAGTTCTCTCGGACTTTAGTCGTTTTCCCAAGACCAGACCACCCCTCCCTCGTGCTCACTCTTTGCTTCTTCACACGACCCACTACCGAGAACATCTGGATGCCGGGGGGCGGGTCTTTCATGCTTGCCAAGCGAGACACACAGCTCTCCAGGCAAAAGCCAGCATTATGCTGGCATTTCCGAAGGACTGGGAAGGTCGTCTACTTCAACCACTATTATTATTTAAGGTTGTTCGGGGGTTCTAGCCAGTGAATTAGACCAGAATGGAATGAGATACAAAATTTTATTTACAGATAGAGTTGTATACTTTGAAAGCCCGAGAGGCTCAGTTTTCAAATCTATTACAAACAATAAAGTAATCCAGCTAATACTACAAACAGTAAGGTAATTCGGCTTTGGTGGTTTGGTATTAGAGCTAGAAAGCATAGCTCAACAGAAAACTTCTAAAAGCTGTGAAAGACTTCTTCCTGGCTGGGAATGGTTATCACATTGATATAATAAAGATGCTGATTCTAGTTCTTTTGAGAAAATAAAATGTTGAGACCAGCCGACAAAATCATGACAAATGTGGAAGAAAAACAGGAGGGGGATTATTTAATCATATCACTTTACCAGATATTGTTACATATTATAAAACTAGACATTAAAATAGCTTGATATTGATAGGGGAATTCAGTTCCAAACAGGATAGCATTTTAATATAATAATAGGTTTTAATATAAAAGGAAATAAATAGATAATGAAAATAGCTTTTCGGAACACCTGGGTGGCTCGATTGGTTAAGTGTCTGACTTCAGCTTAAGGTCATAATCTCGTGGTTCACGATTTCGAGCCCCATGTCAGGCTCTGTGCTGACAGCTCCGAGCCTGGAGCCTGCTTCGGATTCTGTGTCTCCCTCTCTCTCTACCCCTGCCTGGCTCGCACTCTGTCTCTCTCTCAAAAATAAACATTAAAAAATATTTAAAAAAAAACAAGAAAGAAAGTAGTGTTTCAAATGAATGGAGGAAGTATGGGTTACTCTGTAAATGGGATTGGGAAAGCTGAGTGAGCACCTAGAAAAAGAAGTAGGTTATCTTCCTTACTCCTGAGACGAACATGAATGTGCCACGGACATGAATGTGCCACGGTAGGACTGTGAACATTTTGATACTCTTAAGTGGAGACGTAGCTTGTGAGCTACATGAGCATCCAAGTACCCCCGACGGATACATTTGCCTACCTTAAATTACACTTTTACATGTCAAAATATGGCAAGAATACCGTAAAAACATAGATGAATGGCCAGAAAATATTTGCAACAATGAGAAAGGGGAATTTCCATAATATATAAAGAAATGCAAATCTGGCAGGAAAATGAAGAAAGGAAGTGCTAAAGTTTTAAAAACAGTTCGTAAACACACACTACATGGTGACGGCGTGGAGAGAAGATGGGCATTAATGTACATTTTAGGAGTAAGTATAGGAGTTGGTTAAACATTTTTGTAGGCATTTGGCAATGTCTACAAAAATTAAATGCAGAAGTCTGTTAATTTAGCAGATGAACTCACAGGATTTGATCCTATATGTAAGCGTATAAAGAGGATATTCGAGAATATTCAACCGCGGCCTTGTAACGGTTTAAACAAATTTTGGACCTTCACATAAAAGGAATACTTTATAGCCAATAAAAATATCTTGTCAAGGGACTTAAACAAGGCATAGAACCATGCAATACAAGGTAGGATGAAAAAGAATGAACAGTAGTAACACATAATGTTATTGAAAGAAATACAAGAAACTGATTGTTGTTGATGGAAAGGGAATCAGGAGATGAAGGTCAGGAGGAAGACTTCCTTCTCATTGTAGACTTTTTGGTAAGTGTGTGTGTGTGTGTGTGTGTGTGTGTGTGTGTGTGTTGAGGGGATGGGACAGTTGTAAAGTCATATATCCATAGTGCCTAAATAGCACAGTGATTTGAATAAAAACATTTCTATTTTACTTCTACCTTTTGAAAATGACATTTTTTGGTAAGGTTTATCACCCCGGTATATTCTTTCTCCCAAAAGGAGATATTACTGTGCAGCCGGAGCCTGTCTTTATAATTCATTTTTGACAGGTTTAACTATGGCCCTTCTCCCAGTAAAGACTAACCATATATTTCCTTAGTATTGATTTTTTTCAACCTGGTTAGGAATATTTATTGCTTATATTACATGATTTTATTCCATCGCTTTGCAGATTGGTATGATGGTAGCTGATGGGAGCTTTTCTTCAGTGTTCTTGAATTATATTGGTGGTATCCCTTTGGTTGCTTTCATCACAGAGGAGAATGTTTTGCAAGGGTGAATTTTGTTGAGTTAAAAAAAAAAAATTTTAACCAGGCTTGGAGAAACTAACCACTGTGTCTGTTTTGATCTGGACAGATTTGGAGGCCAATCACTGCCACCTTTTATTTCCCTGTGGGTCCAGGAACTGGATTTCTTTATTTGGTCAATTTATATTTCTTATATCAGTATTCTACACGTCTTGAAACAGGTATGTTGTCCATAGTTGTCTTAAGATTTGTTTCTAATTCACCAGTTCTAATTTACCAGTTACTTATTGGAAGAATTTTGAGGGCAGTTAGCTTGTAAGGAAATGGCATAATGATAGTAAATGCTCAGTAGTAACTGTGCCAGGACTATACTAGGCACTTCGTTTATTTGATTTTTAATCCTCACGACATCATCATGAAGCATAAGTAACAGTGTCACCATTTTATAGGTGAAAAAAAATGAAAGACCAGAGCTTAATACATCTTGTCCCTACCTTGTCCTTAGTGGCTGAGTTGTGTGCCTCTCACTTAAATTTGACTTCTCACCCGTTTCAGTCACATGGCACTCATTTGTCCTTTATTTTATTTATTTTTTAAGTTGACTTCACACTCCGTTTGGAGCCCACTGTGGGGCTTGAACTCACAACCCTGAGATCAAGACCTGAGCTGAGATCAAGAGTTGGACATTTAACTGACTGAGTGACCCAGGTGCCCCAGTCCTTGTCCTTAAATGTCAACTGGGCTGAAGTGTATATATCTCCCAGACTGGGGTTGAAAAACACTTCTTCATACTATGAAAGCCTTAAGTTATTCTCTGTGATTGAATTACTCACTTTTGAAATATATAACTGGGATTTAATAATATGGTAGTTTATTAGATAGGACTGCCCATATGGTGTTATGGGTAAGTTTTTTTGTTTGTTTGGTTTTTTACAAAAATCTTTTCTTAAAAGTTTCTCGGTATTGTTATTTCCTTTGTACAATACTTCGTGTGCTGTTCTGAGTTGCTTATCCTGAGAGCAGTAAATTGATGCTGCTGGGTCAAAATGTGAACAAAGTTTTATTAAGCCTAAATGATTTTGAAAAGGTTGGCCGACTCCAGAGACCTTATAAACCTGCTGGCTGTTAGCTCAGGGTAGAGAATTCTGAACCACCCTTAAATCTAAGTCAGTTTGAGAATTGAGAATCAGTCTCATAACTGTGGGGAAGTAGAAGGATGGGCATTTGGTGTCAAATGTGTTTTCCTTAAATTGGCATTTGCGCAAGGTGCTTTTTAAAAACAAATCACTACATTAAGTGTCAGGTCATCGACTCTTACCACCGGAAGGGACCTAGCCCATCCCCTTAGTTTTATGGAGGAAAAAGAGGAGATTCGGGGAAGGAAAGTGGCTTGGCGGAGGTGAAACTGACCCACAGTCTCGCGACCACAGCAGGGGGCTTGGACCTAAAGCCCCCAGCATATGTGATTTTTATTCTCCCCTGTCCCAGTTGAACTTGCTAGTAATGCTGTAGCATTCTACCCCCTGGTGTAATTTCATTGAGGATTGAGCTATTGGAGTAGTATTATTTTATATCAGTAGGAGATTCTAAGTGTGGATGATCCATGACTAGTTTTTCAAAATTTTGCTACAGAAAAACTTCAAATGTACACAAAAGTAGTGAGAAAGGTTAATGAACCTTTGTTTTCCTTTTTGTTGAGATGAAATTCACAGAACATAAAAGTGACTGTTTTAACCATTACAAAAAAAATTTTTTTAAACATTTGTTCATTGTCTAAGAGAGAGACAGAGCACGAGTGGGGGAGGGACAGAGAGAGAGGGAGACACAGAATCGGAAGCAGGCTCCAGGCTCTGAGCTGTTGGCGCAGAGCCTGACGGGGGCTCGAACTCACGAACGGTGAGATCATGACCTGAGCCGAAGCCAGATGCTTAACCCACTGAGCCCCGCAGGCGCCCCTGTTTTAGCCATTTTAAAGTGTACCGTTCTGTGGTCTCTGGTCTAGTTGCAGGGTTATGCAGCCACTACCAACCACTGTCTAATTCAGTACATCTTCATCGCCCCCCGAAACCCAAAGCAGTTACTCTCTATCTCCCATCCCCCCCTTTCTCTAAGCTCCTGGCCAGCACTGAGCTACTTTCTATGCATACGGATTTGCCTATTTGGGACACTTTATGAGTCCTTCTGTGACAGGCTTCTTTCACTTAGAATGTTTTCAAGTCTTACCCATGTTGTAGTATGTGTCCACCTGCCTGCAAGAACCCCTTTTTAACTACTCCTCGCCTTGAACTGTTATCTCCTAGCTGATCTTATTTGATCTCTATTCATGTCTGTCCTCCCACCCCTGATTATTTGAAACAAATGATAGCAGACATGATATCATTTCATCGGTACATTTTCTAATATTTATCTCTGAAATTCAAGGACTTAAAAATAATTCTAATACCGTTATGAAGCCTAAATTGCAATAATGCCATGACCATATTTTATTTGTAAGGTTTTCTCTCCGTTACTTGAGGCCCTGGAACCCACTTACCCACCCCTCCTATCTAGTCAGGTAATATAACTAATTTGTAATACCTGAATAACACTGAAGATCAATCTGTAGGATTATTAGCCCATTGATCTCTTTTATTCGCTTTAATTCTTTTAAGCTTCCCCCATTCCTTACTGAGCATTTTGAAATTCTAGAGCTGAGAGGTACTATTTCAAGTTTTATTGATATATAATTCAAATACTATACAGTTCCACCCATTTAAAGTGTACAATTTAGTGGGTATTCATAGATTTGTGCAATCATCACTATAATTAACTTGAGAATATGTCGTCACCACAAGAAGAAACCCTGTGCCCATTAACGGCCATTCCCCATTTCCATTCAACCTGGTCGTCCCCTTAAGCTTTTAGGCAACCACTGGTCTACTTTCTGCCTTTTTAGATTTGCCCATCCTGTGCATTTCTTATAGGCAGCATCATATAATAGGTGATCTTTTGTAACTGGCTTCTTTCACTTAGTGTTTTCAAGATTCTTCCACGTAGCATGTGTTAGTACCTCATTCCTTTTTATTGCCAAATGAGATTCCCTTATATGGTTATTTTTCCATTTTTTTTTTTTTTTAAGTTCATTTGTTTTGAGAGAGAGTGCGAGTCGGGGAGAAGCAGAGAGGATCACTGTGCTGTCAGTGCGGAGTCTGACGTGGGGCTTGAACTCACAAAACTGAGATCATGACCTGAGCCGAAACCAAGAGTAGGATGCTTAACCCACAGAGCCACCCACGTGCCCCGTGTGTTTCCACTCATCAGTTGATGGACATTTGACTTGTATTCGTTTTTCACTGTTATGAATAATGCGGTTCTGAACCCTCATGTTGAGAGGAACTTTTGAGACCTGCCCATTTAAAATAAGATTGCGCCACGAGAAAACAATGGTCTGGAGAGGTGGTGACATGCCCCAAAGGTCACAAAGCTATTTGAGATAACATGTCTGGGACTGGAGCCCTGGTTCATTGATTCCAGTCTTCCCTCCGCCATACAGCCTCACGGTAACAGCCTGACAATGTGTTTGCCACCTGCATATTTTCCTACCTGAGTCAATGAAATATACAGCAGTGTCGGCTTATTTATAAGGTTTCTGATTTGAACTGGAAGACTGCAGTTTGAGACCACTTACTTTATAAATTCCCAGTTGCACACTTGCCAAATAATATAGTATTGTAATTTATGTGATTACAGTAGCTTAAGTATTCAATCCGAAGAATGCTTCCGAATCACAAAGTCAACAGGAGCACCTGGCTGGCTCAGTTGGTAGAGCATGCGACTCTTGATCTTGGGATCACGGGTTCAAGCTCCACACTGGACGTGGAGCCTACTTAAAAAAAAAAAAAAGAAAAGCAAATTTTACTAAAATTCAGAAATTAGCTTTGATTCATCATAGGGATCCCCATCATTGAGCTTCCTTAACACTGTGGCTAAAGCGTGCCTTTGAGACACCAGGGGAGAAATTAGGGAAAGAAGGAGAGACTTTTGCCGGAAACTTTTTTTCTTTTAGATAGAATTTTTTCCCTGTCTTTCTGAGACTTGTTAGGATTTAAAAACAATTTTTTTTAATGTTTTTATTTATTTTTGAGACAGAGAGAGACAGAGCACGAGCAGGGGAGGGGCAGAGAGAGAGAGGGAGACACAGAATCTAAGGCAGGCTCCAGGCCCTGAGCTGTCAGCACAGAGCCTGACGCAGGGCTCGGACTCACGGACTGTGAGATCATGACCTGAACTGAAGCCAGATGCTTAACCGACTGAGCTACCCAGGAGCACCCCCCTCCTTTAAAAAAATTTTTCTTTAATGTTTTTATTTATTTTTGAGACAGAGAGAGAGAGGATTTTGTTTTTTAACTGACTACATATCATGTGATTATGAGGGGGTGTGGAGGGGAGGGAAGGTAGCTGTTTGAGCTAGAATGACCTTACAGTCATTTGCGTGTGGTCTCTGCCTCTCTTCTGGTCTCCCACCTGAAGGCATGAGGGCTCACCCTTAGAAGGAAGAGCAGGGCCAGTGTTGATTGTTCGGTCCAGGAATAAGACGGAGCCTGGCGTTTGGTGTGGTGACAAGGGCACTGGACTAGTAATTACATTTCGCCCTGCTTCTAACAAGCCATGTGGTCCAGGTCATGTAACTTTATTTCCTCGTCTTTCCCTTCTACCTCCCGGATGTGGTCTGAAGGTGAAGAGTCAGAGTCTATGGGAAGGTTTGGCCGTGCCCTCACTCTTCCCCTCCTCCAGCATTGTTTTCCCTTGCTAGAATGTAAGCCAGAAGAAGGAGACTGAATCTTCTCAAGAAAGCCCAGTGTCAGAGTGAGAGTGTGTGAGTGTGAGAGTGTGTGTGTGTGTGTGTGTGTGTGTGTGTGTGTGTGTATCTAATAATAACAACAACAGTAAGATTCTCCCAGCATAGTCTTCCTGGAGACACAGTGGCAGGCCAGACAGATGGGGTCCCTCCAGTATCAGAGCTTATGGTCTCGCAGAGGGAGGAGGGAGACAAGTGATCACAGATGTGTCATCGGGCCACGAGGAGAGCCAGGAAGGAGAGGCCGACTAGTTGTGAAGCCTTCAGGGGATGGGAGCTCACTGGCAGTGAAACCGACTGCCCTCCCTGCGGGTCTTACAGCTTGTGGTAGTTGGAGGATGGTAGTTACTGGAATTCGGTTAGGAGAACACAGATTAGCCTTACTCAGTTGACTGTAGTTCAGGGCTTTATTGGAAGACATGGTTTTAGGTATTTTAAAATTTTTTTTTTTTTTTTTTTTTTTTACTTGTGAGGAGAAGTTTAAAAATATTCTCATTTTGGCTTTCTCTAGAATTTTTTGAAGCATTTCTCTACATAGAAATCACTTTGTTCTGAAATTCTGGACCGTGACATTTGGCTTATTTTTGTTTCTAGGAGCTTTTGATGGGAGGCCTGCAGACTATTTATTCATGCTCCTTTTTAACTGGATTTGCATCGTGGTATCCTTTAGTCTGTGACTTTGGGCCAGAAAGAAACCATTTTATTTTCAGGTTTGGGAAAGTAGACGGTATTGTGTACAGCAGTTCAAATGATAGCATTTGCATCTTTGTTTACTACAGTTCATAATTAAGAAT
Source organism: Panthera leo (assembly GCF_018350215.1). Taxonomy (NCBI): domain Eukaryota; kingdom Metazoa; phylum Chordata; class Mammalia; order Carnivora; family Felidae; genus Panthera; species Panthera leo. The sequence goes on along the minus strand of NC_056695.1, from coordinate 66,029,428 downwards.
AATTAAAGTTCGCTTTGAGAGCCATAGTCAATCATACGGCCCTTGAGTGGTGCATTCTCTTGCCATTGCCTTGGTGGGGTTTTCCACATTTGGTTCAATTGTATTGCTGTCCCTCTTGTTCCCAGTTCTCTGTGTTCTCATGTGTGACAGCTCGTTGACTGCAGCAGAGAGATTCCGTGCCATGAGACAGCTTTTGGAATCTGTGCTCCTTATCAGAAAGTTAATTTACAGCCAGCAGCCTTTTCTGATTTCGTTGCCGTCCTCGTCTTCGGGGCCTACATAGTCATTCAGTCCATCCAGGGGGAGCCGGCTCTGGGAGGGGCCACAGCATGTCTCTGCTGTATTTCAGCCCCCGCTGCCAGCAGCCTTCCAGCTGCGGACCTTTACAGATGGTGAGAGTAGCAGAAAGGGCACGATGGCTCAGTCTGCGAAGCTGGTGAGCTCAGAATTGCTTTGGGGCTTAGCTGCCATTGAAGCTTGGCCGGGAGCCAGGACATGTGGCACTTTGGATGCCCTTTCCCCTCCTTTAAGGGAAGAAAAAAAAATTGTTTTGGACCTCAGCCATGCTGTGGAGCCCTGAATGTGAGTAGAATCATTATTTGTTTCAGGGCACAGGTATCATCATCTTCCAGCTGGAGAAGAGGTGCTAAAATGCAGGGCAAGGCAAAGAGGATGCAAGAGGGCCAACTGAGTCGTGGGCCAAAGCAGTTAAATTCTCACATTTCCGTGACATCCTATAGTCTAAAAGAATATTCATAATGGAGAGTATTCGATAACTTGGGATTCTGGAATGTTTTAAACAGTTTGAACTATAAGAAAAGTGTTTTCTTTCAGAACACAGGAATGAAATGAACTTATACTAGGTGCGAATTGCTTTGTTTGTATCTGATCTTTAACTTTATAAACCAAGATTACTGGCTTAGCAATGGACATGCAGGTAAGTGTCCCTTGAAACTGCCCTTTTACATGTTTCAGATTTACTTATTCATGGCCTTTGAGAGAAACTTAAATTGCATTTTGCAGTTATAGAATTAGAACTTCTTTGAAGGTCTTACATGAATTATCTAAACCATTACTTTCCTTGCTCATTTCTGGGTTCTTCATTATGTTTGTGCATTGAGAATGATGGTTTTCCAGTATTTTCTATGCATTATATGGATATGTAGTTTTTAAGTTGAGAATATACAGTAAGTAAAGCTTTACTGCCTTCTTTTTTTTTTTTAATGTTTATTTTTGAGAGAGAGGGACAGTGCACAAGCGGGGGAGGGGCAGACACACACACACACACACACACACACACACACACGCGCGCGCGCGCAGAATCTGAAGAGGCTTCGGGTTCCGAAATGTCAGCACAGAGCCTGATGTGGGGGCTTGAACTCACCAACTCACCAACTGCAAGATCATGACCTGAGCTGAAGTCCGACACTTAACCGACTGAGCCACCCAGGCGCCCCTACTGCTTCCTTTTCTCAAGTACCCGAGCTTGATCCTGATATTTCTGAATCCATCTCAAATAATTCTGTTGGATTTTATTCCAGGATTTTGTAGAATGCTTTGTATAATTGATTAACTAAAAGGATCAATTTGTAATTCTGATGATTGAATTTATTTTTGGTTTTTGAATAGCCATGTGAGAATTTGTTTGGAGGGGAGAGGTTAAAACAAAAACAAAAACAAAAACAAAAAAACCCAACCTGGTAGATTCACGGTAAGCCTCTGAAGTGCCTCTGGAGCCTTGTGTTTACACGTTGACTTCTTTTGCAGTTGCTGATGATTCCTCTGATCATGTCCGTACTTTATGTCTGGGCCCAGCTGAACAGAGACATGATTGTATCATTTTGGTTTGGAACACGATTTAAGGTACTTTGACCTAGTTGGAAAAGTTTCCTTTTCGTTCGTCTCCACAGAAATCCCTCTTCATCCGAGAGGTGCACTTTCTGACTCGTCCAGAAGAGGTCACTGCAGAGCAACATACCATAGGCAAGCCCCCCTCCCCTGCTCAGTCCCCTGGTCAGTGCCCTGCGTTTCTTTAGCCCACCTGGAATCCTTCCTTTGCTGACTGTTACTTCTTGGCCCCTTAGGCATGTGTCCCCGAACAGTCTTGTGTCTGCGTGTATGATAGAGGAAAGGAAAGATACTCATGGGGAGCATTTCCTTTTAAAGTCTGTTATCATTCCCTGTTAATGTATTTTACACTTCCGCTAAAACAGATTTGTTTTTCCCCCCAGACACTTCCGTTAGTTCCTTCTCTCACACTTTTCCACCCGTAACATCTCTTTGATTTTCTTCCTCTTGTAAATCCTACCTGGTCTTCATTTGAGTTGGGACTGAACATACTCCTGGGTTTCCTGCCTGGAATTAGTCTTGCCTTGGGGCTCTCCAGTACTTTATGTTCCAGAATATTTACCACATTCTGCCTTCAAGTTATTTATGTAGAACCCTTTCTTTACTACTTTGTGAAGTTCCTTGTAGCTCCCTTAGCTCTTGGTATGATGTGTTGAATCTGGACAGAGGCTCAGATGTTGAATTCAACTGGGGAGCTTTCTCATTTGGGAGAGTATTAGTTCAGGACATCCGTGTATAATGAGATAAAAATCCCAAGTAATTTTGTGAAGTATGTAAGAGAAGAACCTAAAAAGGTGGGATATTTTTAGTTCATTGGCAACAGTTTGCTAGTTGGAGTCTTAATGTGGTTCTATTATGGGTCATGTTTTCATGAGTGTCCATAGGACACCCAGCTCCTTTGTGAAGCTGTTTGTTAGTATCCATTCAGCAGGGCATGTATCGTATCTGATCCATGGGCACAGTGCTCTGTCCCTCCAGTTACTAATATACGAATTTTAGATTGGAAGTTTTAAGTACAGTACTGATGGATTGGTCTGACAAATTTTGGGGGTGACTTTCCGTAGGATTTATATAAAGCTCTTACCAGTATATCCTTACCCGTTCTAGCCCCCTGGCACCTGCGTCCTTCTTAGGCGTGGTTATTCATGTTTGTGTTTACGTTTTCCTAGGCCTGTTATTTACCTTGGGTGATCCTTGGATTCAACTATATCATCGGAGGCTCGTAAGTAAATACTCGATTTATTTAATTGGAAACAAATCCTTAAAAGACTTCCATTATTCTTTGTCTTCTCTAGTCTTTATGAAACTTTAAAGAAGTTCAGCGTCGATGCATTGGAACCTCAGACTTATGAAATACAGTTGACCTTGAACAACGGGGATTAGGAGTATCAACCTCCTGCACAGTTGGAAATCTGTGTATATTTTTTAACTCCCCCAGAAGCTGACTGTTCCTAGTCTCCTGTTGACCAAAGCCTTGCTGCTAGCATAAGCAGTCGATTAATGCATGTTTTAGGTTGTAACGTATTATATGTATCATATACTGTATTCTTATAATAAAGTAAGTTAGGGAAAAGAAAATGTTATTCAGAAAATCATAAGAAGAGAACATACATTTACAGAACTGTACTGTATACATGAAAAAACCCACATACAAGTGGACCCACGCAGTTCAAATCTGTGTTGTTCAAGGGTCCACTGTAATTTCATTTTGATGTAATTGATTACATTGCGGGACTTTAAGCACATTTAGCACTGAACGATTGTTATTTTGTTAGCTCATCGTTAGGCACAGTATACTTCCATGTATGTGCTTTTGAAAAGTATTTCTGGATTCACTGTCCAGATTGAGCAAACCAGAAGCTACTTTGTGTCTAGGCTGACTCCTCTAAGAACTATGCGTGAAATTACTATGTTTTTTATTCTTGAGGCATTTCCAGAATGCCTTGAAAACTGCTCACCAGTCATCAAAATGCAGATTCTCAGATGGGAAGTAGTTTTGCAAGCGGTTTGATAGTACAGAAATTATAGCCAAATAGGGTCACATTTCCAGCCTGGAATTCGAGCTGAGAGGAAAACCTTTAATGTATCCAGTCAGAATTTTAAAAGGAAGATCTCAAGATGCAACTGTTCTGTGAACTCCCACTTATACTACAAAGTATTTTCCATTTTTAACAGATTTTGAGGGTCCTTGTTCTTAATATGTCTGACATACCTGCTCTGTGTGGTCCTGATGTCTGCAGCGTATTGACAGAAATGAGTGAATTAAGCAGACCGACGCTGTTTAGAGCCTAGCAAGTTCTGAGCGTGCTGAAGCTGCCAAGGGCAGAGCCCGGGAGTGGCTGCAGATGTTGATTTGTCCCTGACAGGAATCATGTGGCCGCAGAGGACAACGCAGGGTATTTGATAGTAGGAGTGGATCTATAGAACCTTCGAGGGCCTGTACGTAAGCCAGGAAAAACTGAAGGCAGCGTGTGTTTTAGGATTACAAGGTCAGCCACGCAAAGTGATCTTTGTGATGTCTTACATTCAAGGACGCAGGAGGCGAGGGGCAAGTGCTGTGGCTCCAGGAATGTGCGAACAGGCCTGCACTGTCCCCCCACCTTCCCCACGCTTCTCTCTCGCTGGCCTTCCCATTTGCCCATGGTTTGCAAATATAGTACTTATGGCTGAAGCATTCAGAAGCTTTGCAGCTTGCCACTCTGGAGGCGAGGAAGTAGCAAAAACAAGATTTTGAGGATGAGATGGGGCTTGAAAGAGATGTCGGAGGGCAGCTGCCCTTGGAGAGCACGGACCCCAGCAGGACTGGTTTCCCTTCCCCTCAGAATGCATTTGCCACGCAGACCACAAAAGGGCTCCCTGTAGAGCCACCACGGGCTGCCCAGGACCAGAAATGGGCCGCTGGGAAGGCTGTTTTCCCTTGCTGTTAGTTAAAACCGGCCACATCTCACTTCACTGCTTGAATATCTTGAAACTAATTTGCCTCTTTGTTTGCAGGGTGATCAATGAGCTAATTGGAAATCTTGTCGGACATCTTTATTTCTTCCTAATGTTCAGATACCCGATGGACTTGGGAGGAAGGAATTTCCTGTCTACACCTCAGTTTCTGTAAGTATTTTTCTCTCTCATGTCACAGTCATTTATTTCACCACCCGTGTCTTAGGCATCCTAATCAAACTCCACGAGGGGTCGGATTTACCTCTGCGGCTGATGGAGAAATGTGAACCAGCAGACTTGTCCTGGTCCCACAGTCACAGGAAGTCAGGGATCAAAGCCACAGCCTTGTCTTCTCCTTGGAGCCCTTCTAGCTAGGGGCTGCTGCTGACTCCAGTCAGACATCACAGGGAACGTTCTAGCTCTGCTGAACAAGTGGGGCCCCATGTGCAGGTCCAGCGCGGCCCACAGTGCGCCAGGGGGCTGGACACAGTAACAGGACAACAGTATATGCTCTCAGAGCATCAATTTTACACAAGATTTGGCCAGAGAAGAGGTAGGGGGATAAAGCTACCTCACTGGTTGGCAGTTTCAAACTAACTAACTTCCTTCCTTCCTCCCTTCCTCCCTTCCTCCCTTCCATTCTCCTTCCTTTCTTTCCTTCCTTTCTTCCTTCCTTCTTTCCTTCCTTCCGTTCTCCTTCCTTTCTTCCTTCCCTTTCCTTCCTTCCTTTCTTCCCTTTCCTTTCCTTCCTTCCTTCCTTCCTTCCTTCCTTCCTTCCTTCCTTCCTTCCTTCCTTCTCTTCCTTCCATTTTCCTTCCTTCCTTTCTCCTTCCTTCCTTCCTTCCATTCTCCTTCCTTCCTTCCTTCCTTCCTTCTCTTCCTTTCATTCTCCTTCCTTCCTTCTTTCCTTCCTTCCTTCTCTTCCTTCCATTCTCCTTCCTTCCTTCCTTCCTTCCTTCCTTTCTTTCTTCTTCCTTCCTTCCTTCTTTCCTTCCTTCCTTCCTTCCTTCCTCCCTTCCTCCCCTCCTCCCCTCCTCCCTTCCTTCCTCCCTCCCTCCCTCCCTTGTAATCACCACACCTAACATAGGGCATGTTGAACCCTGAGATCAAGAGTTGCATGCTCTCCAAGTGAGCCAGCCAGGCGCCCCAAACATTTTTTCTATCAGATATTATAGAATGGAAAATTTCTGGAACTTTTCAAAGTGAAAGTGGGAAACCTGAGGTTTGTAGAGTGTAGGCACCATGGGAATGTGTGCTGGTTCTTTCTCTGCCACTCCTAGGGTTTACTCAGGTGAGGAGGCTGAGGGCACAGCTTTGGTTTTGAGACAGACTTGGGTTGGAATCCCGTTCCTCTCATTCATCAGTTTTGATAATTGGGGAAGTTGCTTAATAAAACCTCCGAGCTTCAACTTGCAAGCCTGTACGCTGGGGGGAAGCCGGGGGGTCTCATCGGGCTGCGGGTGGTAAGGCAGGCTATTGGCCGCACAGTAGTGGGTGTTCGGTAAATACAAGCTCTTAGCCTTGTTCCTAAAGTTGGGTCTAGGGTGGGATTTCACGAGCCAGAAGAGATGCTGACACACTTAAGCATGTCAGGAGTGGGACCATTCTGTCAGTGAGGCAAAAGGCTGTTGAGGAAGGGACCAGTGAAATCACCATCTGGGTGTCACAGCCTGCCCAACAATCACACCTAATCTCCAGTCTGGGATATGCGATAATAGCTTGCATTTAAAAGCTTTAAAGAAGGAAAACCCTTTCTCATCTTGCTCATTTTAATGTTTTGTGATTCATCATTCTTCCAAGGGGTCAGTGAGAGCAGTAAAACTTGAGGCCCCTTCACCCTGCACCCCCTTTGTAATTTAGGGGTAGGGTTTTAAAAGCCTTTTGTGACGTATTATATACAAACAGAGAAGTACACTTTTGTTGTTTTTTTTTTTTTTTTTTTAAAGAGCATGAAAGGAAACTTGTTTGTCTTCTGAGCCTTGAGTTGCCTTCAGGCTAAAAAAACAAATGACCAATCTGCTTTCTGGTTATCAAAGGACACGATAGCAGCGGGTTTGGATTTTTGGTCTAGGTTTATCAAGTCAGATGGCAGATGAATTGATTAAAACACAACTTGGTCATTTGGTGGGCGGCCAACGGTTCTCTTACTTTCAGGGGCCGTGTTCTGACTTCACGGCTTGGAGATAGTTCTCAGTTGTAGGCAACAAAGCATGTGAGATTCTAGTGGCAAAAATCAGTGGCATGCCAAAGCCTGCCTTCCGTTTGAGCGCTCTCTGTTGGTGGAAAAGCCCTTCTGTTAAATTTTGCATACAGATCAGATGACAAAATGCAGCTCCTTGCAAAAGCACTAACTGCTTTGAAATTACCATAAATTTTTGTTGATTATGTATAATTGGGTGTCTTTTTGTACTAATTACTTGCATTTAATTTCACTATCCGTCTAAGCAGTGGCGATGGCTCCCATATTGTCTTACAGTGAGAAGCAAAGCAAGGCAGCCCTTTTTAAGTGTTCTGTTTCATTATACACTTTGGAGGAATATTATTGTACCAGAACATCGTGGATGTGGAGAAGTCAGGAGTTGGACAGACGTTTTGACTTGAAAACAAAGCCGTATTTGTTTAAAAGGGAAGATGGGGAGTTCTAGAATTCTAAGATGTATCACTGTTCTGCATTGCATTTCGAAAAGTAGATCGTCTTCTGCACGTAGTTATTTTTCTGTGTGAAAGGGGTTCGTTGTCTGGTTTCGGCAGGAATACAAAGGCGTCAGGGATGATGTGAACAAATGAGGACTCCAGTCCCTAACTGCGGTCACCTGAATCGCACCCCGTGTGTCCCGTCTGTAGCACGAAGCCTGTAGTCCAGTAAGTGGTACAGGCACACACTCTGGAACCAGGCTGCCTGGGTTGGAATCTGGACACTCACTCTTTAGAAGGGTTTTATTTAGTCTTGCCTTGGTTTTCTCATTTACAAGATGGGGTAATAGTAGTGCCTGGCTCATAGGGTTGTGGTAAAGACGAGGTGAATTTATGCAGCACCTGGTGGAAGCAAAACGTTCTATGATACGGACGTGCTCTGCAAGCTTTTTGCTGTGGACATGTTACCACTCACGGTCTGCTCTTGGTGCCGTGAGGGTTTTGAACAGGGCTGTCAGATGATGGCCTCTGCCTTCTCACAAAATTTTAAACACTAGGATCTAAGTGGAATAGGTTTAAACACATTCTTGGGGCGCCTGGGTGACTCAGGCGGTTAAGCATCCGACTCTTGATTTCTGCTCAGGTCGTGATCTCGTGGTTTGTGAGCTCGAGCCCTGCATTGGGCTCTGTGCTGACAACGCAGAGCCTCCTTGGGGTTCTGTGTCTACCCCTATCCCACTTGATCTTTCACTGTCTCTCAAAATAAATAAACATTAAACAACAACAACAAAACACGTTCTCAGTTTACTAATAGACAAGGAAGGGAAAGACTATGGAGAACACAGACCTGGGTTTAAGTTTTCTTAGCTGCTCTGGGACTCTTAGGTCATTAATCTGTAAGGTGGGAAGTCAGGTAAGCTTTTTGGACTTCAGCTTTGCTACCATCTTTGAGATGGAAAGAAGGCTCTCAGAAGACAGATTAGGAATGAACATTTAAAAAAACACCCCAGGGGCGCCTGGGTGGCTCAGTCGGTTAAGCGGTTAAACGTCTGACTTCGGCTTGGGTCATGATCTTGTGGTTTGTGGGTTCGAGCCCCGCTTCGGGCTCTGTGCTGACAGTTCAGAGCCTGGAGCCTGCTTCAGATTCTGTGTCTCCCTCTCTCTCTGCCCCTCCCCCGCTTGTGCGTGTGCTCTCTCTCTCACTCTCTCTCTCTCTGTCTCTCAAAAATGTATAAATGCAAAAATTAAAAAACACCCCAGATTCCAAGACAAAGTGGGCATCTCCAGTCCCCCCTGACGGCCGTGGGGCCCAGGTGTGGGTGGAGGTGCCGTGTGGGCCTCAACATGCAGGCTGCAGATTGGTCCTTTGCAAGTGAATTTCTGTTACCTCCTTTGATCCAGGTTGATCCATATTTAGATCCATCAAAATGCTATGTATAGGTGGTTCTTTCTGGTTGTTGGGCTTGTGGGAGTAATATTTTTGTTTCTATACTGTTCTGTATGAATTGCTTTTGTAATCAGAAAACGAATTTTTTTAGAGTGTGAATTTGGCTGGAGACGTAGTAAATTTAAGAAATCCGTAAAGTGAGCACAGTCTGTGGTCCGGGCATCGAGCTAAGTGCTGAGAAGGCAGAGTTAAGTAAGACATTGTCTTCCATTGGCCAGACTAATATAATTCAGTGTGACAGATGCCATGGGGATGCAGGAAAGGGAGACGTGCTGAATGGTCAGATCACCGTGCGGAAGTGATCATCTCATCTTCTCTCCTTTGTTTCCCCCCTACCCCCGCTCCAGGTACCGCTGGCTGCCCAGCAGGAGAGGAGGGGTGTCAGGATTCGGTGTGCCCCCCGCCAGCATGAGGCGGGCTGCTGATCAGAATGGCGGAGGTGGGAGACACAACTGGGGACAGGGCTTTCGGCTTGGAGACCAGTGAAGGAGCGGCCTCTGGCCTGCCCACCAGCCACTCTGCTCAGATGAAGTCTCCTTCCAGTGCTGGGCGTGCTTAACCACCGAGTTCTAGCAAACGCTGTTGGACCTGACCCACACTGAATGTAGTCTTTCAGTACAAGACACAATTTTTTAAGACCTGAAGAAAAATATAAGTGTTCCTCAAGTTTCGTGATTCTCATTCAAGTCCTTACTGCTACGAAGAACAAATATCAACTGTGCAAATTTCAGAACTGACTCTCTTTTTTGGTGTCTTCTCTTCCTTTTCTGTCTCAATAACGGGTTTTGGCAGGTCCTGGTCTGCTGGCACCAAACTGGGAATCTGGGGTTGGGTCACTAAACCCTTGGCAAAGGGACTCTTACCTCTTTCTTGCACACCTGCCTCCCTCCTTCTTTTTCCAACCCCACGTTTGCAGCTGGGGGAGGTTGCCCCTGAGATGGTTCTGCCTTTGACAAGCTCTCTTATTTATTGACTTTTGCCAAGGCTTGGGCTCAAAGAACTTGTCCACCATTTTCTCCCCTTGGTGGCAGAACTATAACAATAGGGGAAAAGACTGGACCAGCGGTTGGAGAGCTTTCTCTTTTGGAATTGCTGGGACCCGATGTCAGTTGTGACCATTTGCCACTGCTACAGATGTTTTTTATTAAAAAAAAACCAGCACCACTGAGGCCGTGAGGACACAGATTGGTGTTAAGGAGGCATAGGTTGTTGCTAGGCGTTTTCTTCCTTAAGCGAGGGGATCACAACTTCAGTGGAGCTGCGTCTTGCACGGGGCCTAGGTGCAAACTGTGCGAGGGATAGTCCCTTTGCATCTCATGTAGGGCATGCTGGCTTTGCGTGTCCCCGGAGTAGTGGGGTGTGTTGTGCTAGGAAATTCCAAATCACACGTGCCCCGGGGAGTCGCTCTCTTTGAGAGGCACCTGGGCATCGGTTCCATTTCATTCTCATTCTGGATATATGTTTATTGAATAGTGTGGAGTGAGAACCTTATACCCTATTTAAATTGTCTTTTTTTTTTTTTTTTTGCCTCTCCCGCCACCTTGAATGGCACATGCTTCAGTTAATGGTGAGGACACAGTTCCTCTGTACATAGGTCATATTATAAGAGCTAATCTAAGCACATCTAAGTGAATCACATAATTTTGGGTTGTAATGGCTTTAGAATCACTTGTGTTTGAGGGTCTTTATTTTGAGCCATGAATGTAGAAGTCATGAATGTACATCATCCCAGCTTAAATACCCACAACTTTTTTTTTCCCCCGTAGGGGCTTTTTCCATCAGAGCTAGGCTTATCCCCCAATAAAGTTTTTTGAAGGCTATGGTGTTTCACAGTTTCTTACTTTCTGGTTTTATTCTGAAAGCAGACTGCTAGGCCTAGGAGCAGTGTTGAGTGGTTTGGCTTTGAACATTTTGATTGGTTTCTTCTCAGGAAACACTGTGCTCTACCAGTGTGACCGTGCTTTGCCCCACCCTGAAAACAGTGACGTGTGTGACACCAGGAAGTGGGGACCTGAAAGCAGCTTGATTTTAATAAAAGTTTGTGTGTACCTCTCCTTATTTAATTTACACGATAAAGGAGGCGGAGAGACTCTGAACCTTAACTGTTGTGTGTTTGTGCTGTTGACCTGTGGCCACAATAAAATTTACTTGTAAACTTTTAGAAGCCATTATTCCTGTTATGTCACATGTGCCCTCATCGTACAGGAGTGGAAACTCATTGTAAGCGTAAGAAGATTCTCATGACGAGTGAGCTCGAGGCCCTTGTATATGCTCTCTTAGCAATTCAGCTGCCTGAGAGCAGTAGTTTCGGTAAAGGTTACAAGTATTCTTTAGAATACCTTCGTTCAAGGCAGAATGTTCATTAAATTCTTCTTAAACACATGTAAGGAGCTGATGATTTTATGAATCTTGTCTGGATTACCTATCTTTTTGGAATAATTCAGCTAAGCAAGCTAGTTGAGATTTGATTTGGCCAGGCAGGACATGACAGTGGATTCTCTTTATGAGTGGGGGAAAAAAAAAAACCTTATTTTGTATAGAGAACTTCCCCTTTTGTAACTAATTCTTTTTATTGGTAAAGATTGTAAATTAAAATGTACAACTTGACGGTCGTCTGTCTGAAGTTTCCGTATACCTACCCTGCTGCCTCTTTTAGACACTACCTAATTTACGTGACCAGGCATTTCTCGGGCCTGTAGGAGTGTCCAGGGTTTTTTGCAATCACAGCAATGCAGCATGTTTTAGGGGACTAGCTCATGTGTTGGGACTAGCTGTAGGATTCATTCCCGGAAGCAGTTTCTGGGTTTTGGTTGGAATGAAGCAGTGTGCTTCCGAACATTGAGTTGGGCGCCCCATCCAGTTGTGTGCCTTACGGCATTTCTGTAGCCTGCAGGTCTGACTCCTGGAACCCTACAGAATTAACCAGATAAGAACCTAGAGCCTGGAAGGCAGAGGCCATGATGTTACTGAGCCTTTTTTTTCTTGAGCTTGAACCAGCCAGGCCTTTTAGGTAGGCCCTCATCATTCATCACCAGGTGGGGTGACAGGAAGGAGGAGCGCTGCCCCCCTCTTCTGGCATTGGAGAAATAGCAGAAAGCTAGAAAGGAATGATCCTACTTTTTAAAAGAAAAAAAAATTTTTTTTAAACATTCATTTTTGAGAGACCGCACAAGCAGGGTGGGGCAGAGAGAGAGAGGGAGACACAGAATCCGAAGCAGGCTCCAGGCTCTGAGCTGTCAGCACAGAGCCTGGTGCAGGTCTCGAACTCACAGACCCCGAGATCATGACCTGAGCTGAAGTCAGATGCTTAACCGACTGAGCCACCCAGGCGCCCTGATCCTGCTTATTTCGGGGGGACAGTATATCGCCAGTATCCCCGTGTTCTGAGCTGCTTTGAGGAACACTGACTGAACAGGTGATGTGGTTGCCACCCCTTCATTCATTACAACTCTATTTCTGAGGTCCCTTCCCCTTTAACATTTCCAGCATTAACTAAATAACAAAGCTTAACCTTGGGAAACATCTAATCCTCTGTTTGGACTTTATACCGTTGGTGTCTCCAAAGGCTGGGCTGAGAAAACAAGTGCTTCCTGGCAGTTTACTTGTTTGCTTTTCACTCCAAGTGGCTCTGGTGATTGCAACTGCAATTTAGGGGAGAGTATCCTGCCATGCAATTCCTTCCATGTATGGCGAAAGCCCAGAATGACTCTCCATGTGCTCCCCTTATCCTCACAACTCCGTTAGGGTAGAACCCTATTTCCAGAAACACAACCGGCTGCTGAATGTGACTGGTACTTTCTGGATCATTTAATGTAAGCCTCCAATCTATGGTTTCCAATGTGGCTGTACCGGAGAATCACTTGGGATTTTTAAGGATGCAGATTTCTTGCATTGCTTCCATTCTGTATGTTTTTAAAGTTCCCAATGATTCTGTATTTCGGTTGGGCTTGGGAACAACCTTGTGAAATAGATAGCATTATTCCCATTTCTCAGGTAAGGAAACTTAAGACTCAGCGTGGTTAAGTCACTTAAGACCAAGCAGCTACAAGGCACCAAAAACAAGGCATGAACCCAGCTCTGAGTTAAGATCTCGGCTGCTGCGTTGCAGTTGAGGAAGCCAAAGGTCAGAATCTGGCATTAAGTGGCAAAAAAAGATTGTTTTCTTGCCAGGCTAAAGGCAGGCCAGAACGTTTGGAAACTTCAGTTGAAGGTATAAATTAGCTTTCTATCATCCCTGGGGGGATTGCCTTGTGGCTTGGAAGGGGAAAAATTATATATATATACCCATACATACACATACATATATACACATATATATGTGTGTGTATATATATATGTGTATATATATATATATATATATATGTATATATATATAATTACAAATATCTATGTAAATGTATAAAGTCTACATATGTATTATAAAAACTAGGTGTCTATTGAGTAGTGCTTGGGCAGATGCACTTAGGACCAGCTGTCTGTCTTCAGGGTGTGTGCTCTCTACTGGAATGGGTAATGGATTGGGTAGGAATTTGGTCTGTTTAGGGAGAGAGCCGATGGCCTGGTCTCTTGGGAGTCTTAAAGGACTTCTTGTTCATAGAGCGGAATCCTGGTTCTCTGAAAGAGGGTATTAGAAGAGGTTTGAGATCCTGGGAAGACTGGATTCAAAACTGAAGTACTTTTAAAAAGCAGCTAAGCAGCTTCTATCTATAATGGCTAATTATCTGCTAATAGGTGTGATCCTAGTGGTTGGGGCAAAAGGAGACTCCGTATAGACTGAAGGCGGGCAAGAACACTGGAAGATTAATTGAAGGTATAAATTTAGCTTTCTCTCCCCTGAGGAATTCCCCTGTGGCCTGTATGAATGCATGGGCACAATGGAGGAGAAGGCCCTGCCTTGTCACCAGGGCCAGAAAGAGCCACAGGAAGTGCAGAACTGAATTCAGGTGCAAGGTTTAAGGATCACTCGGGAATGTTTATTAAGCTCAAGTTTTCATCGGAAGCCTTTATCTGACCTAGATGAATTTGATCCCTCTCTCTTCTCTGGCATCGTGTTGGCCTTTTTCTAAGGGCTGGCACTGATATGCTGAGTGTCCTTGTTAATTAAGGGCAATCACTGTTAGCTTAAGGGAGACTTTAGATTTTGGTCGAAACTGTCCTGAGAGAAAAGTCACAAACCCAGCTCTGAGGATGTGAGATGCATCTGTCACCACAGCATGCCCTCATCCCCTGCAGGTGCCCAGACCTCTTACTGGGTAGGAGGGCTTGGGACTTTTCTTGATCACTTCGATCAGTTAGGCTTCTCTGATTACAGGTACCCAAAAAGGACTCTGGTTGACTTTAGCAAAAGAGAATTTATTGGAAGGATACAGAGTAGGTCACAGATTCCAAGGGGCCGCGGAGACACCGGATAGGAAGGGGTACCAGGGATTGGGGGAACAGGAACTAATCTTGACTGCAGCTGCTGGGCTAAATCAGCTCCACTTTTTATTCTATGCTTGCGTTTCTCCTTTTAGGGTTCATCTCCCAAGTCTTACTGGCCTAGCTTGGCCCTTGTGACCCTCTTGTGACTAGGAATTGAGGGAAAAACACTTGACTCACAGTCCCATTAAGACTGCAAAGGGGGAGAAGTAGTTATTTAAAAGCAAATCAAAGTGCTCTTGCTTCATGAGAAGGGGGAAGTAGATGCTGGATGTGCCTAAAAAGCCCCAGTTGGCCCACTAGCGCATGGAAACCACATGTGGCCTTTTGGAGGGGCCTCTGGCTTTGCCTCATTCCAACCCAGGAACGAGACTCTATATCCTCCCATCTCCTCCCGCAAGTTCATCTCCAGAGCATTTAGCAAGCATTGTGGATTTTGCTGAAGATTTGGGGAAAAGAAGGTGGAAGTGTTGGCATTGAACCTCACAGGGATAAGTGACTGCCCACACTTCTTGAGGAGAGACTGTGTGTGTGTGTTCACTGCCATATCCCCAGCACCTAGTGCAAAGGCTGGCACACACAGCCTTGTTGAGATAAATATTTGTTGAAGGAATGGATCCATTTCATAATCTAAATTCTCTAGCATGGTCACCTGGCTTCCTGCCTTCTCTCCATCCTTTCTCCACATAGCTCTTCCAGTCCCGTCTGTCTTGGTCAATTTAGCTCTGGCTCCCAAACTCCATACTCTGCAAAATAAAAGCTTTGCAGTTAATCACGCCTACTCACCTTAGAGAGGCTTACTGAAGTTTTTCGCCGGACACAAAGCGAGGCTCTGGGTCAGGGAAGCAGGGCAATTCTGTAGCTGAAAAATTAAGATGGTTTTGGGGTGCCTGGCTGGCTCAGTCGGAAGAGCATGCCACTCTTGATCTCGGTGTTGTGAGTTTGAGCCCCACGCTGGGGTGTAGACATGACTCAAATAAACGAACTAAAAAAAAAAAAAATTAAAAAGTGACTTCATTATGTTCACTATTTCAAGTTATTTTGAACATTATTTCAAATGTTCATTACATACTCCTCAAAATTGTGATACGCCCCCTACAGAGGGTTGAATGGTGCCCCCCCCCCACACCAAAGATACATCCATATACTAGTTCCCAGAACCTATGAATATGACCGTATTTGCAGAAAGAGTCTCTGCAGATGTAATCAAGGATCTTGAGATGAGGAGATCGTCCTGGATTACCCGGGTGGGCTCTGAATCCAATGACAAGTGTCCTATAAGGGCCACACAGGGGATATTTGGCAGAAGAGGGGAAGACACAGACACACAGAGGAGAAGGTGATGGGGAGGTGGAGGAAGAGCCTGGAGCAGGGGCCCCAGACCAGGGGGGCCAAAGAGCACCTGATGCCACCGCCAGCTGGAAGAGGCAAGGAATGAAATCTCTCATCCAGCCTTTGGAGGAAGTGTGGTCCAGCTGACACCTTGAGTTTGGACTTCTGGCCTCCAGAACTGCGAGAAAATAAAATTCTACTGTTTTACGCCAAGTTTGTCGGGACTCGTGACAGCATCCGTAGGAAGCGAATTCACCTCCCAACCACCTTCTCGCAGGTCCTTAAACGCAATGTGCCCTTCCTGCCTCTCGCAGCGGGAACACTGTCCACGCTGTCTCTGGCCCACGCGGTATTCATAATCCGTTTTCAACCCTTTGGGTGAGACCATCAGACTCTGCCCAAGACAAAAGAAAGGTTGGGCACCGCTGTCCCACCAGCTCAGATCACCTGGGTGCATCTCTTCTTTGCTTCCAAAAGAACTTTCATCTAGAAGCCGACCCTCAGACTTCTCTCTGCATCCCAGCCTGTCATCTGTCTGTGTCTGTCACAGACTACTGTCATTGGCAAACATTACAAAAATGGAATTTGGGATTTCTTATATAAGTCAGAGATCCTTTGGGCTGGAGGGTACCTAAAAGATTATCTAAATCAGACTTGCAAATGGTCTTTAGGCATGGAACTCTCTGCTCGAATGAGATCTCAAATCCTAGTATGTAAAAGAAGTGAGGCTCATCTAAATTCTTTATCAAAAGAGGGGTCACAGCTAGTGTTTTCCCAACTTACCCCTCATTTCAGTCCCTTTTGCCTGTTTTTTTTTTGTTTTTGTTTTTTTTTTTACAAATCCTTTGAAATTTCCCTGACTTCTATTGTTCAAAATGATTTTTCAAGAGGTGCCTGGATGGCTCAGTCAGGTAAAGCGTCCGACTCTTGATTTAGGCTCAGGTCATGATCTCACAGTTCATGAGATCGAGCCCCACGTCAGGCTCTGCAACTGACAGTGTGGAGCCTGCTTGCTCTCTCCCTGTCTCTCTGCCCCTCCCCCACCCTCTCTCTCAAAATAAATAAACTTAATAAAAAAAATTCTTTTTGGATACCATTAGTTTATTATAAAAGAGAGACATGAAAATTATTTACATGATGAAAGATTTCACAACTTCGCCGGAATGGGCAGCTTCCCTTCATGCCATTTCCATAATGATTTATGTCAGTCTACGTACTTTCCGAGAATGTCACCATCTCTAAATAAGAAACGATCCTTGCCATCTAGAACTACTTTGGTGTCTCCATATTCTGGGAGAAGAACTTTATCTCCAACTTTCACACTCACTGACTGGTTGAATCTCTCCACCCCTTTCCTCTGGAGCCTGATCCCACAGCCACCACTGTTGGCTTGCAGAACTTTTCCTTGCAATTTTTCCGGAAGCATAATGTCTCCTTCGGTTACAGTTTCGGCTGCACTCCTTTCAACTGAAACTCGGTCAAAGAGGGGAAGACACTTTCTAAATGCTTGTTCTGCCATGACTCCGGCCGCTGCAGTTCCTGATCTGCTCTGGAGCTGCTGCCCTGCAAGGAGACCCGCAGTCCAACCGCCGGGGTCACGTGAACGTGGGAACAGGCCGCCCTACGCGCAGCTAATAAATAAAAAATTTTTACAGTGATATTTTGGAGTTGGCCTCAGTTTTGGGCCATTGCTACAGAGAACAGCTACTTTCCTAGTCTTTGTTGGATTTTAGAGGACCAGTAAATCACTCTCCCCTTTTCCTTGGTTCGGAGCCAAGGGAGAGATAATCACTGTTATTAGAGGTAAAAATGACAGCTTCATTCTTGAGAAAAGATGGATGGATTGGAAGATACGTCATAGGGGTGCAGTTACAAAGATGTCCTAAAAAGGAACCCCAGAACTTGAAAGACTGCCCTGGTCACCGGCATAGCAAAACAAGGACAGGGGTGTCTCCTGCTGCAAGCTTACCGTGGGGAGAGCCCAGAAGGTGGTTTCCAGGGGGCCCGGTTGGCTTCACAAGGACGGAGCTCAGTCCCTTCCTTGGCTCACCAATCACATAAGTCTTCCTTTGAGGGAAAAATTAGAGTTTCTGGTGTACTTTTCCTCCCTGGGAAATTCCCTCCCTATGGAAGTGCAAGGGGTCAGGAACCAGTATTTCTCCCTGAGCGTGTTCACCTCCACTCCCATTTACAAGATGGAGACCCGGGCCCCAAATGGCTTCTTTTGAAACGTGTAATATGAGTCGGACAGTCAGGTTAGACTAATAGCTGTAACCAGCAACCAATCACCAATTCCCCGCTGCATATCACAGCAGAGCTCCATTTCTTGTCCAAGTCACGGGCCGATGCGGGTCGGCAGGGAGGATGGTGGGGGCCGGGAAGGGGAGTGGAGAACGAGGAGGGGGGTCTGCTCCACGCAGTTATTCAGCGACTCGGCGTCCTTTCAATTAGTGCCGGGATTTCAAACTTCCGTGTGTGCTGTGCTTTGGGCTTCAGCGGCTCCACAACCTCCCAGGACCCCAGAGTCCTCCACTGAATTCTCTGGAGGTGGCCGCTCAAGGAAGAGCCAGCGGAGGACTGCGCAGCCGACTTTAGGGGCCAGGCTGCAAGCGGCCTACATCATTTCTGCCCACAAGCTGCTGGCCGGCACTCACTCACGGGGTCCCAGCGAATCACGAGGGCAGCTCGGAAACACAAGTCTTCCTGAAGGCCCCTGTGGAACAGCAAACGAAGTTGAAAGAATACCAAGCATTGTCTCAGCACAGTACCGCCTTCACAGAAACACAGCCCAGCCAAGCAAAGCGATTTTACGGCCGTTCAGGCCTTTACTAACAAGTCTAAAGAACAGATCCAGGACAATGCTGCTGGTTTTTGTTTTCTTTTTTTTTTAATAAATCCTGGGGCGCCTGGGTGGCTCAGTCGGTTAAGTGTCCGACTTCGGCTCAGGTCATGATCTGGCGATCTGTGAGTTCTAACCCCGCGTCGGGCTCTGTGCTGACCGCTCAGAGCCTGGAGCCTGCTTTGGATTCTGTGTCTCCCTCTCTCTCTGCCCCTCCCCTGCTCACATTCTGTCTCTCTCTCCCTCAAAAATAAATTATTAAAAATTGTTAAAAATAAATATTGTATACTCTGTGTTTAGAAAAGTTCACACACCTGGATGACTGTTTACAAACCGACACACCTGGGGTAGCTAGCACCCTGATCAGAATATGACATCTCCAGCCCCCAGAAGCCTTCTTGAACACCTGCCCTGGCCCAGTCACCAAGCCCCACCCCAGGTGAGCCACAGTCTTGACTCGTAACCACATAGTAAATTAGTTATTTCCTGGTTTAGAATATTCTACAAATAGAACCATACCGTACATATTCTTTTGTGTCTGTCTGCGTTTACTTAACGTTATGCTTGTGAGAGTATTCCTGTTGTGTATAATTGTAGTGTTTTTGTTCTCATCGCTGAAGCTTACTCCATGGTCCGCATACACCATGATTTACTTGTCCACTTTGCTGTTGGTGGGCATCGGGATAGTTTCAGGATATAACAAGGAGGCTGCTGTGAATATTCCGGGGCACGTACTCTGAGGAACATAGTGACACACATATCCTTTGGGTAAGGCGCCTAATTCCTAGAAGGGAGCATTGCCTGGCCTCAGAGTCCCGCACATCTAGCAGGAGTAGAACCGAGTGGTTTTCCAAAGCCAGCCCTTGGTTGTCAGCCTTTCCCCGCTTCTTAAAAGCCCTCCTGCCGATTTGCTCCACTTTGTCCCTCACACCTGAGGGTGTTCGAGAGTCCCCCCGACTCCTCCACTCCAAGAAAACTGCTCCCCTAAGTGACATGTTTGAATCTCAACCCCTCCCCGCCTTCTTTCTCTCTCCTTGCCTCCAGTTTGGTCGCCCTCAGCCCATTCTCCGGATTCTGTGTTCCGAAAACGTGGCACAAGCCGGGCTTGGCCAGAAGGGAACCCACAGAAAGGAGTGGGAGGGACGTGGGCGGGGCTGGGGGCGGGGCTGAATACAGGAAGATTGAATTTCCTTTAGAGATAGTGGGGGGGGGGGGGAGGGGCTGGGAACCCTCACTCATGAATGTCTGTATCTGTCACACAGAGAAAGGAAATTAAGGAAAACCCTTAAAATCATTACGGTGAACTATCTGGAGGTGTGTGGGGCCTGATTAATATTCACATCCACGTGGCGTGTGATGGGAGGGGTGATCCGGGCACTGAAGTGGAAAAGCCACCCCCCTAGACTCCCCTGGCAGGGGTGAGGCAGGGCACAGGGCAGTAGGGCCCTGCTGAGGAGGGTGTGGAGCAAACGCACCTGGAAACGAAGAGCGAAGAGCGACCCGGTGCTGGGGCCTTGCGGCGCTCTTGCCCAAAGGTCACTGGTCACAGCTCTAGTTCACCCCCGGTCGCCCTGATTAATGCGCACACCCGGGGCGGGCAATGGGGCAGGAGACAGAGGAGTGGAGCGGTCCCCACTCTCTTGAGAAATGCATAATCATTAATCAACATTACTGGGCCCCACTCAGACTAAGTGGCCTCTTGTGATTAGCAATGGGCCCTTGAAAAATAAAAACGCAGTCTTTTAGCATTTTGAGTGTGTGCATTTGACAATGGCTTTCTTGATAGCAGTGGGGGCTGGGAGGGGGCTTGCTGTGCCGGGCCTGTGGGGTGTGTGTGTGTGTGTGTGTGTGTGTGTGTTGGGGGGTGCAGGCCTGGCTTCAGGGTCTGAGGAACAAAGACAATTGAAGGAGTTATGGGTCTGGCCTCAGCGGCAGGAGACTGTCCACTTTGCGGGGGTCAGTTCTGACTGGACCCTTCTCCCTGGGCAGGAACTGGAATGTCCAGGGTGATGAGGCCGGTGGGGGCTGGCGTCCCTCTGGGACTTCTGAGTCACAGTTCATGACACACCCGAACGTCCTAGCTAGAAGGAAGTAACCGGGCTCCCACCTTGGAAGCCTGTCGTGGAAATTACCTCAATCTGTGTAAATCATTTGGCTCTCCTCAGACACATTAGTGTCCCTCCCCTTCCCAACCACCAACTCATTTTGTCCTCACAACTGCCCTGTGATGGTTTTACTGTCCTCGTGCTGCCCATGAGTTACACGTAGGGCTCAGAGGAGGCGAAGGACTCCCCTCACCAGCAAGAGGCAGAATCCCGGTCCCCTATGTGGACTGGGGAGGGGGGGGGGCAGACCTGGGCAGAGCTGACACTGCCCTTCACCAGGCCTGTGACCTCGAGCCACATTTACGACCTCACATAAACCTCAGAGCTCTAGTTTCCTCAGCTTGACGAAGAGAAGGGTGAGACCCACCTCATAGGATGATGGTGACACCCCCCTGAGCTAATGCTGCGGAAGCATCTGCTACAAAGCCAGTCTGCAGTGCTATCTGTCCCCCTGCCTTCCTCCCCTGTCCTTCAGTCATCACTGGGATCCTCACAATGGTCTGATGAGGTTGGCGTTATTGTTATAGGTGAGGAAACTGAGGCTCAGAGGGGGGACCCTGTCACCCTGCCGTGTCACAGCGCAGTGAAGCAGTGGCAGTGTCATTTAGCACCAGGATGCCACCAAGCTGGTGGATTTTTTTTTATGGTTTATGTGTTTATCTTATTTATTTATTTTCAGAGACTGCATGTGCAGATCTCGAGCAGAGAAGGGGCAGAGAGGGAGAGAGAGAGAGAGGGAGAGAAAGAATCCCAAGCAGGCTCTGTGCTGTCAGCACAGAGCTGGACACGGGCTTGAACTCATGAACCATGAGATCATGACCTGAACCGAAACCAAGAGTTAGACGCTTAGCCGACTGAGCCACCCACATGCCCCCGAGGTGGTGCTGATTACAGGGGATGCTGTGGGCCCAGGGAATCACCCTAAATGGCTCTGTTAGAAATGATTCTACTTAGTTGAAAGCCATTTGGGGACAGTGTGTTTTGTTTTAATAACTTGTTTTCTTTACAAAAATCTCAGCTGGCCTCAGTTCTGTTCCCCTCTTAGGACTGCCTTGCACTGCAATGCACATAAAAGACACATGTGAGAACGTTGATAGCAGCATTTTTTAATGTTTATTTTTGAGAGAGAGACAGCACGTGAGCAGGGAGGGGCAGAGAGAGAAGCAGACACAGAATCCAAAGCAGACTCCAGGCTCTGAACTGTCAGCACAGAGCCTGATGCGGGGCTCGAACCCCCAAACCGCGAGATCATAACCTGAGCTAAAGTCGGACACTTACCCGACTGAGCCACCCAGGCGCCCCGATTGCAGCATTATTTTTAATAAACTTAAACTAGAAGCAACCTGAAGTCCATCAGCAGCCGAATGGGTGAACTGTGGTTTGCTCCTCTGATGGAATACTATACAGCTAGGAACACAGACACAGCACTGCCACAGAAAGCAACGTTGGGGAGTCTCAGAAACAATGTTGCATGGAAGAAGCCAGATGCAAATAATATCTGCTTTATGATCCCATTTCTATAAAACTCAAGAATAGGCACAAAGAATCTATGCTGTCAGAAGTCGGGTGAGCGATTAGAGTTGAGGGGGCAGTTTCTGAGAGGGCCCCTGGGGGTGCACCTGCCGGTACTGGTAATACCCTACTTATTGCTCTGGGTGACGGTTCACTTTATAAAAATTTCTTGAGCTGTATGCTCCTGATCTGTATACGCTTTGTAAAGACCTTATACTTTAGCTTTAATGTTTGTGTAAAAAGATGGGTAAATTAGAGGATCTTGGGAAGGTTGGGGGATCCGGCTTGAGGCTGAATCCCTGGCAGTGACACGCAGGACGCTGCTGCAGGATCGATCTGGTGAGAGACTGCCCCCGGTGAACATTAGAGGGAACAGTCACTGCTGCGCCAGGAATTTGAGCAGGGGTTCATGCATCTTCTCCGGACAGGCCAGACCTTGCAGCCGCCGCTGCCTCCCAGCACATGGAGGCTGCCTGGGCTTCTTCCCTCACATCACTGCTTCTATCCCAATAGATCCTGCTGGCAACTTTGATTTGTGGAGCCGATGCCCCATTCCCAGCCGCAAGGGAGGCTGGCTGAGATCTTCACTTCTATTTGGAGGTAGAAGGCAGGACCCCCTCCAAAGTAAGGAGAATGCCCACAGGTGCAGGACACTCAGCACGTGCCCTGTGCTCCTGGCCCTTCACAAGGGCCTTTTGGAGACATCGCCCTATTCTAGTGGCCCTGATGGTGTACAGATGCTACCTGTTGCTGTCCAGCTCGATACCTGCCCTTTTATCTTTTCCCTGCACTCCCGAGACTGAGAAACTACATTTTCCAGACTCTCTTGCCAGCTGGGTCCCAGTTAGTTTTTACAAACAAAAGGCACCTGTGTGGGATTGGGAGGCGGGAAGAAGGGAGGAGTCGTCCTTCCTCGGTGTTAGGGATGCCTGGGCTCATGGGCCCTGGGTGATACCACTGTCTTCCGTTTGTGCCTTCGACCCTCCCACCACGTGTCATGAATTCTCTGTGGCCACCTACCCCCGTTTTCCTGAGGGCCATGGACCTAAAAGCCATGGGGTGGGGCTCACACATGTGTGCGTGAGGGCTGGCTGGGGGAGCGTTGAGCCGTTTGTACCCCACTATGGAGTAGGTCAGGCAGTCCCTGTGGGCCCCTTGTAGAGTAGTTAACAGGTCACAGGAAGGGCCTAAGCAACGACTCCTCACCTGGAACTCAGGCTGGCTGGCTCCCCTGGGCAATGCCAGAAGGCCAGCAAAGGTGCTGGTGAACCCGAGTCAGAGACCCCGGGGCTGGCCGGCTCTCTGTCACCTCGGAGTGTGCATCGCAGGCAACTCACCGAACCTGTCTGGGCCTCGGGTTCCCCATCTGGAAGTGGATAGATTAAAACCTACCCCTGAGGGTGGTGCAGAGGAAAGTCCTTTGCAAATAGAAGGGAGTGGTTTTTCATGCAAAGGGAGAACTCTGAGCATCAAACCCCCGCCCCCTCCCCCCCCCCCCCCCCCAAGGACCCTTCAGCTGAGGAATGACCTTGGCCTTCTCATCCTGCTGACTGGAATCAGTCCTTCAGTGGCTCCCATGAGAGAAGCGATGTATTCACCGGGTCTGGCACGTTCACAGGCCTGGCGGTGTGCTGGATGCTGGGGATACAGGGATGAAAGGACTCAGTCTCTGCCCTGCAGGAGCCCTTGAGGGAGACATGGGCACGCAGTCTGGCAATTGCAGCTCCCTGGGACCTGGGGGTGGGATCGCAGGAAACTTCTAGAAGCAGGGATTTCTAGCTTCGACCTGAAAGAGGAGCAGGGGTCAATGAGATAAAGGATCAGGGCCAGGGTCAGAGTGTCAGGTGGAGGGAACAGTGTTTGCACAGGTCTGGAGGCAAGAGGAATGGAGTGTCCATGAGGTGGAGGCGAGTGTAGGCGAAGGGTGGGCAGTGGGGGGGGCAATGGGTTCAAGGGTGAGTGAGGCCGATCATGTCCTGCCATGGGGTTTGGACTCACTGGGCACACTGCCCCAGGAGAGACACAGCCGGCCCCGGGCCCAGCTGCAGGCTGGTTTATAAGCTCCCAGCACAAGAGTGGCTGTCACCTGTTCTGAAATCTGAGGCGTGTAAGGCTCTGGGGTGAACGCTCTCTGTGCCTTTGTCCAATGGTAACCTGCGCTGAGAGGAGAGGCTGCGCCTGGGGACCTTGTGGACCCTGGCCCCAATCCTGCGCCCCACAGCGAGCAGGGGCGAGTCAGGACCGGGAGCTGCTAGGAACTTCTCTACCCTCTTCCCGCCTCTCGGCCTGCTCCTGGCCAGGCTCCGATGCCCTCTCTCCTCACGCCTGTCAGGCCAGGCAGGCGTGACTCCTGTGATTTTCCACCTGCCTTCCAGACAGGTGGTTTTCATAAGGAGACCAGAACAAGCTCACACCGATGTTTCTATGGGACAACGGAAGGTTGTTTTCTTATCAGAGAGCAAAAGCCCCATCGGCTAAGGAGAGGCAGGTGGAAGTACAATTGAAAATGAGAAGAGAGAAAAATCTAAGCCTGTATCAGATTGATTCTACTAAACCCCATCTCCTTTAGTCTCCTGTTTGTGGATTACTCTTAATAATTTTTTAAATGTTTATTTATTTTTGAGAGAGAGAGAGAGAGAGAGAGAGAGAGAGAGGCAGAGATCGAAGGAGACAGAATCTGAAGCAAGCTCCAGGCTCTGAGCTGTCAGCACAGAGCCTGCTGAGGGGCTCGAACTCAGGAACCGTGAGATCATGACCTGAGCCGAAGTCGGACACTTAACCGAGTCACCCAGACACCATGTTTGTGCATTACTCTATGGGTGTCAGAACTCAGGGACACCTGAGGGGCTCAGTGGAGCATCCAACTTTGGCTCAGGTCATGATCTCGTGGTTCGTGAGTTCGAGCCTCACATCGGGCTCTCTGCTTTCAGCCTGTCAGCTCAGAGCCTGCTTCGGATCCTCTGCCCCCACTCCCTGCCCCTCCCCTGCTTGCGCTCTCCCCCATATAAAGAAATATTAAAAAAAGAAAACTCAGTTCAGGTGGCCCCTCCTCTAGGAAGCCAACCATGCCCCTGTTTGGAAATGATGCCCCTGCTCTGTTTTCCCAGTTCTCTCTGCGTATATGTCTGACTGTGTTGACTTTGGTGTTGACTTGTCTGCCTCCCCCATTAGACCGACCGACCTCATTATGTTTAACAAGAGTAAATTGGGCCAGAGTAAATATGGGCCAGAATATGCTAGGTCCTTATGACCAAGGATGGACTGGTCAAGGTCCTGGAATGACCTAGGATCAACTGAGGGCACAGACAGGGGGGCCCATTTGGGGCAGGGCCAGCATGTAATCCCTTTTGTTTCCCTAGCAATTAAAGTACTTGACACAAGGTGAATCCTCAACAAGTGAATATTGAATGGTGTTGGCATTGTGGAAGTATTTATAAAATTCCTGAGAATTTGAGTTTGGAGGAAGTTTGCCCGTCATTATTCCTTGAGCTCTGAAGACTGTTTGTACTTCCTACTAGCTTGAGCCCACCAAAGATGAGGTTACTTTGGTCTCTCATAGCGTCTGTTGGGCACAGTTTACAAGGGATAATTAACCTTTTATGGCTCAGCTACTTTCGGAATAAGTGCACTGATAGCTCTGCCAAAGACAACTTTGATTCATGGCTGCAGTAATAATGTGTGTAGTTAAAAAAAAAAGCTGGTTCTGGAGTCATAATATTTCAGTTCTGGCCCTGGATGTGTAACTAGCTAGAAGAAGATACTAGGCAAATTACTCATGTTGGGTTGGGTTTTTTTTTCCATCTCTAAACCAAGGGGAATGGGTTAGATGAATTCCAGCACCTTGCGTTTGGATGTCTCTGAATCGATGGCTCATTTACCTGGATTCCCGGACAGAATCCACTTGAGTCCGTTTGAACTTGCCTTCCTCAAGCCTGGACCTCTTCGGTGACCTGGCTATACCGCACCCTTGCCACACCACTCCCTTCTGCTGTATGTGCTGCTCAAGGCAGTCAGCATCTCTGATGCCATGACGTTTGACATAGAAACGTGCACCTGAGTGGGTCTGCATCACCCAGAGTCCTTTGTCACTGGCTCCTGGTTAGGATCGGCCATGGGAGGCAATGGCTTGAGCTTTGGGGCACCTGGGTGGCTCAGGTGATTAAGCGTCTGACTCTTGATTTCGGCTCAGGTCGTGATCTCATGGCTTGTGGGTTCGAACCCCGCATCGGGCTCTGTGCTCACAGCGCGGAGCCTGCTTAGGGTTCTCTGTCTCCCTCTTTCTCTGCCCCTCCCCCGTTCACACTCTCTCTCAAAAACAAGTAAATAAACATTAAAAAATATTAAGATAAAAATAAATAAATAAAAGCATGCGCTTTGGTCTCAGAGAACCCTGGGTTCGAATTCCAGCTCTGGCACTTGTTAGTTTCTGTAGCTTTGGGCACGTTCCTAAATCCAATCTTGAGGAAATCGTTCTGAAGTCTAGCCTTTACTCTGCTGGTGGGGAAAATTGTGCACTTTTCGTGTGTTCTGGAAGTGCTTCTTTCTTGGGGTCCTAGCCATTCTTACACAATCTGCTGACGATCTGCCACACACGAGTCAGAAACACCACAGGAAACTTCTGGAGCACACATGGATTTAGCAATCCCTTAAAGAGGAATTTGTCTTGCTAAGGTCAACTTAGTCCCCAGTCTCACCAGGCGAAGACCGTGCTTAGGAGACTATGTCCAGGCTTAGGAGACTGTGTCCAGGCCTAGGGCGAGGGCAGCTGCCTGCCCAGAGCAACCGGTTAGATGACCCCAAAGGCACCCTGTGTCTCTAACAAAGCCACTGTGAACGTTGCTTGGCTTGAGAAGAGATATCGAGTGATATGTTCTGCATTTGGAGAAATATTCCTGAACAGCCTGCTTTCCGCTTTTCCATGCTGCCATTTGCTGCTCTTTAATTAAATGCTGTTTGTGGGCACATATGCTTCTTCAAAGTTCCCTCCCTGGGTTGCTCACTGACAATCTTTGCTCCAAAGCTTTAGGGCTATTGCCCTAAAGTTTCTTTAGCTCACTGCTGTCCTAAAAAAATCTCCCCAAAACCTTCAGTTGAGGGTAGGGGGTTTGGGAGCTGGAATCTGGAGGCTTTTAAGACGGATATTGGCCCAGGCTCCTATAATCATATTTCAGAGTTGGAATGAACAGTTGATGGTCATCTGGTCTAAACCCCCTCATTTGAAAAATGAGGCTTAAAGAGGAGCAATGACTTTCCAAGGGTCATACACCCCTGTGGTAAAACAAGGGTCAGGATCCAGGATCCTGAATCCTGGGGTGGCCTTGTCGTGGACAGTCATATGATTGTGTCCTCTGCTGCTCAACCACGTTTCTGCTATTCCAGGAAGCACAATTCTCACCAGGCAGAACAGTATGAGGAAATGTGAAGACAAGTATGGTCCATGGAAATGGGTAATGAGTTCTAGCCTATTAATAGCAGGAAATGCTTTCAGTTGGTTTTCCAGTTTCATTTTGCATTTACTGAAACTTCATGTAACCCTATTGAAACTGTGACCCATATGGTCCAGTCCTAGAACCAGTTATAGAAGCACAGTCCAAATAAGCCAAAACATGACAAAAAAGGAATTTAGCTTTGTTCTCATCTTTCTGAAAGAACATTAGGCAGGCTTCCAGATATATGACCCTGTACAGCACGCCCTGTACGCTGTTTTGACTCTTGACCTGTTGAGGCTGTTCGAAGAATTCTTTCTTTTCCACTAGCCCAGTGACTTCTATTCCCTGAACTTCGTCTCTTTTCTCTCTCCATTCTTTATTACACAGGTTGATTAGACCTTTTTCCTTAAGTCCTTCTACTCCTCCATTGACACCTTTGCTGCTGTCCTTCTTTGCTCATTCCAGGCCCTTAACCAAAAAAAATGTAGAAATTGGTCTCTGAGAGAGACAGAGGAGAAAGGAGAATTAGGCCGCCAATTAGAGAGGTTCTCTTGGGCAGGTGGGTGAAGGGAAGAAGTTTGTGGACACTTATACATTTTATCCCATTATGGATGTTTCCCCACAAATTTTTTTTTTCAAATATCTTACTACCATCCCTTGTCTAATTAAGCTGGGGATATTGCTAGTGTAGATTTATTCCTACAACACACAATTGAATGCATGCTTGCCTTGTCCCCATGGGGCTGGACTCTGTCTACAAGGAGGCCTCCATAGGCTTACATGGCAGACAAACACAGGGACAGTATCTAGAATTATAATAAAGACATGCAAAAGCGGTTTTAGGAGCACAGAGGACTTGGCTGGAAGGGGTCAGGAGAGGATTCTTGGAAGACATGATACTCATTTGGGGACTTGCATGAGTCATGGGGAGTTTGCCAGGTAAAGAAGGAAGAAAAGGGAAGTTCCGGCAACAAGAAGGAAGAAAAAGGAAGTTCAGATACAAAGGCACCAAGCAAGAGAAAACCTGGAGGGTGTGGTTCAGGACAGGCTTGAACAGTGTGTGAGTGTGTGTGTGTGTGTGTGTGTGTGTGTGTGTGTGTGAGAGAGAGAGAGATCATGAGTGGCGTAGAGGCAGAGAGGGAGGGAGAGAGAATTCCAAGCAGGCTCTGTGCTGTCAGAACAGAGCCCAACTCCAGATTTGACTCACATGAGATCATAACCTGAGCCGAAATCAAGAGTCTGATGCTAAAACAACTGAGCCACCAGGTGCCCCAAGATATAATTTACATGCCACGCTATTCACCTGTTTGAAGCATACAATTCAATGGCTCTTAGTATATTTAGAGTTGTATAACCATCACCACAATCAATGTTGCAAAATTTTCATTACCCTACAAAGAACTCTCACAGCTCTTAGCCCTTACCCCTAATCCTTCCTTTACACCCCACCGCTATCTTTATAGATTTGCCCATTTCAGACATTTCATATACATGGAATCATAGCCAATACATTTTTAAATGTCCTCTAATCTGCCCTTGCATTTCCAGTTGTGGTCAGTTCCGCAGACACGTGCTGGGCAGTGGGGTAACAGTACGGGTTTTACTCGCAACTCTTTCATTTCCAAATGACAGTAAGGCAACTCAAACTAACTTAAGCAAATGGGGGATTTATTGGCTCACTAACTGGGAAACATGGGTGAACCTAACCTTAGGGTTAGCTGGATCTGAATACTCTAATGACCCCGCACTTCTTTTTCTTTTTTCTCCCCCTGTCCCTCGCTGCTCAAATTTTTATAAACCTCAAGAAAATCATTGATTGGTCCAGCTCGAGTCACGTGAGTACCCCTTGGCGGGCCCCCCCGTGGGGGTCAGAGAGGAGTGCTGCGATTGGCTAGGCCTGAGTCACATGACTCCCCATGGCTAGAGGGTGCTGCTGTGTGCTGGTGCCCATAGACTGATGGCCTGTAGTTGGCCACCCGGGAGAGAGCAGGTGTGGGGAAGGGGTAGGGCCCAGGGGTCCCCAGTGGGGAGGGATGTGAGTGTGGCTGAAAGGGAGCGGAAGGGATGCTGGGAGGGAAAAGCAAACGATGTTCAGCCCACTTCCTGACTACAGGAGCGTCACACAAAGAGGAAGGTGAACAACAAACCCATGTGTGGTTAGAATAGATCTTGTTGATGGTGAACTCCTGGAGTTCAGAACAGCAGGGCTCTCTGAGAGCCTGGGGTTATGTGTCTTCCTTAAACCCAGCTTCCTGTTGGGTCTGGTGGATCTTCACCTCGGCCTGGAAGAACAGGGGGTTAGGCAAGAACTGGGGAGAGGGTTCTAAGCTGGGAAACTGTACGGACCCAGGGAGTGTTCAGTAATCAGCAGGCGGACCAGTGTGGCCACAGAAAGGGCATGCACAAGGAATTGGGGGATACATTTGGAAGTACCGACCTGATTCCAAGTTTTGTGACCCAAATTCAGCTGTGGGAAGCGAGTCTGAGGTAAAAGACTTCAAATACATTTTGTTTTCACTTTACATCTGTTTTATATAAAATTTTATTTGTTTTGGGAAATCCCAAGCCACTTTTTGATTTCCCATCATACAAGGAAATAGCATAATCTTTGGCTGTTTTTCAGGTTCTTTCCAAGTAGATAATCACTTCTGTTTTTTTCACGACCGGGTTTGAATTGAATTGGTTGTTTTTCAGAATTGGTTGTTCGAAAGGGATGGTTTCTTCTTTTTTTACACATCATAGACTGCTAGATGGATTCTTAGTACTTAACATTCCGACGTTGCATACACTCGTTTCTGCTTCGTGTGCCTTCTTCTCATTTATCCACTTGGCAAACTCCTACTAATCTTTCAAAATGTAGATCAAGGTTCCTTGAAGAGGAGACAGACTATGCCTCACTTGTCTCTCACCTGGCAGTTAGCACAGGGATAAATAAGTACATGTGTGAGTGAAGGGATTCACATCTCTCTAGAATGTATGGCACACAGGGTTTGTGTCAGTTATGAGTGCATTTGATGGCAAGTATCAGACAAATCCAATGGGTGGTGGGTCAAACAGAGATTTACTTTTCATATCAAGAAGTTTAGAAAGGGAATCTTCATCCACTGTTGGTGGCAATGTAAATTGGGGCAGCTACTATGGAATACAGTATGGAGTTTTATCAGAAAATTAAAAATAGAACCACCCCACAATCCAGCCGTTCCGCTTTTGGGTCTTTATCCAAAGAAAATAAAAACATAATTTGCAAAGATATATGTACCCCTATGTACTGCATAATGTACTGCAACATTATTTATGATAGCCATGATATGGAAGCAACCTAAGTGTGCATGGATAGATGAATGGATAAAGAAGATGTGGCGTGTATATATATTATACATTATAATTTTATTTACACATTATTTATATAATGTATAATTACATTATATGTAAATATTATATATTAATATATAAATATTAAATATAAATGTCACAACAATGTATAAATATATTATATATTTATAATATATAAAAATACATTATATGATATATAATGTATAATACAGTATACATATAATGGAATATTACTTGGCCAGAAAAAAACGAAATCTTGCCATTTGTGGCAACATGGATGGGAGTTAGAGAGTATTCTGCTAAGTGAAGTAAGTCAGAGAAAGACAAATTCCATATGATTTCATTTAGATTTGGTCTATAAAAAACAAATGGACAACGGAAAGCAGAAACAGACTCGCTGATAGAACTGGTGATTGCCAGAGGGGAGGGGGTGGGGACACAGGTGAAATAGGTGGAGGAGATTAAAGAAGGATAAATGTACAGTTATAAAATATGCAAGTCATAGGAATGTAATGTACAGCATAGGGAATATAGTCGATAACATTGTAATACCTTTGTATGGTGATGGATGGTAACCAGACCTGGCAGGGTGATCATTTTCCAATGTAAAAAATATCAAATCATCATCTTGTACACCTGACACTAATAGGATATTGTATGTCAATTATAATTCGATTAAAAAAATAGTTTGAAACTTTCATCTGAGGCACAGGTTTGGGGGCTCAATGAGGCTCTCAGAGACACAGTCTAAAGATCACCAGTGCATACAAGGTCAGAAGGAAGAAAGGAGAGTGGCACTAACTATGCAGTGGCCTGCTGCCTTTGTGTCATTTGCCATTCCTAGCTGCAGGGGAAACTGAGTTTCTCACCTGGGGAGCTGGGGTATGTTAGTGCCTGGGCAATATCTTGGTTCTGTGAGCAAGGAGGAATGAGGGGATGGATATTAGCTAGGCAACCACGTTCCAAGATTAATAGATTCGAGGTAGAGTTCTGTGTTAAATATTTTGAAAGTTTGTCCAAGCCTAGCAGGGAAAGGCACATCGATTATCGATTATTAACGTCTGTCACAGGTGTGGAGTAGGGCATAAGGCATGCTTGGTGCATATTTGCCATCTTTGGTCCAGCCAATAGACTGCTCTGTGTGTGGGATCATCTGTTTCCTCCCTCTACCCTTACCTCACCTGCTCTGTGTGTTGGGAGCCAGTCTCTGATGGGCTGGATCGACAGATCCCCTTGCCTTCTGACGTCTGATTGGGTTTGGTCATTGGAAGGCAGTGGCAGGAGGGCAGAGGACAGAAGGAGAATGATGTCAGGGTATTTATTCCCCCGACTCTGTGCCTGCTGGGTCACCGTGGTTTATTTGCTGAAGGTCACATCTCCTTTCAGGTAGCCTCCTCTGTACATCTGCCCTCTGTGGGTGCCAGTAACTGCCCTATTCCTTACCCGTTCAGGCCAAGCTCCCTACATCCTCCCTTGTTGTTTTCCCCAAACTCTGCCCACACCTTTGTAAACAATAAACTTTTCATAAACTCTCCCTAAATTACCCAGTCTCAGTGTTCTCTTTTCTCCAAGGATCCAGACTGAGGAAGTGTGTAACGCTTTGGGGGCTTGTTCTGGGTGAAGGTGATAGAGTTATTGATGGACACCTTTGTTTCCCCCCTCCTCAAAGTCAAGGGCAGTGCACCTCCTGCACTCTGCAGGATGCCCGACTCGCTACGTGTCCTGGGATGCACCGAAGTCCTTTTTTTAAAATTGATTTTTATTGATCAACCCCCTCAGGGACAAAGATGGCGTCGCTGCTGTGGTTTGTAAGTACATCCAGCTGCGAGGCACTCCAGCCGGGAGCTTTCAGGAATCAGTAGGAGGGAACTGACATCCTCCTGGTTCTCTCCAGCCTGTATTGTGGCAGGCCAGCGAGAGCTGTCATTTCCGAGAGCTGTTGGTTAGAAGCGGCAGTGCACCAGGTGGCCTAGAAGGACAAGCGTGCCCACACCTGGGGCACCACGTGCCCTCCATCCTGTTCCCGACCTCGCCTCCTCGCTCCTCAAGGCCCTGGAGTCTACATTCTGAAAACAGTTTCTGTGGTGTGATGTAGCATTCGATTTCACCCACCAACCCCCGGCCAGTGTGCTGCAGGAGGTGGGGAAGGAGACTTTCAGTGCCTTCAGAGTCGAGCGGGGGGGGGGGGGGGATGTTCTTGACTTGAATGAATGCGTGGATCACCTTAAGGTCAGTATCGAATTGCACATTCCGTGTCAACAGGTCTGGGTGCCAGCCAGAGATTCTGCACTTCTCACAATATCTCGGTGAGGCTGAGGCCGGGGCCGCTTGCTGATCCAGGAAACACACTTGAGTAGCAAGGACTCAGAGACCAGCCATCCAATAGGGAAACACCAGCCACGGGTGGCGATGTCCATTCAGTGTCTTTCCGTTGATTTTTATCTCGTCATATCATCAACCCATCAGAACGGAGTTTCTAGTAACGGGTTTTTGGCTTAAGTCAGAAAGAAATATGTTGGTTTTGATGAAACTGGAAAGGCAGGATGCTGGCCTTGGGAATGGCAGGGTCCAGGGACTCAGATGATGTTGCATTGTCATTGTCACCACCGCCATCTCTTTCTTTCACTGCTCTTCTCCTTTTCTTGATTTTTTTGGCTTCTAACTACTGGCTTCCTGTCTCTGGCAGGGGCTCCGGCTGCTGGCGCCTCCAGGCTAATAACACACTGTCATCTAGATGGGAAAAGGGAGCTCTTCCCCCAGCGCAGAGCGCTCCCGCAGCGCACTGCCACGGGGCTGGGGTGCCCTGGCTCGTCCTGTGGGAGGGGCTGGTCACCGTGATGGGCAGCCCCCACCCCCGGAGTCAGAGGAGTGAACCCCAGAGGAAGGGGCAGCAGTGCAGAGAGGTATGGGGCCGACAGAAGCTACAGCTGTTCAGCCCACTCCACGGCTCTCGTCCACCTCAGTGAGAATCCTGTCCATCTCTTCCCCCCGAGAACCTCTCCTAGCTTCTGCCACCTTTAATTGTCCCCAGGCGGGCAAAGATGGCTTGACATGTATTTTGCTGGATGGTTAAAAGAGCACAACCATCTTCCCTGTGTATTTTCATTGCAACCAATTATCCAGGCTTTGTCTTCGATGCAGAAATTAAAATAAAAAGACAAATGTTCTGGCTTTGGTTTTCCCTTTGGTTTCTTCAGGCATTTGATGGCTGATCTCATGCTGCCTTGCTTGAAGAATGTATTTACGTTGCTCGAGAGTGACAAGCGACTGCAAGGGCAGTAAATAGCAGGAGCGGAAGGCAGATGCCTGCCAAGGGAGAAGCTGGAAGCCGGATTTGGTCCGACATTCGTTAATGGGCTGGAAGCACAGGACGGCATGGGGAGATGCGGTCTGTGGAAGGCCCAGTGCTGGGAACGCACAGGAAAGGCAGTGCAGGTGGGGACCGAGAATGAGTGAGCTACAGCCACTTTTCACGGTTTTTTTTTTTCTAATAAGAAAATTGTATGTTGGATTTTGGGGATTTTTTGGAAGAGGGGTGTAGGGAGAGTTTGGGGGTCAAGGGAAGGAAGGAGAGTATTAGCTACACATGGCAAAGTCTCCAAAGCCAGAAGCACAGGTGTCTGCAATATTATCTCCTAGAACTTCATCCAGCTTCTTCCTGTGTGCCTTGCTCACATGGACATCCCATCCGGGCACGGAAAGGCACAGCCATCACACTGCCTGGCCCGCTGTCACTCCTCGGTCAGAGCAGCACAAGAGGAAAGAACATTTGTAGAGCACTGGGCACTTTGCGTACTTGAGCGTAGTTAATCCTCACACTGGCCCCGTGGCAAATATCTGCACGTCCATGCCTCAGATGAGGAAGCAGCGTTGTGAAGAGTCACATAAACCCCACAAGATCACCTATCTCGTGGGCCATAGCGCTGGGATTCAAACTTGGGTTTGTCTGACTGCCGAGCTGGCACTCTAAATCCATGCATCTGTCCATCCATCCGTCTGTCCATCCACCCACCATCCATCCATCCCACAAATATTTAGGGAGCACCTATTACATCCTGCCACTGTGCTAGGGCCAGAGGATGTGGGAGAGGGAACAAGCCAGACACAATTCTTGTCTTCCTGAAGCTAGCTTGTAACGCAGTGGGATATGAAAGACAGTAAACAGATAGATGATGACACGCTGTGAAAATAAGATGGAGGAAAATGAAGCAGGGTCGGAGGCAAGTGTGGCAGACAGGGCAGGGCTAGGGCGAGGCAAGTGTGGCACCCAGGACACAGAACTTAAGGAGGCAGCCACTCGTGGGGTCCCGCACGTTCGGGGTTGGCACTTGCACGGCCTTGGCTCCTTATGTTTTGCACCTGTAGGTGGCTTGTGTGCTTCCGTCTCATCCTGTCTTGTAGGTAGGGAGCCTTGGAGGGTGGGCGACACTGCAACAGAGAACAGGTGCTTTTGCAGTGGTCCCGGTGGGAGGGTAGTATCTGGAGCATGAGCTTTGGGGTGCCTGGTGGGGACTGAGCAGGTTCCGCTAAGCAGAAGGCATCTCTGCCTCCTGACTGGGTAGGGGACCAGGGGATGGAGATTGAAAAGGGGGTGCAGAGATTAGTGGGCAGGTATCTCCCAGGCGGCCGGAGCCCCAGACCATGGCTGCTGCAGGACTGCATGATTTTGTAGCCAAAGGCCAGAACTCTACAATATTCAAGATAGAGGACATCTTCCAGAGAAGGCCAACTTATTCAGAATCCCCGATTTTTCAATGTTTCCTATGTTTGGGGAAGTGGGAGGGCTGTCTGAAGAATATACTTCCACATGCTTTGTACACATGCTTAGTTTAGATAAACTGGCCCAAAGTCCATACATCCCTGGAAAATCAAATATCTAGACGAGAGATTCCCAAAGTGGGTTTCCCAGACCAGCAGCATCAGCCTTACCTTGGAAACTTGTTAGCAACACAGATTCTCCGATCTTGCTCCAGGCCTACCGAATCAGAAACTTTAGCCCCTCCAGGTGGTTCTGGTGCCTGCCCAAGCTTAAAAATCCCCGGGCAGGTGAGCCTCACCCCTGAACAGTGAGGGACTCTTTAAACCTTACCTGGGCAGAGACACAAAAGCCAGCCTTCTCTGAGAAATGGCAGTGTCCCAGTCACCTGTCAGCAGCAGCCCAGGGAGGGGAGTGACTTACCTCGGGTCACCGGAGGGCGAGCAGTGGTCCTGCACATGGCCTGCAGATTTCCTTCCCACTCATGCTGTTCTCCGCAGTATTTTATGAATCTATCTGTGAAGACCCTGGAGAAGGGAGGACCTATCACTTACTTCTCTGTGTCCAAGAGATGTGACAGATTCCCACATCAACATGTACGCCCTGTTTTTAAAGTCCCGTTTGTGCTGTCGGACCTCACCAAGACAGAAAATGAGAAATGTCAAATGAATCTGTCATACTGCTTTGAAATGAGAGGTGGCTGAGTTGGAAACCTCATGCCCTCGAAGCCAGGCAGCAATGAAGAACAAGGAGCAGAGGAAAGGTTATAAAAATGTTTAGTCTCTGCTTTATTGAGTTACAATAAATGAGCAACAAGTTAGAAAAAATGTTTTTTTTTCCAAACTCCCTAGCATTTTATTTGTGCAGTATACCCAAATGGGGGGCCGGGGGGGGGGGAGGGGGTTGCAAACACAATTCATATTGCAACATTTACACCAGATATGTCTCTTGGTTTTTCCTCTTTAAAAGTTAGGACTAATTGGAAAAAAAAAAAAAAACAACAACAAAAAACAAAAGTGCACTCAGGAATCTAAAATTGGCCCAAAAACAAACACAAACAAAAAAAATCAGATCATGGTGAGGCTTCAGGCTGAAATCTTGTCAAATACCACACTGAGAAAAGGCAGTTAGGAACAGAAATCAAAACCAAAGTTGTTCATCTTTGTACCATCTAGATAGGAAGACCTCTTTTTGTTGGAGTTTCACAAAAGTAACGATAATGCTAGAAATGTGGAAGCCCTTTCTGCTGGTATCTAACAAGACGCTGAAAGAGGGAGCCACCTGCTCCCTAGTTCTCTGGTGCTGGCTCCGCCCAAGGTCAGCCCAAGAGACCAGGCGGCAGAGAAAACCAGATCCACCTGTTGGCAGTTCGGAAAGCCCTGTGCGTGGCTAAACAGGGACCCCAGAGGTGGCTGGTGGCGGAGGGAGAACCAAAAATGGGCTTGATCTGGAAGATGTGCCATCTGTAAAACCCTCTCAAAGTTCAGACAGAAGCCCAAATCCTAGCCCTTCCCACGGAGAAATCTCCCAAATTTCAAACTACTTTTAATAAAACGAACTCTCCCTACCTAAAATCCAGTAGATATAATGGCACTAATGCTAACATTCCCCCCCTCCCCAAAATTAAGAAAATAAAGATTAAAAAAAAAAAAAAGGAAAAAGAGAAAAGCACATGTGATCAGCCCTCCCTCCTGGAAAAAACCTTACAATGGTAGTGCTGGAAAAGGACGTTGCCCTTGATTAAAAAGGTAACAAAATTCCCACATCGTACAAATTGGTTCCAGTATAGCAAGAAGTGGGGGCCAGGGCAGAGGAGCAAACTATTTACAAGGACCCATTGAAAACGCAGTAGTAGGACTTTGGCACTATGAACAATTCCCGCCGGTCCTCCAGGCGGGGTGTGTGTGAAGGCTGGGGCTCCGGCACCCAGCAGCCACACGCCGGCTAAGTGGTTCCACTTGGAGCCTCTGGCCAGGGTGGCCCACGGCCGGGGAGGGAGGTCCTCTTCCTTCCTCAAAGACAGAGCGTCCCCTTTATCAGCAATGCAGTTCTGACGGACTTCCCTAGAAAGACAACGCAAAACCGGAGAGAAGAGATGTCAGGAGATGATCAGTCTCTGGGTGGAAGGCGGCTGGGTCACTCTTCCTGGCTGTCTTGGGGACGACCCCTTCCAAAGCCATCCTAGGGCTTAGACGAGAGATAAGTGCCCCGGTTTGGGGCCAGTTTTTTTTTTTTAATTTTTTTTTAATGTTTTATTTATTTTTGAGACAGAGAGAGACAGAGCATGAACAGGGGAGGGTCAGAGAGAGAGGGAGACACAGAATCGGAAGCAGGCTCCAGGCTCTGAGCTGTCAGCACAGAGCCCGACGTGGGGCTCGAACCCACGGACTGTGAGATCATGACCTGAGCCGAAGTCGGATGCTTAACCGACTGAGCCACCCAGGCGCCCCAGTTTTTTTTTTTTAAAAGAGTGTATTTTCCCGAGTACGTCTGACATCACAGGAAGCGTCCCCAGAAAGAGACCTTTGAAAATAGGATGACTTTCTGGGCAAGTGGAGGTGGTGGCCTGTGATTCTTTTCATCACTACAAGGCCTTTTTCTCATTCCTGGAGGGGGAGCCAGTCACAGGGGCTCCTAAAGTTCCAGAGTCTGACAATACTACATAGTATTACAGACTTCTGTTGTTTTGTTGGCTGCAGCCTTTTCCAAGCATGGTAAGGTAGAGAACAGTGATAACAAGATGAAACATTTTAAGTGTATTTAAAATTTTTTTTAATGTTTATTTATTTTTGAGACAGACAGAGAGAGAGAGAGAGAGGAGAGAGAGAGAGAGAGAGAGGCAGAGAGGGAGGGAGACGGAGAACCCGAAGCAGGCTCCAGGCTCTGAGCTGTCAGCACAGAGCCCGACGCGGGGCTCGAACTCACGGACCGTGAGATCATGACCTGAGCCAAAGTCGGATGCTTAACCGACTGAGCCACCCAGGTGCCCCTTAAGTGTATTTTTAATTTGATATCAACCTTCAGAGGTGTGTGACCATTGTTCCCATTTTACAGGTGAGGAAACTGAGCACAGAGAGGCTAAACACTTTGTCCAAGATTGTACAGCTGGGAAGTGGCCCCGTCAGGATTCAAACCCAGGCAATCTCCAGAGTGTCTGCTTATAACACACCAACAGTATTAAGAGTCCGAATGGAGAAATGCTTAATTCTTATGTTCTTTGACGTTACTAAAACGGCACAAGGACCCTCTTGTGAGTTGAACTGTGTCTCTTCAAAAGATATACTGCTGTCCTAATCCTCAGTATCTCACAATGAGACCCTATTTGGAAATTCCTTTACAGAGATAAATAGTCATGTTAAAATGAGGTCATTAGGGTGTCCCCTCATCCAACAGAACTGGTGACGTTACAAACTGGAAATCCGGACACTGAAACAGATTCGCACAGAGAGTACACCACATGAAGACGAAGCCAGAGACCATGGTGATGCATCTATGAGCCAAGGGACGCCAAGGGACGCCAAGGGACGCCAAGGGACACCAAGGACTGCCAGCAACCTAGCAGAAGCTAGGAGCGAGGCGTGGAACAGATTTCCCTCACGGCCCCCAGAAAGAACCAACTCTGCCAACACCAGACTTCGAGTCTCCAGAACTGTGACAGAATACATTTCTGTTGTTTAAGCCACCGCTTTGTGGTACTTTAAGGCAGCCCGAGGAAGCAAAGACAGACCGCCATGATTACCCTTGTGGGCTCCCAGGATCTGGAGCTCCTGGGAAAGGAATCCGAGGGGAGGGCCCAGGACTACAGCTAGTATTCCATGACGGGCTGGAAGTTTATCAGATCTGTGGATTCCTGAAGCCACTGGCTTTTTCTGTGCCTCCTTCTTGGAATGGCTGCTTCTAGTGGAGAGGACCCTAAGAAGTGCCTTTAGCACAGGGGACCCCAAGAGCAAGCAGACTTGACTTCTCAGCCAGAGGTATCAGCAGGTCATCTATACAGTCATTCTTTCTTAATGTCAGGAGGTCAGCTGCCCCCACATTTCCTAGGTGCTCTGACTAGGAGAATGAATGCTGGAATTAAGAAGCCAACTTGTGAGAGAAACGTCTGTGGATGAAACCAGATTCCGGGGGTGTCCTTGGGATCTGGTACCGCCTGAAAGTGATCCGCAAAAGTCACTGAACTGTAAGAACCACAGGGGTCCTTACAGGTGGTGCTGTCACATCACTCAGTTCACAAGGAAAAGGAGGGAAGCTCCGGGAAGAAAGGCGAATCCCCCAAATCACGAGACTTCTCAGAGGCACAGTCACAGTAATGACCTTGGTTGTGACAACAGTGACAGGAACTGATATTTCTCTCACACTTACTACGAGCCAGGCCCAATGGTAGGCGCTAATGCTAACGCATCCCGTCCACTCCTTATAGTAACCAGACCGTTAAGCCTACCGTGGCGTGAAGAAACAGGGGCTGAGATTAAATGATGTCAGGCATGTAGCGAGTGGTGGAGCCTGCGTTCCTCCAAGGTCAGTCCAACTTCAGTGGCTCCTCCCACACCTGATGGGGCTCCAGGCTCCCTGTCCTACTCACACAGTCTCCCCCTGCATGGAGACACCTGGGGACAGGGAGAGCACGTCTGCTTCAAAGGCAGGGGCTGGCGGTTCTGGGCACCCAGAGAGGTCCACGTGCCTACTGCTGATCCCACGGAGAGCCACAGGCACCCCCGGGTGGGCACAGGGACCAGAGCCAGGCTCCTCCTGTGCTCCCCAAGGAACTGGCTTTCCCCCAGCAAGCAGGGTCTTTCACCACCCTTGCAAAGGGGGTGCCTCTGGTGGGGTGTCCACCTGAGCGGTTCTCAAGAGCCCGGGAAACAAGGCCCAAGGGGGGGTAGACCGCTACTCTTCATCCTTCTCCCAGCCAGGCTGCAGAGCATCAGGTCAGCACACGACTGTGGGTATTGGCTGTGGTGGGTCAGAGTGGAAAGGGCCGTGGGGTCGGAGTAGCTGGGATCCAGGGCCTGCCACTTCCTAGCTGTGTGTCCGTGTTACTTCCTTAACCACCCTGAGACTCACTTCCATCCCCCCATACCTGCTGGGCCGCTGGGGGCGGGGGTTACAGGTGGGGAGTGCCAGGTATGCAGGTGCTCCCAAAACACTGCTTCATTTTCCTTTGAGGAAGGCCAGGTGTAAAACTGGGGCCTTAGGGGTGTGTGTGTATACACGTATTTACTCTCTCTCCCTCTCAAAAATGAAACTGAACCCTGTCTCTTCAAGCGAATGGCAAAAACTCACATTTTTAGATATGCCTCAATATGAAGGTGGTTCTTCATCGGGCGATGTGTTATGATTCCCTTGTGTCATTTCTTGTGGACACCAACACACATAAGCCTCCAAACAGGTGTATTCACGAAGAAAAGAAATACTGAACAAAGCCCTTACCACCCCCCCCACCCCCTTCCCAAACGGACTGCAGAGGGCAAAAGGGTGACCCGGAGAAAAGGACACCAAGTTGCTTCTGCAGAGACCCCAGATGTCCGTGGGTGGCTCTGGGCCCTGGGAGCACCCTGGGACCTCAGCTCTCTCCTCTGACCTCTCTCAGGGTGCGTGGCAGCAGGCAGGACTGCGGGGGCTGGCAATGCTCTCAAAAGGGAGGGTGGGAAGCCGCTGGGAACAGAAGGCGGGGCGGTTTCCCTTCCCCATGAGGGACACAGCCGGTGGCCCAGTCACTTCCCCTTGGGCAGGGCGTCCTAGCCACAGGCTGCTTCCCTGGAAGGCTTTGCCCTCGAGCCCCCTCAGGTCTCCTTGTCAAACGCCCCTGCACCAGGGATCTCCAGCACAACTGTATCATGCAGTCTTCAAACTGCCTGGTTAATTGTACGTCCTCTGAGGACACGCATGGGGCCCGCGGTGTTCACTGCTGACCCCTGGCCCCCCGCCCCACTCTGGGTCTGGCCCACACAGTATGCCCCGGCGTTCATTAGTGAAAGAGAAATGGGACAAGCACGCTGCTCTTAGAGGGGTGGCTGGTTACACAACGTTGGTGACAAACTCCCATCTCAGGTTTTTATTTTAGAGTAGCACAGTGATTTTGACTGTGTGGCCTCTTGCTAATCCCCTGGGCCTCTATCCGCAATCTTACCACTAGGACGGAGACATTCCCCAGGGCAGAGAACCAGTGACCCGATGGATTATTTGATCCTAGAGCACCGAATCTCCCCTTTGGGAGGAAACAGCAAGATCATCGGGCCCTGTGCTTATGGCCACTATTCTACCAAGTGGATGTCTAGCCTCTTCCTGAACACCGCCCAGGACAGAGAACCCCCTCTGCCTTCATAGCAGTCCCTTTCTATCTTGGGGACAACTTGGAAGGCTAAAAAGTACTGTCTAATTCTTTAGCAAAATCTGCTTACTACTTTACCCATTGGGGAAACATGAAAAAATTAGAATTCTTTTCCCATGTGATACCTGTTTCTGTGTCTCTTTAATTTGCCCTGTAGGGATTTCCCTAAGCCCCGCAGACTCAGGAGAGAGTAATACTGTACTCCGTGAGACAGAAAAACACGCACCGTGATAGTGATTTATTATCTTAATAATATTTGAGCCAAACTTTCTTTTCTTGATAGGGGGCATGCTCTGATTTTAATTAGAATTGGGAAAAGGAAAACATGGTGGCAGGGAGAGGGATTAAGCAATTTCCCAGTGGACCAGGAAGACTCCATCCCATCTCAAATCGTTCCCATGCCAGGCCTTGGTCAACTCTGGCATATCTGGCCAAAGCTCTTTCACTGCAGCAGTCTGGGGAGCCTCTGGGCTTGGGGAAATTGCTGAGACTTACAAGCCAGGCAAGTCTCCCCCAGGCTGCTTGCAAGGAGGCTCGATGGGAGAAGGAATCAAAGGGGCTATTGGCTCTTCCTGCCCTTTTTCCATCAGAGGATATTATCTAGAGGAGTCCAAAGAATTTGGGCAAACAGAATCATATTTTAAACTCACTAGGCACACCCCTGACGTGTTTATGCATGTGGATTCGGGTTTGAATGCCAGCTCCCCCACTTTCTAGCTGAAGGATCTTGGATGAGCTACCTTTCTGTGCTTCGTTCTCCTCAGCCATAAAATGAAAAAGAATAGTGTTGACTTCAGAGAGTCATCAACACATGCAAAGTGCCTGGCACAGTAAGGGCTCAGCAAATGTTACCCCTTGTCATTGCCCCCCATCCTCACCCCCACCCCTCTGAGATGCAATTAATACACAACAGCATGAGCTTGTACAAGTGGGGCCCCAACTGAAAAAGCCAAGTTGGAAGGCATTCAGCCAAGTTCTTCTCCATAAAAAAAAAAAAAAAAGCGTCAGGGCACCTGGGTGGCTCAGTCGGTTGAGCACCCAACTCTTGATTTCAGCTCAGGTCATGATC
This sequence comes from Panthera leo, assembly GCF_018350215.1. Taxonomy (NCBI): domain Eukaryota; kingdom Metazoa; phylum Chordata; class Mammalia; order Carnivora; family Felidae; genus Panthera; species Panthera leo. The sequence continues at coordinate 65,986,441 of NC_056695.1, read as the reverse complement.
TCATGGTTCATGGGATCAAGCCCCACATCGGGCTCTGTGGTGACAGTGTGCAGCCTGCTTGGGATTCTCTCTGTCTCTTCCTTGCTCTCTGCCTCTCCCCACCATCTTTCAAAATAAGTAAACATTAAAAATAATCATAATATACTAAAAAAAAAAAAAGACTGTCAATTCAGAGCCAGCAACTAAGCAATTGCTGATGCTAATGCTGGGCCCCTGTTTAGGGGATTTCACTTGTATTATTTCATTTAATCCTAACAACAACAGACAATTTTATTAGTGCTATGGGCTGAACTATGTCCCCTACCCCACCATTCATATGTTGAAGCCTTAACCCCAATCTGACTGTATTTGGAGATGGGCCTCTAAAGAGGTAATTATGGCTAAATGAGGGTCATGAGGTGGGGCTCTAGTGTCCTTATAAGAAGAGGAAGAGACATTAGGAGGGCACAGGCACAGAGGAAAGACTAGGAAAGGACAGGACACAGAGAGAAGTGGCTGCGTGCAAGTCAAGAAAAGAGGCCACACCAGTAACCAACTCTGCTTGGAAACTTGATCTTGAACTTTCAGTCTCCAGAACTGCAAGAACATAAATGTTGTTTAAGCCACTCAATCTGTAGTGTTCTGGCAGCCTTAGTTGACTAATATCGTTAAGTATTAAAGTTATAGAGACCTACTAATAATAGAGAATAAAGTAAAACATATGGCCATGTGGATGCTCTAGAATTTTCCAGCATCCATCCTCCATTTACCACTATGGCAGGAAGGTCTGAATGCCCAGATATCTGCAACATGACTTCCTTTTACTCCTTCCTTGAGTATCTCAGAGCATCTAAACTTTCTCTACAGGATCATACACACTGAATCATATACAGTCTTCTTTACTGGTGAGGTAGAGGAGTTTCAAGGGAAATTTGGATTATTCGTAGGTCACATACCACTCTGGTTTTTAACCCATGAACTTCTGTGAAGTGTGAACTAGGCAAATCACAGCCACAATGGCCACCTTTTAGGTCCCCCGATGTGAAGTTCCCCCTGGCCTCAGGACCTTTGAGTATGCTGTATCTTCAGCATGGAAGGCTACTTCCCCCTCTTTGCTCAGCCAACTCATACTTGACTTTTTGGATTTTAACTCATTTATTATCTCTTCAGAGAAGCCTCCCCCAACCACTCAAATCAAGTCAAATTCCCCTATCGTATATTCCCACAGACTGTGTACCTTTCCTTCAAAAAACCCGTTAGCATGGCAATCTCTCCTTTTTGTTTGGTTAAAATTTCATCCCTCACTAGACTGTGGGCTCCATGAGGGCAGGAACATGCTGGGTACCACAGATGTTCAGAGTTTGAACACACCAGGAGTGTGGCATGCCAGAGGCATCCCACAAATAACCTGATGCATAAATGGGTCGAATCACTTATTATGGATGTCTCTGGACCAGTTACTTCCTCTCCTTGGGGCCCACATCCTTCCTCTGACAAATGAGGGAACTTAGACTTCATGATTCCTAAATTGCTACAAGCTGCCCAAAGCACAGTGAGAATTCCTAGCGTGAGAAGCTCCAGAATTAGGTAAATGGAAGTGGTAACAGTTAACTCTCCATTAGGTGCCAGGGCTGCGAGGCTAATGGGCAGTCCCTGAGAAGCATCACCCAGTAAATAACCAGTGAGATTCTCCAGCAGACCTTTTCCTGGAGCTGCTCACATGTATGGAAAGCAAACTGTCCCCAACTTCTCTCCTCTGTCAGCTGTCAGCTAATAAGGCTAATGAGTGATGGAAAATGAGGAGGAGGGAAAAGGGAAGGAGGACAGGAAGTGAAAGGAAGAGGGAGTGGGGAGGGGGTGGTAGGGGAGGGGGAGGAGGAGGAGGACGAGGAGCAAAGGACTGAAATACCAGATTCCAGACAACTGAAAGTCAACTATGTTTGTTAATTCTCAGGTTGGTTCAATACATTGCTATTAAGCACCCCCTCCAAATTAAGCACTAGGGACTCAGAGATTAATAGGATATGGTCCCTACATTCAAGGGTCTGGTGGGGAGAGACAGAGAAACAGATAATTACAGTTTCATCCATGCATGCATCCATCCATCCATCCACTCATTCAAATATCTGTATTTAGACAGCTAATCTGAACAGACTGTGGGGCACGCATATCCTGGATCCTAAAGTGTAGCCAGGATGCACCAGTTGGTAGCCTTGAATTTTTTAAGCAAGCTGAACCCTGGAAAATATTTTTCACGAAATGTATCTCTTGTCCAAAGCCATCCCTAATCATGAGTTGGAAACTGTCAGGAATTGGGAGGTAGCCAAGTTAGTGCACGAGTCACTGTGTATTCGTGTTTGACTATAGTATTAAGAAAGAGTCAAGTCCTGCCGGTCTGCCCTGACCCGTGGCAGTGGTACCAACCGTGGTTGGGTCAGGCACTGGTGCCTCACAGATGAGAGGTGGCCTCCGGGTGCCACCAGCTGCTAGCTGAGGAACCCACGCGTCTCTCCGAGCCTCGGTTTTGCCCTTTGCACAACAGGAAGAAGGCCATACCTGTGTCACGGGGATGAAGTGAGGTTTAAATGGTTTAATGGATGTGCTAAGAAGAATGCCAAGTACATGGCATATACCGGTATATAGAAATTCTTAGTAGTAGGAGTACTGGGATATTCCATCTGGCCAAACATTGAGGCATATGTCTGGCAATGTTTGGCTCAAGTATTCTGACTCATTTTTAGGAAAGGAGGAATTTACTGTTCAGCCTCTTACCACGACAGGTCTCTCAATGGATAGCTCCATAACTGTTTGGCCGCGGAGGATGAATCATCACAACACAATTCAAAGGTAAGGAGTCCCTTTCTGTCTGCCCTCAAGGCTGAGTGAAACTGGCCCGAGTCAACGCTGTCGTGAGCTTGTGAAGCTTCGGCAGAGGGGATGCTGAACCACAGCAGAGGAGGAAACCCCACCCTGGAGTTTGCTCTCAGCTGCTCACCCAAGTTCATTCTCTCTCTCTTTCTCTTTCTCATACGTACATCCATAACACCTTTTACGAAGCTGCAACTGTGCATTATTTTCAGGATTATCGTATGTGTAACAACTGAACCCAACTGCAGTTTCCTAAATAAATATGTGTTTAAATAAAGGCATCACTGAATATTTATGAATTTCAAGAGACCCATGTGTTCGGTTCATAAAAGCTGTGAAGTAATTTGGAGGGATTTCTTCCCTCTAAGTTGAAAGGTCCCCTTAAGCGGGTGCCTCTGTCCGGGATGCCACCACCGGGCCAGACCCGCAGCCCTTTTCTCAATGCGGTAGCACCTCGGAAACATCAGGAAGCCAGTAGGGACACTGGGTGCTACCCGGTGTGAAGTAGACCATAGCATCTTGTTTGGGAACATTTTTCAGCTCACACTTGAGGGCATTCGCCATAAACATAAAAGGGGGTTCCACGGTATTTCTGGGTTTGTGTGTGTGTGTGTGGGTGGGAGGTAGAAAACAGCCAGTTCCTTCATCTCTGAATTATCTAATATCAACTGTCAAATCTAAACACCCACCTCCCAACCCCACCCTGGGGGTCATCCAGCGACAGGGAGTTTCTGTCAGAAACAGAGAGGCAGAGACAGCAGTAGGAGGCGGGGCTGTGGAGGGGAGCCAAGGTGCTGGTTGGGAGAAGGAGGGTACGCTCCTTGGTTTCTGAGCCTCAGTTTCTGGGCCTATGAAAATATACAGTAGCTTACCTCTCGGAGTCACTAGGAGCACCAAGGAAGACCATCTGGGGCCAGAGCACTTAGCTCAGCCTCTGGTGCTCAGGAGGCCCTGCACCCACCCTTCCATCCTTCCTCCCTTCCCTCCAAAGCTGCTCCTTATCGTTTTAGCATTGCTTCCCCCTTTATGTTTCTCTTGGGCCTCTCGTGGGGCACAGGCCCGATGGTAGGCAGAAGAGCTGGGCATGTTCCCCTGTCGGTGCTGGTACAGCTTGGGGGAGAAGGGATGGGGACAGGTGGCCTCAGGGCCCCTGGGGAGCTGCTACCCCTAGACAAACCCCACTCAGCCATGGGGACCTGGAAGTGCCATCCCAGCTCACTCTGGGACACGGGACACTCACAATTCTACTCAAACTCGGCCAACACAGCTGGTTCAGAATAGCTTTTGCTTGCTGTGGAAAACCACAGTCATTTCTTTGAGTTGCCTTTTCTCATCGACTCCTGAACCCCGAACTCGGCTTTCTGGCTGTGCCCGAACTCTCTTGGTTCCTCAACTGTACCATTCCTTTTCTCATCTCTGGAACTTTCCTTGTCCGTCCCTTTCCACATGAGCCACTCTTCCTTGTCAGTGCACCGGCCAGTTCCTTCCCTTCAGCTAGTCTCTGAGACAGATATCCCTTCCTCCGGGAAGCCTGCCCTGACCTCTGGATGCCCCTCCTGTCTGCTCTAGTGCACAGCTGGGCGTGTCCCTATCACACCATGGATCACCCCGGCTAGTAAAGGAAAGAGCAATTTCCTCTCTCCTTGGCCTGACTGAGCACCACGTGAAAGGACTCTTATCTGCTTTCTTCATCCCGTTATCTCTGTCACTTAGCACAGAGACTGGCACATGGTAGGTGTGCAGAATGTATTTGCTGGATTGAACTGAACCCTATTGTCTACTCCGTGGCAGGAGGAAAAAGCAATCGTGTAAATTTATGTCATGCACTGGAAAAGGTCAATGATAGAAGACAGGGCAAGCTAGGTCTCAAAGGAAGGTACGAGAATAGCCAGAGGGAGGAACCAAGGTAGCCAGATGGTGGAGGGCAGTTGGTACTATTGGACTTTAGCCCCCTCCTGCCACTAGTCCCTCCCCTCTGGACTGCCTCCTCACCTGTACCCCATTACGATTCCCTCTTGAAAAGTCGGTGGGGGGGGGGGGCGGCGGGAAGAAGCCTTGATGGCATCTTTGATTGGCTGTTCCTTCAACTGCTCTTTCACTAACTGATGGAACCAGCTAAAATACGGTTTCTAAGAAGACTTTATTTTTTCATTTATTTCTTTACTGCTATTTCTTACTATGAAATAAATGAATTGATGAGGGGCATGACCAGCCAAAGTTGCCCGAAGTCGTTAATAAAGAAGCATGGTAATTTCCAGGGCTCCCTTCGGGACCTTATCAATCATTCTGGAGGTTCTTACCTTTGTTTCATTATTTTTAAAGATGACATGATGTGGGGGGGGAGAGGGGGGGCTTCTGTTGCCTTTTAAGTGACCTCTGGAGAAGCCAATCTGGGCAGAGCGTAAATCACACCTCTCCCTCCTGGTTCCGAGCTGCCCGTGGAATGTGTCGGCTTTGGCCAAGGTCGGCTCTCTGCCTCCTGCACCCCTCTCCCCGCTGCCCCCTCTATTCTAAACCTACCACCATGCAAGCTGCTGTGTTTTGAGGCCTTGATTTGCACAGACCTCTCGTGAAAGCACAAACACCAGGGCCTGGGTGCATGTCCCATCATGTGGATGACACGGCCATTAGTAACCATGGCAACCTCCCTTCCCAGGCTTTTGTGGCTCCACAGGCCTAATTTACACCAGTCTCTTCCAGATTTGAAGGGGTTCTGGGGACCCACTCAGCACAATTATGAGCTGTGTTATATAGTGAGAAACTCGCCTTCCTTCAGCCATGACTAGGCAAAGAGCAAAACCTGTCAGGTTGAAAGAAACAACCCCAAATCTCTGGCCAGTAAACTTGGCTAACTACCCTTAAAAATCCAAGAAAGGAAAGAAAATGAAAACAAAACAAAACAAAACAACACAGAAAGAAAAAGGAAAAGACACATCCTTTTCAGGTCCGTTTCTTACAGCAGCAAACAGAAAGCAGGCAGAGGCTGTGTCCCTATAACTGCTTGTAGACTGAGGAACGGAGAGGCCCCAGAGGGTGCGTCCAAGATATGCCACAGCGCTGTCACTCACGGGCAGGGCCTTGCAAACGAGGACACAAAATCCACCAGCCGCTAGTGAGACCAGGAAACCGAAGGGCTCCATAAGAATCTGCTTTTTGCTCCCTTTCCTGCTTCTATTCTCTCTCGCTAGGACTTGCACCCCCCGCCCCGCACATGCCTTAACGTATGTCCTCCTTACAAGGGACCAGGAGTTCATGATTTCTCTGGGGCCTTCTAGCACAGTAGATAACATCTCAGGAAGGACCAGGCGAGGCCATCATGTGGCACACGCCTGCCTATTGCAGACCACTGACTCTAGACATCTCGTCGTCAAAATTCCCTGATTCCAGGGAACGAGTGACTTATGATGGACACCTGGACCCTGAGTTCCTGGATGCCTGAGAGGACATGTGCTCCAGACCGCAATGGTCAATAAAATCTCCAGACCCCAAGCAAAGATGAGACTCCTGCTCCTTTCCTTCTTAAGTCTCCCAGACGCTCCGTCCGTATCTGCTCTCAATCTCTCTCTCTCTCCCTTCAGTAAACTCTGCTCTCACCTCCTGCTGGCTCACACCTGCTTTCCATCCTGCATGAAGCCAAGGACCGTTCTGACTGGTCCTGCGGGACCCCCTCCAGGTCCTCTGACCTGGCCTGCCAGCATCCCTGGTTTCCTTCCTTTTTCAAACAAGAACTTTTAAAAAGAACTCATCATCTGTGTCAACATCTCCGTACCCTACAACCTATATGGACTCTGGCAATACGGAGAAAGCAAGCCAGCATCCTCGCCTTCTTTCCTGCGGGGAGCAGGGAGGGGGTTACCTGTTAGGCCTGGCCAGCCTCGGCAGGGATGCTGTCGGAGTCCGAGCCGGCCTGTTCTGCGGTGCCTTCGGCTGCCGTCTGACTCCAGCTATCCGACCTGTCTGAGACGGCGTCCTCCTCTCCGACCGTGACCTCCACCCAATCCACAACGCCCGACTCCTCATTCTCGTCACTGCCCTGGCCGTCCCGGCTGCTGCCCTCCGATCTGTCCGAGGTGGCTTCAGAAGGCTTGGCCAGCACACCATCCTTGGCTTGCTCGTTGCTCACTTTCACCCTGGGTACCAGCTTCTCCAAGTCCTCTTCACAGAGCTTTTTGGGGTCCTTGTAATGTTGCTGACCCACGTCACTTCCATTCTTTGGGCTCTCAGCGATGACGGCTTTCACTGCTTTCCTTGGTGGGGCGTCGTAACCGTGATCTCCCGCTATCTGCTGGTGCTGGTACTGCTCCATCCACTTTAAGGTTCCGGTTTTTAGTAAGCACCTGTTCTCTTTGAACCAGCGCACAATTTCAGTTCGGACCAGGCCCGTCTTGGCTGCTAACTGGTCATACTCCTGGGGAGTAGGCCACTGGGTTCTTGCAAACGTGCTCCGCAGGAGATGTACCTGTTCTTGATTTTTCGTAATTGCTGGTGAAGGGCTGGGCAGAGAACTGGCTAACTGGGCACCGGAGAGCTGGTCAAGTCGAGACAGAGCACCATTGGGGGCCACCACATCTTGGCCTTTTTTGCCAGTCCCCATGGAATCCAAGACCGCTTGTTCCATGCTGTCCCGAAGCTTCCGTCTCTCTGAGAACCAGGATTCGATCTCTCTCCTGCTCAGCTTGGTTTCCACCCTTAGTCTGTCCAGTTCTGCTTGGGTCGGGAAAGAGCTTTTCAAAAAGCTGTCCTCCAGGGTTTTAATCTGACCCTGTGTTTTTTCTTTGAATTTCTGCGGGGCAAAGTCCGGGTACGCGTGGTACGCGCGGCCGTGTCGGGAGGCCGCGATGGCCAACTGGTCTTTGGCAAGGGATTCGCTGGTGATGTGGACGATGCCTCTTTGACACCGATACCGGTGATCGCTGAACCACTTCTTGATCTCACTCCTGGCAAGGCCGGTCACCTCGATGAGCCGATAGACCTCAGCATCGTCAGGAAACTGGCTCTGGAGAAAGCTTGCCTTGAGATGCGCAATCTGCTCCTTCGTCTTCTTGCGGTCACTGGCTGGCGTCAGCACAGGGTTGGCCACCTTGGGCGGGGGCTCTGGCACCTGAGCGATGTGTGGACGCTTGGGCTCGGGGGCGGCCTGGGGAGTCACTAAAGGCCTTTTTTGGCCATGGTTGGTCACTCCGGCCACGGCAAGCGTGATGGGGGAGCAGGAGACCGTTGTCGATCCGCTGGTCACCTGAGTCAGCACCAGGCTGGTCTGGCCGAGAATCTGGCACGGCAGAGCTGTCTGGAGGATGGGCTGTGACATCTTTGTGGGCGCCAGCTGGGCCGGCAGCACGGTGATCGTGGGGGGTACTGACTGGATGGTGCCATTAAACATCTTTTTCCGGGCCTCCTCCACCTCCTCTGGGGACCAGCTGATGCCATGCTTTAAGCGCTGTGTGGCAAACCAGATTCTGATGTGCTCTTCTGGGTGTTTGGAAGCAGCCGTCAGCCAGGACAACTCGGCCTGGGTTGGGTAAGGGAACTTGTTGAAGGAGTTGATCATGGTGGCATTCGTGTCCAGGGCAGCGTTGTATTTGGTAGTATTCAGCGGGACGGGGACCTTCGGGACAAGGTTGATATTTGGTGGGAGCTGGACAGAAGGCGTGACGTGCCCTAATGTGTCCTGCAGGAGCTCCACGCCGCCGAGTCTCGAGAGGATCTCGGCCGCGTCTGTCACCAGGCGGGCCGTCCCTTCCACGTGGTTCTCGGGCGTGGCCTCCTCCGGCTTCTTGGGCACCTTCTTGGCATCGGCTTTCGGTTTCCCTGGCTTCATGATGGGGGTTTTACTCACCGAGATTCCGGGGTCACCGTCGCCGCTTCCGGGGCCGCTGGTGGTGATGGACACGACGTGGTTGGTGGCTTCGATGGACTGCTCTAAGACGGTTTGATTATTGCGCTTGATTAACTTCAGCTTGAAGTTGGTCTCCCCGGGATGGAACTTGGAGTTGTGGTCGGACAGGGAGTCGTACTTTTTGGTTGTGAAGTTACATTCGGCACACACGTATAAGGGGTTGAGAATCACGTTGGGGTGCTGCGTGTCAACGTGCTCCGTGAACTCGTTCAGGTTTTGCGTGGAGTAGGGGCAGTATTTGCATTCATAACCACCTTGGAGTTTTTTGCATTGGTTTTCCCCTGTAGATTTCACCTCTACCACTTCATTTTCTTTGGAAGAGTTCTCGGGTTCTACTGTCCAACTGTCCTTGGTTGTTTCAGGCTGTGTCGTGCTGTTTCCTTTCTCTTTGGCCCTGTCTCCTTCCTCGGGCACATCTTGTTCTACTACTTGTGATGTCCGAACCATGCACGGGGTTGTGGATTTTCGCTTGCTCGCCATGCCGTCTGTCTGTGTGCAACAGCTTAAATTTGGGGAGGGGGGCGGGTAGGGAAGGGGCAGTGAAATTTTTGGAGCAAATCAGATAAAAGGCTTTGGGCTTTATTCCCCCTCCAATGGCTTTGGCTTCCCTTGAATGCTGAAGTCTAGTGTTTGAGTGTTCAGAATGATCTCAGCACAAAAAACTGTAACTGCTCCAATGGCTAAACACAAGAGGCAGCATCATATCTGTGGGACAAGAACAAAGATAGGGTCAGTGTTTTTCCACAAGGCAGAAGAAACTAGCATTTCTTTCTAACCCACCCCAACTGGCACCCACAATAAAGCAGACACCTAGGTACGCACAGACAGTGAGAGAGGGTGCACATGAAAATAAAAGATCACATTCTTTTCTTCCTTTCTTTGGGAAGGGCAGTGGGAACCGGCCCAACGCAAGCAAAGGAGGGTGCAGGTCATTCGTTCATGTTTAGAGGCAAACAGATACAGAAATGCAATGAAGGCTCTAAGCTCTGAAGTGGTGGGTGGGGTGGCGGAGATGAGATGTCGAGATGTCGCTGGGCTCTCAAGCTGCCTTAATTGATGGTACATCAGAAGCAAGATGCTTACCTGGGGCCACCAAATGGTGTTTATATGGGTATTAGAAAATGGATATCAACTCTTGTTTCTTATCACAGAAGTAAAGTCACCAGTATAGAAAATCCAGAAAATGCTTTCAAGTATAAAGGAGAAAAAAATCACCCTGAATACTGTAGTTCCTTTATTTCACTTGAAATGTTCCCTTTCTATAAATAATGAGCAAAATAAGGACTTAAAAATGGCTGCATGATACCACCTTGGGGGGATATACACATGTGATACATTTAGTCATTCAGCTTTTGTTGGACATTTTTTTTTTCTTCAATTTTTGGCTCTTCTCCACAAAATTGCAGGCAACACCGTGAGTCCTTATTTCCGGTAAGTCCTTAGGATGAATGCTTAGACACAGAAGCACTGGGTTAAAGGATATGTGCATTTTAAGTTCTCTTCACTCATTTGGCCAACTTTTCCATCAGCTGGCCCTTCCCCTGGCAATGAACGGGAATGCCCAACTTACCACTCGACCTACATGGAATATTACCATGAAAACGCCTTGCTGATTAGATAGGGTTAAACCATCTTTTTTTAAATAAATTTTTTAACGTTTATTTATTTTTGAGACAGACTGAGAGAAGGACTGTAAGCCGGGGAGGGGCAGGGAGAGATGGAGACAGAATCCGAAGCAGGCTCCAGGCTCTGAGCTGTCAGCACAGAGCCCGGTGGGAGGCCCGAACCCATGAACCGTGAGATCATGACCTGAGCCGAAGTCAGATGCTTAACTGACTAAGCCATCCAGGTGCCCCAGGGTTAGACGATCTTAATATACTTTTGTGCTTTCCTTCATTGCTAATCAGGTTGAACTGCTTTCATAGATTTACTTGCCCTGTGTGTTCTTTCCTTTTGAATTGTTTATTCATGCTATTTTTCTCTTGTGATGCTCAGTGGTTTTACTATTGATTTACAAGCCTCTATATTAAGAGTATCAGTACTTTATTGTATTTGTTGCAAAATGATTCTAGTTGAGCATTTACCTTTTATGTTCATTCGTGTTCGTTCGTATATGGCATTTTTCGTGTTTTTACATGCAAAAGTTTTACGTTTTAGGCAGCAAATTTACCAACCTTTTTCTTTTGTGGCTCCTTTCGCTGTGATTTTATATATAGAAAGTGGTTCCCAGTTACAAGAAACAAACTGCTGGTTGCCAGAGAGGGGAGGGTTTGAGGGGCAGATGAAGTAGGCGAAGGGTGATTAAGAGGTACAAACTTCCAGTTGTAAAAAAAAAATAAATAAAAAAGGGCCTGGGATGTAATGTACAGCATAGGGAATATACTCAATAATATTGTATTAACTTTGTATGGTGACAGATGGTAACTATCTGATTGTGGGGATCATTTCATGATGTATAAAAACACGGAATCCCTCTGATGCACACCTGAAACTAACAGGATCTTATATGTCAATTACACTTCAACAGAAAATAAATAAAAATCACTTGTACATTAAAAAAAAAAAGTGATTCCCTGCCTTGATAGCTGAGACATATCATTCTATGTTGTCTCAGAGTGTTTTAGCTTTATTTGTTACATTTAACGCATTTGGAATTCAACTGATCTTGGGTTAAGCTGTAAGGTACAATTCTAACCATTTTTTTTGAGAGTTACCAATTATCTCATAGCATGTATTGTGTTCTCACTAATTTGTGAAATCATCTCTGTCATACATTACATTTTTACATATACTAGGGCGTTTCTGGGTCATTTATTCTGTGCCTCTTATCTAGCTATTGACACACGACTTAATTTTTTTTTTTTTTTTTTTTTTTTGTAGATTAGAGTATGTTTTAATGTCTGGTAGAGTGAGCTCCTCCTTATCACTCTTCTTTGGCAAAACATTTCTGGGTTAGTTTGGTCATTTCTTCATATAAATCAATTCCCATAAATCAGAATCATCTGCAAAATAAAATCCTGTTAGAATTTCGATTGGAATTGCATTAAACAAATATTAATTTTGGGAGTACAGGAACAATTTGCTTATCAGGAGTAGCAAAGTCGGGGAAGTGGCAGCGTCCAGTGTGTAAATGCACGGGCTGGTGTAGAGGGCATCTTTCATTTTGTGCTTAAAGGAGAAGGGAGATGTGTTTTGAAAGGAGTAGAGCTGACACCTGGGGAGAAGGGAAAGGGAAAAGATGGCTGTTACCTCCTGTCCCTCCCGTTGCCTTGGGGTTGAGTTCCACTGAAGAGAGTGCTCAAGGGTGGAAGTGGAGGCTTATTTTTACGAGCAACCCTGCGGGACTGTGCCCACGCACATCTGCTTAGGGGCTCAGGTGACAAAGCTGAGCAGGACTTGGGGAGGGGCATTTCCCCCTGTGAAGCCAGAAGCCAGTTATTCTAACGAGGAGCCCTGGCATTCCCACGCTGGACAACGTCATCAGCAGTGGGTGAGTGTCCCTCCGGGCACTGGTGAGGAGAGGACACGGGCACAGCAGAGCAGAGGGGACCCTGTCTTTTTGCTGACCACACCCAAACTGACATCTTCAGCCTCCATGTCCCTGCTGCTGAGACTCTTGGTTTCCCCCTCGGCCATAACGTTACCCCCTCCAGAGCTTCTCATCTCTGTCAGTGGCTCCACCATTGGTCATTCCGGCCCAAACTCTCTTGGGCTCACCCCAACTAATCCGTCAGCAACGCTGTTGACTCTGTCTTCAGAATAAATCTAGTATCTGACCCTTCGCACCACTTCCACATCCCCCCGCCCCTGCCTTGTCTAAGCTACTGTCCTCTCCCACCTGGAAGTCTGTGGCAGCCTCTCAAGGGTCTCTGGAGCAGTGGCATATTTTAAGATAAGAATCAGTTCATGTCACCTTTCTGCACAAAGCCCTTTCTCCAAGCCCTTATAACAGCCTGCAACCCCGGCACGTTCTGGCCCATACTTCCTGCTCCCCCTTGCGCGTCACATTCCGGCTGCTGGAGCAGGGGTGTCCCTTCCATCTCAGGACCTCTGCCCTAACCTCCCACCCCCGAGCTCCTCAGTGCTCACGTCCCCATTTAAAAGTCATCCTCAGGGCATCTGGGTGGCTCAGTTGGTTAAGTGGCCGACTCCTGGTTTCAGCTCAGGCCGTGATCTCACAGTTCGTGAGTTCAAGCTCTGCATTGGGCTCTGTGCTGACAGTGTAGGGCCTGCTTGGGATTCTCTCTCCCCCCCCCCCCCCCCGCCCCTCTCCCCTCACTCTCACTCTCTCACTCAGAAATAAACATTAAAACAAAAATAAAAGGCATCCTCCCACAGAGAGACATTTCCTGACCACCACCCCAAGTAAATCAGTGCCTCCCTCATTACTCTGTTTCCTTACTCTGCTTGGCTTTGCTTTCTTCATAGCACTTTTCAATATTTAAAATTTACTTAGACATTTTGTGATTGAAGGAGGGAGGAGAGAGCATTTATCTACTTTTTTCTTCCTCTAGGACTTTCAATATGCCAGCCACTAGGCAAATGTGGCTCTTCGAATTTAAATGCGGCTCTTTCTTAATTAAAATAAAAGAAAATGAAAAAAAAATCAGATCCTCAAGTTACACTGGCCGCATTTCAAGTGCTCAGTAGCCACACGTGGCTGGTGGCTTTTGTATGAAGCAGCGCAGAACTTTTCTATCGCTGAGGGACCTTCTACTGGACAGTGCTATTCTAGAACATAGATTCCATAGAGGCAGAAACTTTTCACTGTGGTTTCCTCAGAACCTAGAACCATACCTGGCCCGTAGTAAGCTTCCTATGCATGTTGGCTGAATAATTAAGTTAACTCAGGATGGCTGCCTCGTGGGGCCTGTGGCTGATACGGAGAGAGGAGGCGCGGCAAAATGTCCTGCTGTGCGTGCACGTGTAGGCACCCTTGTGTGTGCGTGCACGTGCGTGAGTGTATGCGTGGGTGTGCGCTGGGGGCATGAGCAGAGGGGCTCTGTGAGGGGGGAGGAGGTCCTAAAGTGCCACAGAGGGTGTCCCTGTCGTGACAGCTGGTGGCTACATTTGCACACACTAGCCAAGAGACTGGGGAAGCTGAAATATAATTTTTAGAAATTTTTTAAATGTTTATTTATTTGAGAGAGAGGGAAAGAGAGAGAATGAGCAGCAGAGGGGCAGAGAGATAAGGGGAAAGAGGATCTGCAGCAGGCTCTGTGCTGACAGCAGAGAGCCCGGAGCGGGGCTCGAACCCACAAACCACAAGACCATGACCTGAGCCGAAGTCAGATGCTTAACTGACTGAGCCATGCAGGCACCCCTGAAATAGAATTTTTAAGCAAGGGAGCAAAAGGAAACTTTTCGCCTGCAAAACAAAGAAATCGGTGCAGGAATGGGTGCAGGGGAGGGAGGGGGAAGAGATTCTTCTTAGAGAAACTCCCCATACGTAGAATGACTTAAATCTGTTGACAAATGGGGCCCAGAAGTGAACCAAACTGTGGTAAAAACATCCTAAAACTTCTCAGTGTTCCAAAAACCGTGGTTCAGAATAAACAGCATCTTCTAAAACTCATTTGGCGACCAGGAGTCCAAACCACAGCAGATCAAAAAGAAGGAAAGATGAAGGAAGAGAAGACAGACGTGGGGGCAGGGCGCAGAAAACACGGAGCCTTTGAAGAACTCATCTCTCGGTGGTGGGGGGGGGGGTCCCCGTGATGGAGTCACAAGAACCACGGCCCTGGGAAGAATCACCCCGGCACCAGAAGGGGGTGAGTGTCTGCACAGCAGAAGCACGTGGTCTGCCTTTTTGAAAGTCTGTGAGCCGCCAGCGGGATCGGGACCAGCGCCCACGAGGCCTGGGCCTCACCTGCACGAAGGCTACAGTACTGCCAGCCGTCTTCAGGCTCGGACGGACACCTGCCAGAACTGGCAAAAATAAAGATGTCAAAATGCACGTTAAAAGTCCAGCACATCGCTTCCGTGCTGGGGGAGGGGAGGTGAGCATCACACCTGCCAGCCCTGTGCAGCCGGTCTCACCCCGGCCGGCTTCCCAGGCGCATTCTGTGCCCGCCTGAGAACATTCGACCTCTGGGCGGCAGCGAGTTCTCCCCTGGATGCCCAGCAGTGGGGCCTGAGACACGATCCTGCCTTGGGGCGGGTGGCCAGAGCCGGTTAGGACTGAGCACATTTGTGCTTAAGATCCTGGCGCCCGGAAGGAGAGGAGAGGAAAGAAATCTCCTTCGTCTGTGACATTCCAGGCATCCCAGGCCTCACAGGACAACTAGGACAGAGCGCGACAAGCACATGGTGCACGGAAAGGGAGCCAAGGCACCGACACAGACCCTTGCCTCCTTTGCGTGTTTCTGACACTCGGTTTTCCTTTTATCCACCACGACATCCATCACTCACCACAAAGAAATCCAATGATGAATGAGAAAGGACAAAATCTTGGAATAAGTAACATGGGATGAAAACGGCCAGTCTCTACAGACCATCACGAACAACTCCCTTCCGGGCGTCCCCTGGGCTCTCTTCCCCCTTCCCCGCTTGGCGCCTCTACTTCTCCATCAGCCCCTCTGTGCTGTGCGTGGAACGCAGTTCGATTAGACCCCTGTGTGCTGAGTTTGGCTGTGGAAACGCGGCCCACAAAGAGGAGGAAACCGTGCCCTTGTCCTCAGGGAGCGCACAGCCGGCGTTATTACTGAGCCAGGGCTGGAGCACCCCAGACGGGGAGGCTTAACCAACAGGGGTGTTTTTCTCACAGTTCTGGCAGTTGGGAGTCCATGACCAAGGTGTCTGCAGGGTTGGTTTCTCTGGAAGCCTCTCTCCTCGGCTTGCAGACGGCCACCTACTTGCCCTGTCCTCAGCACGTCCTTCCTTGTGTCTACTGCCTGGTCGCCTCTTCTCAGAAGGACACCTGTCACACTGGACTGGGGCTCACCCCAAGGGCTTCCTTTAACCCTAATCACTTCTTTAAAAACCCTTTCTGAAATACCCCACATTCTCAGGGGTAGGACTGTAACTCGTGAATTTGGCAGGTGGCAGGGGAGACCCATTTCAGCCTGTAACAGGCAGGCAGGGGAGTGCCCACCAAATACCCTCCATGGTGCAAAAGTGATTTATTCGTGTAGACGACAGATACCGAGCACTATGAGTGCAGATGTGGTTCTGGGTCCCCAGGACACACGAGTAAATACACAGGAATCTCTGCTCTGGTGGGACTCGTGTTCACAAGCTGACATAAGCAGAAGCCCAACAGGTGATGAGCTCTATGGGGAAAAAGTCAAGCAGTGATGAGGCTGGGGTGGGGAGTGCGGTGACCTGTGACTTTAAACGGGGAGGTCAGGGCCTCCCTCCACGAGAAGCCAGGGGAGCATCGGGACGTTGCACAGACAGGAAGGAGAAAGAGTTTATGAAACACAGAGCAGGCTGTGCTTAATTCCTTAAGACAGGGTAGGAGGATGGCTAATGGCTTCACAGAGGAGGGAATCGTTTTAGAAATAAAATGACCAAGGGGTGCCTGGGTGGCTCAGTCGGTTGAGCGACTGACTTCAGCTCAGGTCATGATCTCACAGTCTGTGAGTTCAAGCCCCGCATTGGGCTCTGTGCTGACAGCTCGGAGCCTGGAGCCTGCTTTGGATTCTGGGTCTCCCTCTCTCTCTGCCCCTCCTCCACTCATGCTCTGTCTCTCTCTGTCTCAGAAATAAAGATAAAAAAAATTTTTTTTAAAGAAATAAAATGACCATGACTTTGATTAACTGAAATTTTCCTTACTATGTGGATGAGGCCCCACAATAACTCTGCAGGGCTGTTGTAATGAACCTCAATTTATGGAAGAAAAACCCAGGCCAGGGAGGCTAAGTGCCTTGCCCAAGGTCGCACGGTGAGTTCACGGTAGGGCTGGGATTTGAACACGTGCTCCTGGCACATGACACAGCCTCCCCTGGTTAAGCAGAGTTCCAAGGGTGGGGTAGGATCCTGGAGGACAGAGAAAGGGAAGGGTGACTCCAATCAGAGGAACGTGCTCCCAGGCAGAGGAGAGAGCAGGAGCAAGGAAATATCTGAGGAATGGACAGGACTGAGGTCAAAGGGCAGGGCAAGAGGGCGGAAGCTGGGAAGAGGCTGGCAAGTCAGGTTAGGCAGAGACTGTGGAGGGCCTTGAATGTCACACTAAGGAGCTGCAATTTCATTCCACTGGCGAATCATGGAAGCAGCAGGGTCTTAGAGAGCAGTTCGTGGGGTGGTGGGGTAGGGATGGCAGGACGAGAAGGCACGTCAATGAAGGTAAGAACCCCCAAGCCAAGCAGATGAACAATAGTCTTGACTACCCCCAAATTAAACAGTGAGGGCCCGGGCTGCCAGAGACACGCCTCCCTCTATCCTTACATTTGTTCTCTAAGCAGATGTTGAGGGCCCTTCCCTTTTCATCTTGAACCTTCTCCCATTCAGTTTGCACTCGCCCCCCCAAGGATAGCTGGATGATTCGGGTTTAAATGTGGTAAAACTGATTCTCCCTTAATCGTCTTCCCAACAGCAACGGCAGCTGGCATTCACCGCAGTCCTTGCACATTCCAGGTGTTCAGTGGCTCACTTGTCAAAAACCCTCTGCAGACACCGAAGCTCAGAGAGGTTAAGGAGCTTGGCCGAGGTCACACAGCCCGGAGCAGCAGAGCTGGGCTGCAAGCTTTATGGGGACCTTGCTAAAATACAGAATTCGGATTTGGAAAGTCTGGGGTGGAAGTGAGGTTCTGCATTTCTAACCGGGCCCCAGGGGAGGAGAGCGCATAGGTGGGCCACACGTGGAGCCTCCCCAAGGAAGCAAGTCCCCACTGCCACCCTCTCTCCCCCTCTCCTTTCCAGAGATGGGGTGGTAGCATTTCCCGACCTCTCCCTACAAGTGGCCTGTGGCCCTCAGGGGAACCAAAAACGGGTCAAACCAGAAGACCAGCCCCTGGAATCGCTTTGCAAGGCGGCTGACACATAGCCTGGCTGTCAGATGAGAGAAATGTCCAGGCTGTCATTCCGGAGGAAGGCACGTGGGGGAGGGGAGAGTCAGAGCCTGTGGCTGGGTGGGGGGTGGTCTCCAGCCCAAGGAGGGTCAGAGGTCAGAGCAAGTCAAGGAGCCCGGGCCCCTCGGGCCTCCCAGGCAGGCTTTGCGTCGCGCCTACGCAGGGAGCACATGGGCCGCTCCTAAGGAATCGAACCTTCGGGCTTTGGCGAGGATGCCACTTCTCATTTCGGGGCTTTTCACTGGGGCTGTCAGAGGAAATAACAGGGCTGTCTCTGGGCTTTCAAAGGAAGCATCCTGTCAAGACATCAAAGCCAAAAAAGATGCTTTTAGCTCTGCCAGGTCTTCTGACAGAGCTGTTAACAGATATCACCTCAGCTCATAAGGGTAGACCTCGTGTGCGTGTGCGCACACGTGTGATTGTTCCTTTATGTTCTCAAGTCACAACATCCCCCCACCCCTCCGCTGCCCAGGGAGAAGGAATCCTGAAGGGTAGGCGCGTTGTGGCAGTGGCGGCTGGCGGGTGGAGTGGAGGAAGGAATTGGACGCAGGGGTCTCGGGTTTTGCTCTGCACTCCTGGCTGCCCAGCTCGCTCGTCTGCTTCTATTTGCCTCCATCTTTCTCATCTGTTAAATGGGAATCACTTTTGAAACGTCACTCAGGAGACCCTGAGTTAATTCCTGGAGTTTTACGGATTTCTCCCTAGCCTACTGAAATCTAATGCGGGGGAAAGCCTACGATGTGGCTCCCAAACCGTCAGGTACCCCCTGGGGTGCTTTGTAGAAAATACCCTTCCTGCGGCCCCGTGCAGACTTTAAAACCCGACAACCGAAAGCAGGCCCAGGAGTCTTTACTTTTAACAAGCAGCCACGGTGACTGACGGGCAGCCAGGTTTGGTGGCCTCGGCAGGAACGCGTCACTCGGCTTCTCCTGCTGCAGAAGTGGCTAGGGGGAGGCCAGTTCTGTGCCATGAAGACTGGAGAGGTTTCTTGCTGCATTCTGTGCTGGACTAGAGAGGAACGGCATGTCCCCAAGGGCGATGACAGTTTGGAGGACAATGCAGACGTGGGGGAAGAACCGTAGGAGGAGAAGGGAACACAGCATGCTGGATGCCTGCTAACGCAGTATAGGACACCTGTAGACACCACAGGTCCAGAGCAGCGCAACTGGTGGCTGGGGGAGGTGAACTTTAAGACGCTATTTCTTGGGGCGCCCGGGTGGCTCAGTCGGTTACGTGACCGACTTCAGCTCAGGTCATGATCTCACGGTCTGTGGGTTTGAGCCCCACGTCGGGCTCTGTGCCGACAGCTCGGAGCCTGGAGCTGCTTCAGATTCTGTGTCTCTCTCTCCCTCTCTGCCCCTCCCCTGCTCTCATGCTCTGTCTCTCTCTCTTTCAAAAACAAATAAACATTAAAAAAAAAAAATGATGCTACTTCTCGTGTTTTTATGGCTCCGTTGCTCAGCCAGACAATTTTTTTTTTTTTTTTTAAAGAAAAGGCGTTTGCTGATCTGGTTAAGCATGGGCAGGATGATGTGAGCAGATACTGTTTAGAGGCATAATCTGTATTATCCCTACAACACCGGCACACGGCTATGATCTCCCTTTCACAGATGAGGAAACGGAGGCTCAGAGAGGTTAAATGGCTTGCTGAAGCGGGTAGAGCCCAGACAATCCTGGCCCTACACCCACTGCTTGGTCCCCGGAACACACAGTTGTTAATCGTGAACAATTCCATTTCCTGACACTGAGTCTATAAATTAGATTTCTCACAAATTCTGAGTGGCTTTCTCCCTCTGGGAGTGTTCGAAGGAGTACGATTTTAATTGAATTGTAATGTCTTTTTCCACTTGTTACTCGGAGATGCTCTCTTCTGAGCTAGGAAAAAGCCTGCATGGCCTCCTGTAGCCAAAAACGTTTCAGGGGGATGAAATGATGAAATGAAGTCTGTGGCCGGGGCACGTGGCCCACCCCCATCAGTGCCATCGTGCACTTAGGCAACACAGGGCTCCGAGAGGAGGCTTGTGTCTTGCTAGCCGTGAGGAAAAGTGGCGACCTGAGACAAGGCAGTAAGGACTCAGGCAAAGAAGGCCAGCGATGCCTGGGACGGAAGACCCGTTCTGGGCCCATGTGAGCCCAGACCCCAGAATTAACTCATTGACTCAGAAACAACGAATTCCACAGCTCCTTTGCCAGGTGAGACCTTAGCCTCATGGCTGTCTTTCCCCCCATCGGTCCTCACCGTTAGTGCCCACCTGGCTGGTGGAGACGGACCCAGGCTGGAGCTAGCTCTCCCCGGGTTTGAATCCCGGCTCTGCCGCTTACTGATGGAGAAGTCCCTCCTTGTCGGGCCACAGCCCGAATGCCCACCTCACACACCCCAAACCCACGTGCAGCCTGGACTGCTCCAAATGCAACAGACTCATTTTCAAGGGCCAGCCTCAGTTTCCACATTTAGAAAATGGGGGGTGGGATTCTCCAGTGGCAGGATCGGGCTGAATGAGAACCTTTACCGCTGGCCTGGTTCCCCAAACAGGTGACTTTAGTGAGCTGGTATTAGCAGTGAAGTGAGGGTAAGCTGTGCCATTCATCCTGCACACACACCCTGCTCAGTCTGCCCTCGGGTCACCTGACCTCATTCCCCAAGTCCCCCTTCTCAGCTGCCAACCCCCAGGGAAGGTGACCCAGCTCATCTGAGTCTTGCTGCTCCGAGATTTTCTTTCTCATGTTTTGTTCGTGCCCATAGAAATTTCTATGGCAACTGTGCCAATATTTTTAATCTTCCTAACTTTGCCTGTCTATTTTAAAGATTTTGCCTTCCATCTTGTTGAGAAGATCAAGGTCACGAGACAAAGGTCACCTTCTTCCCCATCTCCACACTCGCCTCTTTCTCTCCAGCTCAGAGGCGGTAGTGGGTCTCCCCGTTACCAGGCTAACCCCTCCACCTGGCCTGCGGGCCCCGATGCTCCTCAGGGACTCTAGCCCAGCACTCATCGGTGCTCTCAACTCCCCTCCTTTCCCTGGATCCCCTTCCCTCCGGGAACACCTCCATTTGCCATTTCCCTAAAAAAATAAACAAAGCAAAACAACAGTAAAAAGCAACACCCAATTTCCCAAAGCCGCTCAATTCTGCCCCGGTCTACACATTATCGCACCAACTCTCGCTTTCTATGGTGGAGGTGGGGCGCTCAGGCCCCCAGTGAAGGAGAGACTGCTCCGGTCACTTGTCTCCGTGTGAGCCTGGACAACTTATGTCAGGCTTCTGAAGCCTCGGCCTTTCTGTCTGTAATTCGGGCATGAAAACGGTACCCACGTCAAAGGGTTGCCAAGAGCATCCAGGGAACGCCCTGGCCTCTAGGTTTGGCTCTGGGCCTCCGACATGGTGTGAGCGCTGAGCTTGCAATCCGTGTTATTGAGACTGTGCAACCATCAAAGCTCTCGAAGTTTGGGATGACTGTTGCTCACCTTTTCCAATCCCGTACCGTTCGCCCCTCACCTCTGAGTGCTCTGCCCTCCCTGCTCTGCTGATGCTTTTCTCTCAAACTGCCAAATCTGTCCCCACCATCCCCGACTCTGTGGGGCAAACTGCCTTCCTCCAATTCCTCCATCCCAAAGCTCTACACGCATCCTGGTGGACAGCCAGCTACCAAACAGCCCGCCCAGCCTGGCTCCTCTCTATAGGGCCCCAGACCTTCTGCTCCGACTGCTGGCTGACAGTGAGGCCAGCCTGTGTGGACAAAGGCTGGACGGGCCATTGTCCACTGAAACCGGATTTTTTTTTTTTTTTTAACAAGGCCAAGATGATTCATGAAAACCAAGGAAAATAATAAATAAATTAAAATACCAGAGGATCTGGGGCGCCTGGGTGGCTCAGTCGGTTAAGCGTCCGACTTCGGCTCAGGTCATGATCTCGCGGTCCGTGGGTTCGAGCCCCGTGTCGGGCTCTGTGCTGACAGCTCAGAGCCTGGAGCCTGTTTCAGATTCTGTGTCTCCCTCTCTCTCTGACCCTCCCCTGTTCATGCTCTGTCTCTCTGTCTCAAAAATAAATAAACGTTAAAAAAATTTTTTTTAAATACCAGAGGATCCATCCCTGCTCAGTTGGAAAACAGATTCTATTCAGTCACCCCTCCTGGAAGGTATAGCTGATGGGGAAATTTGGCAGAGGCCGGGCTGGATGGCCTCAGAGTCTCCTCCAAGTGTGTCTTCTCTGCCTCTGTGACCATCGCGGGGAGTCTCACGGACACCCCAAATTGAACCCTTCTAGAACCAAGCTGATCCCTTCCCTCCCAAACGTGGTCTTTCTGTAATGCTCCTCGTTCCAAATAAAAGTCCCATAATCTTGTCCGTTATTCAGGCTGGGAACCCAAATTCTCCTTCCCCTGTCCTCCCCCTGCCGCCTAGTTTATTACACCGGGTCTTCCTGACTCTGCTGCTTTTACCATGCCTCCCAGGCCCTCATGCCTCTGTGCGAGGTCAGGTTCTCCTCTCGCCCTCCCTCAGCAGCTGCAAACACTCCCTCTATCCTGGCCTGGCCTCTGAGCTTCACCTGCCAGCGGCCTTTCCCGCCTCCTCTGGCCATGGCAGTTCATTCTTTGCCGAGCAAGGAGCCACTCTTGGTCCATGTGGGCCCTCCGGCAGTGGGCGTGGGACTTAGTTCTGACCGCTCAGAACCCCACGCCCTCCAGCAACGGCGAGTCATTACAGAACGGGCTCATGGCCCGAGCAAAGCAGTCAGAACCAGTGGGGTTCCCTCTGGGGCTTCTTCCGGAACCACTGGGAGACACGTGCTCCTTTCTGGTGGAGTTGCCGAGCCGACTGGATGCGAGCACACAGTTCGCACCACTGCCAGCGGCCTTCTTGCCACGCGAGGGGGAACAAACCTGAGAGTGGAGCCGAACGCTGGGCTGAGAGGTGCAGACAGTGAGTCCTGAAAACATCCCACTGAATGCCGCTCTGCCCGAATCCAACATACTTATGTCAGTCTGATGGGGCTTTCTGTCACCTGTAATTGAAAACATCTCGAGAGACACAGTTTCAGGCCAACCTCCTCCCTGCCACCATTTCTTCCTAAAACAGCAATTCTCAGCCTTTTCCTGCCATGACAGACATGCTGGGTGACATGCCCATTTGCAACATTCTCTCGTTCTTGTTGTGATGGCCATTATTCCACACCATCCCTTCCCACTTAAGGAAGATTCGCAGGATGTGAGCGGGAGTGACATTCATATAGGGTCACTTTTGCGCCCCTGCTAATCAAGAAAAGACAGTCATTCACAAACTTTACTACTTTACTTCTGAAGCAATACTTCTTGATAATATGTACCTCACAACTGATGGCATGACTGAACATCATGTTTCTAAACACAGATCTGACCACATCATCCTTGCCTTGAAAGCCTCGCTAGGGGTAGGGGGAGCTGGTTGTGAGACATGCTTTTCACCACCCGGTTCCATTTGGATACCCCCTTCCCATCCTTGAAACTTCCTGGTATTTTAAAAGGGAAATACGGCAGAGGACCTATTTTTTTAGCAACAGAAACATGGGCCTTGGAAAAGAGAACGCAACTTATATATTTGTTGATTCATTCATTCATTCACTCAGTCGTTCATTCACTCCGTCCCTCAGGTCTGCTATATCCCAGTCACCGCTTTCGATACTAAGGAAAGGGGCGCCTGGGTGGCTCAGTCAGTTAACTGTCTGACTTTGGCTCAGGTCATGGTCTTGCGGTTCGTGGGTTCGAGCTCCACATTGGGCTCTGTGCTGACAGCTCAAAGCCTGGAGCCTGCTTCAGATGCTGTGTCTCCCTCTCTCTCTGCCCCTCTCCTGCTTGTGCTCTGTCTCTCTCTCTCTCTCAAAAATAAACATTAAAAAAAATTTTAGATACTAAGGAAATAAGACAAAAGATTCCTGCTCTCAAGGCATCTATGATCAAGGAGGGGAAGACAGGAAACAAATGGAAAACAACGTCTAGATAGTGCTGAGTGATTTGCACAGAGTTTTGAAAAATGATGTGATGGTGACTGCACAGCCCTGGCAGAGAGATAATCAGGGGATGCCTCCTCAAGGAGTTGAGTTCTGGGCCTAGAACTCTATCGAGAACGAGCTGCCTTGACGTGATTGTGTGTATCAATGACCACAGAGGGGCAGACTCACTGACTGCTGACGACATTCGATGCTAGCTGCGAAGTAATTTGCAAATTGTTCAGTTGTTATTTAAAAATTCTGTTCTCCCCAGCGGTACTTTCTTGAAAGGCTTTAAAAAGCTTCATAGAGAAATACAACTTTTCACTTACTAACATGAAAACAAAACTCTTCAATAGTTTTACCATGGAAGAAAGTTCTTCTTTTCCTTACTTAAGACAATTGAGGAATAGTTGAATCTGAGATAAGTGGAGAGCTCCAAACAGCTCCAAAAAAAGTGTTGGGGGGGGGGGTGTCATCTGTGAGTCTAGATAAAATATTAGAAAAAATTTTAATCTCCAGGTGTTCTTTGAAAAAAGTGGATTAAAAAACCAAAACTATAGCATACAGGGTTTTTTTTTTTTTTTTTTTTTTTGGTTTCTGAAATAGTTTTTTTCAAGTAGTTAAAATGAAGCATTGTCTTGATGGCTTATACATAAAGACTTTGCACCCAAAAACTATACACTGCTTTCTCTTTTTTTAAAAAAAGATTTTAATGTTTATTTAGTTTTTGAGTGCGTGAGTGAGAGAGAGAGAGAGAGCGAGCAAGGCAGGGAGGGGCAGAGAGAGAGAGGAGAGAGGAATCCCAAGCAGGCTCCGTGTGTCAGAGCACAGCGTGACATGGGGCTTGAACTCATGAACTGTGAGATCATGATCTGAGCCAAAACCAAGAGTGGGATGCTCAACTGACTGAGCCCCCCCCAGGTGCCCCCCATATTCTGCTTTCTTCGTGAAAGAAGCCAAAGGCTAAAAACCAGAATCGAGAAGGTCCACTGGGCATCAAAGTTGGAAGGTTCTCAGAGGTGACCCAAGTCTATCCATTAGGTAAAGTCAACCAGGAGATGTGGTCACAGACAGAAGGCAAGCATGGCGAGAAGACACAGAATCCTATCCTTCACCATCATGGTAAGACCTCAGTGGCCCATCTTCCCGGGCAGGGAGGTGAAGTGTCTCAAGGGCAGTTGTGTTGGGGTGATGGGTTCTGCTGGGTGGCTGTCTGTCCTCAGTATCATGGTGACGTCAAGGAGTTTTGAGCCGAGAAGCCAGTTAAGTAGAGTGAATAAGTTCACTGGCTTTGGAATTAGAACAAGTAGAGTGAATAAGTTCACTAGCTCTGGGTTTGAAGTGAGGCCCCACCTACCTCTTACCAGTTGTATGACACTGGCAATATATTTCACCTCTCCTAGGTTTGGTCTCTTTGTCTGTAACTATGGAGCTAATGCCTACCTCGTAGGATTGTGAGGATGTCACAAATGGGGTAATGCTTGTAAAGATCCCATCATAATGCCAGGTACCTGTAAATGCTCAACAAATGGTAGCAATGTTGATGATGAAGTAAGGGACGCCCCTCTACGATGTATTATTAACCAGTAATTATTACGGTAGAGAGCATACGTCAAAGGCAAGGTTAATCGGCTCCCCCGCAGGGGCTCAAGCGAGCTCAGAGGCAAGCCAGGATGATTGGGAAACTGTCTTCGTGTCTGCCTGGGTTTCGTATCACAAACCTATCACACTGCACCATCTCTACTCCCTCTCTTTCTCTGAGCAATAATCTTGTAAAAAAAAACCCACAAAAACCAGCAACAAGATTAAGACACATGTTGAAGCAAAGTGGCTTCGTTATTTCTGTAGTTAATTCCTGGTGCTATCATCCTCTCCAAGGCAAAGCATCCTTTTTCTGGGTAGAAAGAATCATAACAGCCGCCACCAGACACAGGCACACACCCACACACCCACACACCCACACACCCACACACCCACAAACATGGCAAACCAGGGCTGGGAGCAGAGTGATGGGTTTCTGAAAGCAGGGGGGAAAAAAAGCTCGCTGAGACAGAGAAAAAGGAATCGATTCTGGTTTTACGCATCACATTACATAAATAAATAAGGTGGCATGAAAAGTGTAAGATGGGCCTGCTCTGATTTACAATCCATCAAATTCTGCTATCAAAACATTTAGAGAGGCTGTGAGACCACAGGCATTCATCATATCGACAATTCCCGGTGTAACCTTTTCATTTCCCTCCTCGTGGGTGATGCGTGCTCACTCCATCTTCCTGGAGCCTGGAGAGGAGTGAGGTTTCTCTGTTCCCCAGGCACGCGTGGATCAGGGCAACACAGGGCTTTTTAGCAGTCGCTTATAGTCTCCTGTCAGATCCCTCTCTCCATTCTGTCCCCCAATCTGCCTGCAGCCCCCCAGCTCATCCTGTGCATCCCCCAAACCACAGCTCTCTCTTGAACCTTTCATCTCTACCTTGAAGGGACTTCCCTTTATCTCAAAGCCTTGGATAAAGACTGAAGGTTTACTCTTGCTCTCTGATAGAACGTGCTCCACAAAGCCATTCATCCACGCCACTCAAATCCTGGACGAAAATCACATGGGTTTAAACTGCATCCAGGGGCCACGGTTCTGCTTCTCTCTGCACAGGACTCAGGGTGTAGGAGGTTGAACAATGGCCCCAAAGATACGCAGGTCCCAACTCCTGGAACCTGTGAATGGGACCCTATATGGCAAAAGGGACTGGGATGATGGGATTCGGTTAAAGACCTTGAGATGGAGAGACTGTCCCGGGTTACCCAGGTGGGTCTCAATATAACCTTACAAGGGGAGGGCCAGAGGGAGACTTGACTACAGATGAGAAGATGATGTGAGGGCAGAAATGGAGATGGTCAGACGTGCCTTGAAGGTGGACATGGGAGCCATGAGCCAAGGAATGCAGGCGGCCACTAGAAGTTGGGGAAGAAAGGAGTGGTTCTCCTCTGGAACCCCCAGGGGAAGCTGGCCCTGCCCACATCTTGGCTTTAGCTCGAGGAATCTGACTTTTGACTTCTGACCTCCAGAACCGTATGGGCATTTGTGCTGTTTGGGGCTACTCAGTCTGTTCCGGCGGGCCCAGGACGTGAACACAGGCCCAGGGGAGCCAGGGCTGCAGCCCATGACCTTCCTTTCACCCCACGCCACTTCTCTGGTGAACCCCTTCCTGCTTCCAGGCTGGAAATAGCTGGGCTGCTGTCTCTTTGGAACAAGCTGGAAACCCTGCTGGACTCAGATCTACAAGGCCAGCACTTGCTGCCTCCCGTCTCCATTAAGTTGCCACAGCTAGGATGATTACCTCTGCTAGAACATTCCAGAATGACAGTCTTCAGAGGGACACGTGTGAGCACGCCCATTCACGCAGTGGCATGGCTGCTCACCCTACCCCCAGTGAGATCTTGACCTGACCTGAAATCAAAGAGTCTGACGCTCAACCGACTGAGCCATCCAGGCGCCCCTGAGCTGAACTGTCTTTAAGGTGACCTCACACACATGTTCCTTCTCGCTTCCCAGGGCTGTGGTGACAATCGGATGAGGTGATGGGGACAAGGTGTCTTCTCCGCTTCCCCATCCCTGCCTCTCTCCCCTCCTTCCTTTCCCATCCTTGTCCCCAACCCTCTCCCCTTTCCTTTCTTCCTGCTTTTTTTTTTTGAAGTTTATTTATTTTGAGAGGGAGAGACAGTGTCCATGAGTGGGGAAGAGGGAGAGAGGGAGAGAGAGAATCCCAAGCAGGCTCCATGCTTGGTGTGGGAGCCTGACGTGGGCTCCATCTCATGACCATGAGATCATGACGCCCCTTTCTTCCTGCTTTTAAAGGTCATCTAAGGAGTAAATGTCCTAGAGTAGGTCACTAAGCGGAGGCAGGCTCCTCAATGGGCCGAAGGCTAATGGAGAGAGAGGCACAGGGCCCACAGCACGGACTTGAGTTTCTCCCACACAGCCAGCAGCTACAGCTCCTGCACAAATCCTCTGGGCTTCCGGGGTGCAGGGTCCCTTGCACAGCTGGGCCCTGTCGCAGATGAACTCAGTGAAACCCAGCATTCCTGGACAATTACGGATCACAGACTACAAACCTGAACCTGAGCTTGTCTCGCTCCGCTCATTTTACAAGTGAGGAAACTGAGGCGTAGAGAAGTGTCATGGTCTGTGCAAAAGACCACGTGGCCTCTGGCAGCCCAGGGGCAAGGTGTGCCCTACCTGGGCCTGGAACAGCCCCCTGACCGGGGAGGGTTCCCATGATAACACCAAGGACCAGCTTTGCACTGAAGGGCGAAGGTTCCGGTGGACCTTGCTGATGGGATGTCTTGGTGGATGGACCAAGGATGGGGGCTGTGGGAGGGCTGACCGCCCACTCCCTCTTCCAACACATGGGCCTGGCAGTGTTCCCAGTCTCCCCACTGCCAACATATTTGAGACGCAGAAGGAACGCAGGAAGGGAAGGTCCTTTTTGGGATCACCTTTATCTTGGGGGCAAAATTCTTACCAAGTGAGTCCAGTATGGGAGGACTCTAGAAAATCATGATTCATTTCTTTCTTTCTTCTTTCTTCCTTCCTTTCTTCCTTTCTTTCCCCCTTTCGTTCCTTTTCTTTCTTTTCTTTTTACCATTTAAACTTGGGAAAGAACATGTAGGGGTTGCCCACTCTTCCAGAATTTCTCTTTCACTTTTTCTAAGCAATTGTGCCAACTGCTGCTCTCTGGTAGAAAATCACTGGCCTGCTTGTTCCTTTTTGCCAACGATCCTCACCATCTCCTCCACACCGACGGTAATAATGGTCATGGCGCGATGGTAATAAGCACCCCTCAGGTCTGGACTGTGCACCACAATCCGGCACTTTTACGGACATCATCCCGTAGGAGCTCCTATGCCCAAGGAGGCAGGCAGAGCAGGAAATAGTACAGCCTCTATTTCCCCATGAGGCCACTGAGTCTGAGAAGAGGTTTTCCTCTGTGATCCGATCCAGAGCCTTCCATATGCCAGCTCTCTGCTGTTGTACAAACAGGAGACACAGCGCTGGGCCTGCCTGCTGAACTGAAGGAAGAGCCCAAGCTGGATTCTTCTTTTGCCTCTGTGGTTCCTCGTTTTAGGCCGACGCAACATTAGTTCATCAGAACCAACCGCGTGGCATCTGCAGCTTCCTAGATCAATCTCTACCAGCAACTACTTGCTCTACAGATGACAGTGAGAAATGGTATACAAGTGTGTTATGGGGGCAGAAGGACAGGAAACAAAAAAATACTTGGTGAATTTCTCCTCAGATATGAGGGGCCTGTTATCGTGATTTTGTCCTTTTCCAGAGGAATTTCCAACTGACGGGTTTTGTTTTTTTTTTTAATTTGTTTTAGTGTTTATTTTTGAGAGAGAGAGACACACACACAGAGTGCGAGTGGAGGAGGGGTGGAGAGAGACAGGGAGACACAGAATCCGAAGCAGGCTCCAGGCTGTGAGCTATCGGCACAGAGCCTGACGTGGGGCTTGAACTCACAAACCACGAGATCACGACCTGAGCCGAAGTCGGACGCTCAACCGACTGAACCACCCAGGAGCCCCATCCAAATGACGGTTTTAATGTGCCAATGCGCTATGACCCAGGGTACAGGAGCTTAGTCAAAATATAAAGTAACAGATGCTGATGATATGAAGATGCAAAATCACACAAATAAGAAATGGGGTCACTTCCTGGATGACTGAATGGGCCACAAGGTGGGGGCATCAAGCTCTCTGTCACCTGGGGCTGGCAAACACAAAGTCACCTTGGATGCTCCCTCCTGTGCCATTCTTCATATGTGTGCCCAGGGCATGGTACATTAGCACATGAGTTTGTCCCTCTCCCTCAATCTGAATCTAAGCTCTGTCACTTGTTTGTAATATTCTAGATGGTTCCATACTCAAGCTATCATCACACCTTGTCTGGGTTACTGAAATGGAATAACTTTCCTTCCTTCCATCATCTTGTGCCTTGCTGCCTGCTGCTGGGTACATCTCCCTCCATCTCTGATTTCAGTAATGGCCAGCTGTGGCTCCCGATTATCTGCTGAATGTCATCTGACGAGCTTTTGGGGTCTCCCACGACACAATTCCAAGGCTCTTACCAAAACTCACACACTCTTTTCCCTGAACCTTCTTCTGCTCTGGCAGACTCTTTGCATCCTCCACCCCCCCACCCCCCGCCAAATATTTTTAAATGACTTGTCAGCCAGGCCACCAGTCCGGGCACTGGGGAATGAACTAACAGTCCAATTTCCCCTGATAAGCCAATATTCTCAGAAGCAAGGCTGTCTGGCTCTTAATAGCCCGTTAGTTCGTAGTTCCTTTATTCACTTGACAGATACGTGAGTACTCACTAAGTGCCAGGTTCTGTCCTGGAGACTGGAAGTAAAGAGGACGGGGGGCAAGCTAAGCTTACAGCTGTCCTCTGGAATTTAAGTCTAGTAGAGGAGAAAGAAAATTACAGAAGCAATGATAATGCAAGAATGCCAGGCACAATCTAAGGGACAGTATGGGGTGCCAGGGGAGACAGGAGAGAAAGCTGGGAGAGTTGAGGGGGGAGCCTCACTAGACTTTGTCCCGAGGGTAATGGAAAGCCACTGAATGGGGAGGGGGAGAAGTCAGGGATGCACGGTAGGAACTGCTGTGCATTTTAGAAGGCACCAGGTTAAATCCCTCTATGTCTGGCACTTCCTTCCACAGTCTACCTTCAGCTCTCCTTCTGCATCCCTAGGAGTCTGATTCTACTGCAATGTGACTTCGATCAGCCAGTGCACTGAGCTTATGCTCTCCACCCATCTCACTGCGTCACTATGTCACTATGTCCCAGGCACTGCACTAGGTTGTAAGCCTACCAAAGCAAACAAAAATAACACAACCCCCAAGGCAGGCTGAATAACGGCTCTCTGAAAGAAATCCAGGTCTTAATCCCTGGAATCTGTGAATGTTACCTTACATGGCGAAAAGGATTGTGCAGATGTGATTAAGTTAAGGATCTTGAGATGAGGAGATAATCCTGGATTATCTGGATAGGCCTTAAATGCAATCCTAAGTGTCTTATAAGAGGGAGGGGGTGGGAGATGTGAGTTGGAAGAGAGGAAGGCCATGTGACAGAAGCAGAGGGAAGCAGAGTCAGAGAGAAGAATCTGGCTTTGAAGATGGAGGAAGGGGCCACAAGCCAAGGAATGAAAAGAACACAGCTCTAGGTGCTGGAAAAGACAAGGCAGCAGATGGTCCCCTGGAGCTTCCACAGGGAGTGTAGGCCTCTTGGGGAGTTTCCCATAACCCATGGGATGAGGAGAACACACTGGGCCTGGTTTACAGATGCTTCTGCACAGCTGGATGCACAAACTGTCCGAAAGTGCGGCAAGGGGCCACGGAATTCTCTGGTCTTCCTGTGTTCCCCACAGCCCTCAAGCAGCTGGCTTGACAGATCGGTGGAATGACCTTTCGAAGGTTCAGTTACAGCAGTCGCAGGAAGCGGATATAATTCCCGTTCTCATGGAATTTACCATTTAGTGCAAGACCTAGCATTTAACTAAGAAATCCTTCAAATTAACAGCTAATGACAAACTGACAGCAGCTGGACAGCCTACTCTGTACAGGGAGATCATTCTCCTGTGCAGCAGCAGGGGAACTCTTAAATACCCCAACACTCAGGCCGCACCCCACGCCAGTTACACCAGATTTCCTGGGGGTGGGATCCAGGCATCCGTATTTTTAAAAGGATTCCAAAGTGCAGCCTGGTTTGAGAAGCCCTGGTCTCAGTCGGGTCACCTCCCAGGAGAGGGGAGTTGGGGAGCGTGGGTATTGCTTCTGTTGGGGGACACTCCGAGATGGGGGTTGTTCCTGCACCGTTTCCCTGTTAGGTGTGGTCATATTCTGGGCTGTCATCAGAAAGTCCAGTCCTTTCTCTTTGTATCTGCCCCTCCGTCCCATGTCCCTTCCCTCCACCCCCATCAGGCATTCCTCCTGGGTCACTTGCACTGTTAGGAGGCCTTCCAATTATCTTCCACCCTCTGCCACTGGGCTTTCCCAGGGCCTTGTCCAAACTGCCCCTGTGATCTGCCTAAAAAACAGATCAAGGCACGCCTTCCTCTAAATCCTCCCTCGCTCCCTACTGCTCCCCAAATATTGTCTGAATTCCGTAGCATCATCTTCAAAGCCCTGCTGATGTGGCCTGGAGTGTGCTCACGGCTTCCGGACCTGCCCTGCCCTCACCTACCTCCGGGCCTGGCTCACGCTGTTCTGTCTGGAATGGCCCTCTCTCCAAAATATTTCTATTGAAGGCCAACCCAGCCTGTCTTCAAAGTCTAGCTCCAATCCCTCCTCCCGGAAGAATCTCTCCGGTTTCTCTCGGTCACATGCGTTGCTCCCTCCCCTATTCTCAAATAACACAATTTGAACTTCCCCTAGGGGTCTACTAGTCACCTGTCTGGGTATGTCTTTTCCCTGGTGGGTCAAGAGCTCATTTTGGGTCAGGGCCTTGTCATCTTCATTCCCCTTTCTCCCACAGTTCTGAACCCAGGTGCCGCTTTCTGAACATCGATCACACTCCATTACTTCATCCTCTATCCTGCATGCTTCCTTGGTGCCTAGTGCGATTTGCGGAAGGCAGGCCCACTAAGAACCTCTTTTGGTAATTATCCGATTTCAAGGGGGACAGCAAATTAGTACTCCTTGCAACAACCCTCCACGTCCTAAATTCTATCCAAATCAGTTTAACTCCCTCCACAGACTCAAATCTCAAATGCCAAGAGGTCAGGCTGAAGCCTCTGTAAGCTTTTCAGTGGGACCCCCCCCCATATTTTTCCCAATAGCAGAATGTGCTGGCATAGCTTCACAGGAGAACGAGGGGCCTGTTAATAGTCCTGTATTGTCAGTAGCAAAAGTAACTGCAGTAGTAACTCCGAGACCCTCAACTCTTTGGCCACTTAGGATCAGGACCCAAGGGGTAAGGGGCATGCTGGCCCCTCTGGTCTGTCAGGGCCACTGGCTGTTCAATGACTGGCTGACTGGTTCATGTATTCCTTCCACCCTCCCTCCCTCCTTTCTTTTAATAAAATATGTATTGAGGGCCTAATATGTGCCAGCACCGCTCTGGGCAGCTGAGAACGCTGCCCTCTAGAGCTTCTATTTTGGAGGCCCGGGTCATGACCCCTAGAGACAGAGAGAGGCTGGGAGTGAGATGGCCACAGCGTCAGGATTTGATCCCAGTGTGCCTCTGTTCACCACCTGTTGTGGGTTGAATTCTGTTTCTGCTAAAAATACGTTGAAGCCCTAAGTCCTGGTACATCTCAGGATGTCAGTGTGTTTGGAAATAGGATCTTTACAAAAGTCAAGGGTGGGCTCTTCTTCAATATGACTGGTGTCCCAAGGGCACCTGGGTGGCTCAGTCGGTTAAGCATTCAACTGCAGCTCAGGTCATGATCTCATGGTTTGTGGGTTCGAGCCCCACATTGGGCTCTGTGCCGACAGCTAGAGCCTGGAGCCTGCTTCGGATTCTGTGTCTTCCTCTCTCTCTGCCCCTCCCCTGCTTGCACTCTGTCTCTGTCTGTCTCTCTCTCTCCAAAATAAAAATGAAAAAAAAATGACTGGTGTCCCTATAAAGAGGGGAGATCTGGAGGCAGGGACAGACTCACCCAAAGGAAGACAATGTGAGGAGATACAGGGGAAAACGACCAGTGACAGGCTAAGGAACGTCTGAGGGTATCAGAAACCGGGGGACAGGTCTGGAGCAGGGCTTTCCCTAGTGCCTTCTGGAGGAACATGTCCTTGGCAACATCCTGATTCAGACTTCTGGCTTCCAGAACTGGGGGACGGTAAGTTTCCTCTGTTTTAAGCCACCCAGTTTGTAGTGCTCTGTTAGTGGTAACCCTAAGAAACTAATACACCCCCCAAAGCAGAGATCTTTTCTTTCCAGGTGGCCATGGCCTACAGGACCAGCTTGCGAAGCCTGGCCTGGGTGCCTCTGCCAGTTGGGAAAATATGGACCCACTTTCATTAGGAAAGAGCACAGTGACTCGAAACGGAAATGCCTCACCGTAAGCAAACCTGATGTGTGCACTAGGCATTTACACGCAAGAGAAATTGAGGGCTGGTTGCGCTATGGATAGGAATTTGCCAGAGAGGATGCCCAGGGGGCATTCACAGGGCCTATTCCAAAATTCTGGTTTGCACCCAACTCTTCAAGGAGCCAGCTCCCGTGAAAAGTGTGCTATCTGAACTCCACCTTCACCTTTGATCAGTAATGCTTATCCTGCCCTTTGGTTCTGCTCCCAGGTTCCACCATCAGCTTCTCAGACTTTCCTTCTAGGGCAAGCAGGCAGGCAGGTGTGGTGACTCTGTGACAGATTAAAAAAAGGCCACAGATTGACGCTTCTCCCACTGAGAGGTGGGGCTCACGACCCAATCCATCCCTGCACCCCTGAATTAGGACTGCCCTGTGACTGCTTTGACCAATAGAATGTGGTAGAAGTGACGCCATGACAGTTCTGGACCAAGGCCTTTAAGAGGACATGCAATCTCCGCTTCCTTCCCCTGGGAGCTCTGGGCCCCTGTGTAAGCAGCCTGACTGTCCCAAGGCCACCATGCTGTGAGGAAGCCCAAGCTAACCACGTGGAGGAAGAGATGCTCAACTCTCCCAAGCTGTTCTAGCCCCATCACTTCAAGTCCATCCCAACTGAGGCCCCCAGACATCACAGAGCACCGGTGAGCCCCAACTGCTACACTCTGAACTTCGCACTTACAGATTTGTGACATGTACTAGATTTCAGTTTGAAACCCCTAAGTTTTGGTGGAGTTTTTAGGCAGCAATAGTTGAGACAGAGGCAGACCCAAGATATCAACCAAGAGTGTGAGAAGATGCTCTACATCCGGATTATCTAGACCAACAGGTGATGAATGAATGAGTGACACTGAGAAAGGCCTGAGGTTGAGTGCGGTTCCACTCCGGATGGGCCACCGATGACAGACGCAAGCTGAACTGCCCCTTCTGCAGTCCCTGACAGCCCCCGGGGCAGAGAGAAAATGTGGCTAGAAGGCACAAGAACTTCTATCACACCACCCCACTACTAGTCATAGCTCTGGGCTGCCCCCCAGATGCTAGATGCTCCCTGTGTTACTGCTAAACTTCACAAGCCTTTGGAAGCAGGTGTTTTATTAATATGGAAACTGCAGCTCAGAGACGTTGAATAGGACATGCCCAAGGACCAGAGATTGTCCACGGCAGAGCTGGGGTTCAGACTCAGGCTCCAAAGCTTGGCTTTTTGAAGGTACCCAAGGGGGTCGGAATTTGAATGACCTGGCACAGAAAATGGGGGTGGGGACAGGGAACAGGAGTAAGGCCTTTAAAAGAAATAAACACAATGGAGTCCAGTTATCCCAAGGCACCCCCTGAAAGGCTACATGTCATCCATTTGGCCAACATGGAAGGTTCCAGCCACCAACCGAGAAATCTCCAACAGCCTCTCAGAGTTCTGTGGGATGACGGCGTGAAAATGCTTTGCAGTTTTCTGCAGGCCTGAGAGACCGACGCTGTGTAAGCCCTAACATCTGCTGATTTTGTAAGTGGATATATTTAGTGGTGGAACACTTTTTCTTCCAGTTTCGTAACACTTAAAAAAAAAAATCCTGCTTGTCCTATTTTTTTCTTTTTTCCTTTTCTTTCTTATTTTTTTTTTTCTTCATGAACTCGAAGTGATATTGCCATTCTTTCCATAGCAACACACTAGGATACTGACTGCACTTTGCTGGGAGAAGTCTAAGCAGGACCCAGGAGGAGGGAGATGAAAATGCTGGGTTGGGTGGTGAAGAACTTGCTAAAATTTCATCACCTAGAAGGCAGGCGGAAAAGGCCCGGAGCCATTTTGGTACTCAGAGCTCCAAGCGTCATCCCAGATCCTGCTCCCGTGCCGTGTGCTCAGGGGGTGTCTCCTGTACCTGGGGGGAGGGGGCAGGTTCTGGAGGCCTCCGTGTACTTGTTCCCAACAGATCCCGACTCTGACAGTTGTATGCCCTTCCTTCAGTCCTCTCCCCATCTGCTGTCGGTCAGGAGGCAGCTTCAATCACGTGAAAACCGGTCTTCCACACTCTTCATTAATCTCAACTCCTCTCTTCTTTTTTAGTGAAGGTGGATCCAGACATTTGGAGAGGGGACCGGAGAATGGGGAGAAAGGAAAACCGGCCCAAACGCCCAGCCCTGTGGTCCCCATATTCACCCACGCCACCGCCTTTCCTCCTCCCGGTGGCCCTGTGGGGTGGGCATTCTTCTTGCCATTTCCTCGGGGGAAACTCTGGATCTGAACCCAGGAATCCAGAAGGCGCCAAGTCCAAGCAAGGGCTGTAAGGGCATAGAGCCGGGTGCAAATGTTGGTGCTCTAACCTGCGGTTTGGTATCACCCGTGTCCCCACGTGGAGTTGGGCCACCTCGGCCTGGAGTCAGAAGAGCCGGCACCTCTTGTCGGGAGACAAGCAGGAAGCAGATCTATTCTGCCCTTGTTCTTTCCAACGTGACCTTGCACCTCTCATTTCTATTCTCCAAGAGGCTGCTGTGGCGTGCTGGAGAGCATGGGGGATGGAGAGTGCCAGGCAGTCATTAAAAAATAATACTTTTGAAGAATATATAATGACGAGGGAACATACTCGCATGATGTTAAGTGAAACACGAAGCTACAACACACTGGATGATTCCATTTATGTGACATCTGGAAAGGCAAAACTGTAGAGACAAAAACCGGGGGGGGGGGGTGTTCCAGGTGCTGAAGGTTGGTGGGGGCGACTAGGAGGAGTACAAGAGAATTTCGGGGGGGGGCTGCAGACTTGTTCTATATCTTGATTTCGGTGGTGGTTATTCAACTGCATGCATTTATCAAAACTCTAAGAACTATACATTAAAAAAAGGGTGAATTTCACTGAAGGCAAATTGGACCTTAATTTTTTAAAAGGCGAAAAAAAAAAGTGCAGCTATACACAGATACGTAGAATTCCAATTTTTTGCAAAAACACAAACAGTTGTAAAAAAAAAAACCACATATAGATGATGGTAACACTGGCTATTTATGGCATAGGGATTATTATGATTTTTTATTTCCTGCTTTATATATTTTCAACAATTTGTATAATAACCCAGATTATTACCTTTAGAAGCAGAAAAGTGGTTTTACTTTGTTTTGGGAGAGAAAACGTGGCTGAAACAGTTCCAATTCCTGGAAGCTGTGTGACTTCCAGCCGGCCACAAGCCTCTGACTTTAGCCTTCTCATCTGTAAAATGGGCTAATGCTGTTCACCTCGGAGAGCTGTGACTATGATGAAACAAGATAACAGATGTAGAGCATTGGAAGAATTAGCTCGACTAGTAGTTACTGTCACCCTCTCACCTCTGAGAATTTCTTTCATTTTTTTTAAATGTTTATTTATTTTTGAGAGAGAGAGAAAGAAACAGAATGCAAGCGGGGGAGGGACAGACAGAGAGGGAGATACAGAATCCGAAGCAGGCTCCAGGCTCTGAGCTGTCAGCACAGAGCCCGACGCGGGGCTCGAATTCATGGATGGTGAGGTCATGACCTGAGCTGAAGTCGGACGCTCAACCGACTGAGCCATCCAGGCGCCCCTCTTTCATTTCTTTTTTTTTTTTTTTTAATTTTTTTTTTCAACGTTTTTTATTTATTTTTGGGACAGAGAGAGACAGAGCATGAACGGGGGAGGGGCAGAGGGAGACACAGAATCGGAAACAGGCTCCAGGCTCCGAGCCATCAGCCCAGAGCCCGACGCGGGGCTCGAACTCACGGACCGCGAGATTGTGACCTGAGCCGAAGTCAGACGCTTAACCGACTGCGCCACCCAGGCGCCCCATAATTTAGTGGTTTTCCAAGCACGGCGTCATTACACATTCATGCTACTAATACTTGAAGCTAGTTCCGTGTGCGGATTATGAACCCAGAATGTTGCTACATCTAATGGCACAGTTGAGGACACTGACGGTGGGTACTAGATGCAAACTGGTAAGGAAACAAAGAGAACTGGGTGAGGAGGTGATGAGCACACAGGGCAGTGAGGTGGTCGGGAGGGGGCTTTCCCAGCCAGGTGAGACTACTCCTGCGTCCCAAAGGACAGGAAGGAGTAGATGTGACAAAATGAGGGGATATTCCGGATGAGAGAACAGTTTGGGCGAGGGGATGGCAAACTATGGCTCGCCTCCTGCTTTTGCAAATAAAGTTTTATTGGGACGTGACAGATGTGCCCATGTGTGCACTCACACTTCACTGCAGAATCGAGTCGTCGCAACAGGGAACTTCTGGCCCACGCAGCCTAAAATATTTACTCTCTGGTCCTTTACAGAGGAGGCCGATTGACCCTTGGTCTAGGCCAAGACTCACGGGTCTGAAAAAAGTGCGGTGTCCACGGAGGGCCAGGTAAGAAGTGGTTTGGATGTAAGAGAGGAAGCAGGGTGCAGGCAAGCAAGGAACAGAGAGGACAGGTAAGGCGCTCAGGATCAGAAGGTGGTGGAGGTGAGGAGGGAGAGGGCGCAGGGCGCTGGAGGCCAGCAAGGAAGCTTGGTTTCCAGGAAAGCAAAAGAGCATTGCTGGGTTTGCTGCCGCGACAGAGCTTCTGGGGTCTGGACCAGCTGACACCAATCCTGGCGGGGCCTGGCGGCGACGGCCCTTCCCCTTACGACTGCAGGAGAGTCGTCAGTGGCTCCCACATCCTGTGCAGGGCTGCCAGAGCCGCCCTTGTCTGTCGGAACAGTGGAACCGGGAGGCCCGGGGACGGGGGATG
Organism: Panthera leo; assembly: GCF_018350215.1. Classification (NCBI taxonomy): domain Eukaryota; kingdom Metazoa; phylum Chordata; class Mammalia; order Carnivora; family Felidae; genus Panthera; species Panthera leo. The sequence continues at coordinate 65,947,932 of NC_056695.1, read as the reverse complement.
AGAAGGCCAGGGCCCTCCCCGGGCTCCCGCCCAGGGGGCCGTGGTTTTTTCACAAATTCTGATGCCCTCAGCTAAGCTTGGGGGTGTCGAGAGGGAGGAGGAAGCTTCTACAAGAACAGCGGGGGCCGTCCGGGAATAAAAGACATTAGTCAGGCTCCAGCTCTATTCTCTCCACTCTCATTCATTTTAAACTCCTTGAATGAGCTCACTCCTTCAGTCTCCCATTCAGCTTCCCACTTCTTGAATCTAGCTCCCATCCTCTCTTCTCTCCATGAACGTGGCCTCGAAATAAATGATTTCTTAAGGGCTGCACCCAAGCGGCGTGCTGGGTTCTACTTCTGTCCTTAGGGCCTACCGCTGTGCCGGGCCCACATCCGTGCCTGATAAAAATGATGGCGGAATGACAGAAGCGACAAAGGTAGGCAGGACACAGGGTGTGACTGGGGAACTCTTGTAATTCCTGTATCTGAGTTTTCTCATCTGTAAAGTGGGGATGGTAATGGTACCGGCATCATATGGTTGTAAGTATTAAGTTTAATGAATGACAGGCACTCAGAACACTGCCCGAGTCAACGGAAGAGCTCAGAAGATATTAGCCATTAGCTGTGTTATTGCAATCTGGATGAGCCCAGACAAGAATGGGGGGGAGGGGAGGGGAGGGGTTGAAAGGTAAAGGAATAGTGGATATTAGTATATTATATATTATATAATATTAGATATTAGATAGAGGAAATAGTGAATATTTCTAATGAAGGGATCCTTAAAGCCTTCAGAGTAGAGGTGTGCTCTGTGGTCCCTTAAGCGTGCTGAACGGAGAAGAATCCTAATGGTGTCACGAGGCAGAAACTATCCTGTGATTGATTAGTGATGTCTGCTTTGGACCAGGAAAGTACAACGGTGGGGCGTGTGTTTCCGCAGCCTATGTTGGTTGTTTTACGACTCAAACATGTCAGGGCACATTTGGAATTCTGGCAGGACAGGCCTGCCAATAAGTTTTTGAATTCTAAGGCCCAAGGGTTGTTTGGGAAGCAATGTATCTTTAGGGAGTACACATACCCTGTCTCAAGAACGGTGCCTTAGTCATCAGAAGGCAATGCAGTTCTGACTGCGGCCCGGTGCCTGATCTTTGGCAGATCACCCTTTGGCCGAGATCCCAGGGATCCATGTCTGATTCCAAGAGGTGGGGACAAGAAAGAACAGACAGAGTTGTTTCAACAAATATCTCTGTGTGAGGCAGCAGAGGCCCTGTGGTAGAATGTGACACATGGGGGGTGTGGGGGGGGGCAGGATTCACCTTGTCACAGCACAGCCCTCCACGGGCTTGGGCACAGTGGGGGTGGGGGACACTGTGGTAATCTGGGCACTCTGTCAGATGCTGTGTGGCCTCACAGGGGCAAGGACAGGGGGTCCAATTCTGGCAGGGTCTCACAGTGGCTCCTCAGAGTGAAGAACACCGAGACATTCCTTGAGGACTCCCAGAAATACTTAGGGGGCTGGAGGTGATGGGGGCCTGGAGGGCCCACCATGGTACATGGGAACAAAGCCTTATGCATAGTGACCCAAATGTGAGCTCAGGGCTGGGAGCCCTGAGAAAGACAGGTCATAGCTATAATGCCACATGGGGTGCATTATAGCCCCAAGTGCACGGAGGAGGGAGTTGCTCGCTGTCTGGTGTGGGGGCAGAGCTGTGAGGAAGTTTCACAGAGGCAAGAGTCGAGGCAGGTGAGGTTGTGGGTGGGGCTCTGGAAGAGGAAGTGCACCCTGGACGGATAGAGATGCCTGAGCCAAAGTGCAGAGACAGGAAGGGGACACTGGCTCAGCGAAGGGCATGGATGTCGGACGGATGGAAGTCAGGGGACAAGTGGTGGGAGACAGAGCTAGAAGGGGTAGGGCCGGGGAAGGCAGGCTGCAAGGAGCATGCCCATTTGGAGCAAGAACTTTGCTTTATCCATGGTCACATTCCCAGCTCCTGGTCCAGAGGGAAGGCTCCATAAGAAACGCTTAAATGATAGGACGGATAGACGGAAGGAAGGAATTCTAGCATCTCGGGCAGGAGAGAAACTCGCCTTTCTTTCATTGAGAGCAATATGGAAAGGAAAGCCCGTTTGGGCCTTTCAAGCAAAGGGAACCTGAAAAGCAAGACCTGTGAGGAAACACAGCCACCACGAAGGAAGGGTGTGTGTGTACATGCAGACATAAAGCAAAAGCGCAAGACATGTGCTGTGTTCTCAGCCCTGAGCCTCAAAAAAGTACCTCTAGGTTTAAAAGAAAAGAAAAAGGGAAGCAAAGGCACCGAAGCCCCTCTCCACTGGATTGAAGTGGAAGGCACAAAGCAAAAGGGATGATTAGAGCATTCCCAGGATGCAATGCAACTTCCTCCCGGCACCAAGGGGGAAGGACCCCTCTTAACCTGGTCCTCGGCGCTCCCTTCCCAGCCTCCACGGCTCAAAGGGACGCGGCTGGAAGATGCACAGGCCAGGTCGCCCTGCCCAGCGGGGACACAGGCACCAATGAGCCTCCTCTCCTTGTTCTCGCCTCGATGCTTGTCTTTGGAGCCTTGCTGAGAAGGAGGAAAAACGGGGCCAAAGCCGAGATGAAAGCGCCTGTAATCTCATAAAAGAGCCAGGCGGATGCTCTAAAAGGCACAGAGGAGCCAACACCTGCCATTTGCACTTCAAGGCAGGCGGTTTGAAACCCACCAAGGCAAGGGGCCTGTCCGCCCTTCCCTGCCAGTGCCTGTGTCTGGGGACCAGAGTCAGCTGGTCACACATCCCACAGGCGGGTGGCAGGAGGACGAGGAGGAGAAGGTGAATCACCAAAGCCCCAGGCCCGGAACCTGCATTTAGGAGGGCTGGAGACTTAAATATCCATCACTCCCTCTCCTTACCTGACACAGAATCGATTCACCACTTTCTTTGGTCTTCAGACTACTGTGCCATGGGGAAAAGTACCAACCATCACAAACCACCCTTTCTCATGGCCATCACAGAACAAGACTCCTCCAGAATGGGGAAAAGAATGAGGCTGCTTCAGATAAGACACTAATGGAGGTTTTCCTGCTTTTCTTTGCTCTCCTGAGAAATTCTGCAACTCCGCTAGAACCCAAGGCCCAGACAGGGTTCCATTAATCACCCATAACTGGGAGAGGAAATGTTTTCTTGCAGCGTAAAGCCAAGGAAGCAAAAGCAGAAAGAGGTGGATGATGTTCCAAATGAAATTCCCAAATGATCAATGTAGGCTCTCTTACAAATTTCTTCCAGTTTCTTTTCTTCATTTTTTTAATGTTTATTTATTTTTGAGAGAGAGAGAGAGAGAGCGAGCAAGGGAGGGGCAGAGAGAGGAGGAGACACAGAATCCGAAACAGGCTCCAGGCTCCGAGCTGTTGGCACAGAGCCCGACGCGGGGCTCGAACCCACGAACCGCGAGATGGTGACCTGAGCCGAAGTCGGATGCTCAACCGACTGAGCCACCTGGGCTCCCCATCTTTCAGTTTACTTTGTATTTTCCACAAATGATCGAGGAGGAGCGCTCGGGGAAATCTCCGAGTTTGAAGAGACTATCCTTTCAGGGTAGGAAACACCGAGATGGTGGGAGACCAGGCAAGCGGAGTGGAGAGAAGAGCGAGCTGTAGGCCGAGCTCAGGGCACTGACCAGCTGCGTTCCCAGGCCAGCGGGCCTCGCTGATCTGCAGTAACTCTGGCAAGGCCTCCCATGGAAAGAGCCCTTGAAGGGGATTTGGGAGACCTGACTGCCTGCCACTCAGGGTCCTGCTCCTAACAGGTGTCATTACATGACCTGTAAGGCATGGACACTGGATGGATGAGCTCTCAGGGGCTCAGCTGCAGCCTGCCAGGACTCTGAGATGCTAATAGCCGTTCTCAGAAGGGGGAAGGGGCCTCATCTTGCAGTCAACATGCAGGGGACTTGGCCCAGAAGATGCCCCGATATGGCTGCAAGGAACCTGACGTGACAGACCCAGCCTAAAGTGAAGTCTGGGGAAGGCGGAGAAGAAAGGCAACATGCTCCCCTTTGGGAATAACAGTAAAAATATTCATTGCAGCAGGAATAATCTTAGAGAGATGGGCCACTGCGAAGCAGTTTCTCTGGGAATAAGTGCATCACAGGCTTTGAACATCACAAAAATCCAAGAGAGAGCTGAAAAGGCTCAGATAACAAAGCAGTAGGGAGAAAACCACTTCTGCAGGAGCGGACTTACGTATCTGAATTAACCTGTAAGATTTATTAGCGAGTAGAGGTCCACAGTGTAAGAAAGGAAATCGCTTGCAAGTTTTAATTAGTCGGGGTTTTGATAAGTGGTGAATCTCGGAAGCAGTAAAATGCCACACGATGGGTCTGAAAGGGCAGGTCTCAGGAACCAGGGACAGGGGGAGCGTTTCGCTCCGGCGGCAGCATATAATGAGCTTGAAAGTAGGCCAGGCTGAACCGAGGCCTGCAGGCGGGGCTGGGAAATAACCAGTGGGGCCCTCATGCCTGTCGGTGGGAGGCAGATGCCACCTGTTCTGGCTGCTGTCCCCGCTACCCCATTCTCTCCCCACTTCACCGTTTGCGGTTATGGTGACCCTGGCTTGTGAGACTCAAGATCCTTCAGCATTCTTCTGTTCCTTCTAGTTCACTCCGCCATCTTGACCCCGGCAGCCTGGCAGAGAACTAGCTGCCAGGATCAGGCAGCAGAGTGAGAGCAGCAGCTCCTCAGTGCTGTTTTCTGGCTGGCCTGCTTCCTTCCATGGCCTCCCCTGAGCACCTCCAAGGCACCAAGGACCGGGCTGGGTGTTTGGAGTATGGCCGTGAGCTATCTGTTCTCCCTGGATTCAAGGAGGAGCCATGTAAGGACACAGGCAGAGATGAAACAATGGATTAATTTCCGTGAGTGAACCGAGCACAAAGTACCACAGACAATCAGAGAATAGAGTGTGTGGGTTTACGGGTAGAGATCAGGAAAGGCTTGCCCTAGGAGACAGCTGAGCTCATTAAGGCCATAGTTATAGGATGGATTCACCCACGGGCTTGGTAACTTGCTGTGCCCTATGCACATGGCCTCCCTTTCCTCTCAATCAACAACTGATGGTGTTACAACCCTTCTTTTGTCATAAGAGAGAACGAGGTAAGGAGGTGACTTGGAGCACAGGCTATGTGATCACTGAGCAAGCCCAACGCAGACGAGGGCCACATTCAAGTTCCACTGCTGATGCGGCTCAAACCTCTCAGCCCGCGAGTCCCCCGAGTTAAGGGTTGCTCGGGACAGAGCGCCCCAGCCTTTGCTTTCTGCCCGTCCCTGTCATGAGGGCCAGGATGGAGAGTGACAGAGATGCTGGAGAACTTCCTGGACCACCTGACTCCCGGGAGCTCAGAGGGAGTTTCGTACCTGCCAATACGTCGACCGGGCTCGACATATTGCTAAGGCTGTGGTACATGATGATGAATTCTTTCTCTCAAAACACGAGGCAGGAGGCTCATGAAGGCAAGCTTTTTGGGGGCATGGAAGCTGCTGAGGGGCACAGTGCTAGGCTTTAGAGACGGGCAGAACTGGGTTCAAATCTGAGGTCCTGCTATGCAAATGCTGAATGTTCATAGCGGCACTATTCTTAACAGTCAAAAAGTGGAAACGTCCATCGATGGAGCATGGGTCAACAAAATATGGTCCATCCATAAAATGCAGTCTCACTTGGCAAAAAAGGAAAAGAAAAAAGAAAAAAAAAGGTGGGGGCTGGCATGCTACAATTCATAGGCGCCCTGAAAGCATCATGTTAAGTGAAATAAATCGGTCACAAAAGACCACGTATTGCATGATTCCGTTTGTATGAAATGTCCACAGTAGGCAAATCTAGAGCGACAGACTAGTGGTCGCCTGGGGCTGGAGGGAAACAGAGGGAGGGGGGCTGGAGGGAAGTGGAAAGTGACTGCAGGTGGATACAAGGTTTCTTCTTTTTCTTTTTTTTTTGGAGGTGATGGAAAGTATTCTAAACTCATGGTGATGGATGCCCACCTGTGAATATACTGAAAACCATTGGTGGTACACTTTGTGAGTGAGCTGTATGGTCTGGGAATTATCATCTCAATAAAACCATCCACAAAAAAATTTGAGTTCCCACCTCTTCTTGGTTCCTGCTATCCTGTAAGGTTCGCAAAGGCACGGACCCCTTTGTTTTCCGTGCCATTGTCTTCTGAGGACCTGGTGCCTAGTAGGTGCTTTCGTATTTGCTAATGAATGAATATGTGCCTTGGGCAAGCCCTGTAGGCTCTTTGAGCCTCAGTTTCTGCATCAGCAAAGTGGGGATAAGAATGCCTTCTGCAAAGGGCCGATTAGGAGACAAGGCTTTTGAGGTGCAAGGAAAGGGTCCTCCTTGGATGCCTGGCACAGTGCCACTGACAGGGCTCCACAAGGGGTCCCCTGCCCTGGGGAGTATGGTTTCTTAGCCATCTGCCCCACCTCCCATCACATGTCCCTTCTAAAGCCCAGTAGCCATGCTGTCACACGGGGCAGCCCACACGATGCCATGATGCTGGAGACTGCTCTGAAAGGACACACTCACGTGCTGACCAATGCCGAGGGCCCGGGCCAGCAGGGGGCTGGTGGACACGTCAGACCAGATTTTCTGTTTCTATCTGGAGATGTGTCTGACAGCCTGTCCCAGACTGTGTCTGTCACTGCCGGTCAGGGCTGACACCAGCTCTGAGGCCATGCTGCGTGTTAATGGCACACACAGAGAAGGCGCAGTATTTGCAAAAACAGTTAGCTGTGTGAGGGTCAAGGTTATGACCCCTGGAAGCCAGGCCACCATCCTTATGAAGCTGTCTTGCAAAAAATGTGAAAAGAAACTTGCAAATATCTAGAACCAAATATTTAGAACCCTGAGCCTGTCTCTTGTCTCTTGCTCATACCTGGGCTCCCAGAACCTTGGTGGACAATTCCTCAGAGGCACCTGGGTCTCCTCGTGGAGAAGCCCCTAGTGTAAGAAGAGCAGGGAGAGAGGTGAGGGGAAGAAGAGGGTATGTGTCCACCCACACCTCTACGCTCTTTCGTCCACTGCTCACCGTGGCAAAGCCCCTTTCCTCTTCTGTGCACTCCGGGGAAGGGGAACAGTTTAAAGCTAGCAGTTGAGGGGAGTCTGGGTGGCTCGGTCAAGCGTCCGACTCTTGGTTTTGGCTCAGGTCGTGATCTCACGGTTTCGTGAGTTCGAGCCCCACAACGGGCTCCAAGCTGACAGTGCAGAGCCTGCTTGGGATTCTCTGTCTCCCTCTCTCTCTGCCCCTCCCCCGCTTGTGCTGTCTCTGTCTCTCTCAAAATAAATAAATACAAACTTAAAAAAATAAATAAAGCGAGCAGTTGATAGTTGACTGTTTTCAGACATCTTTGGCTGAGAGTAACATTAAGAAATACATTTCACGGGGCGCCTGGGTGGCTCAGTCGGTTAAGCAGCCGACTTCAGCTCAGGTCATGATCTCGCGGTCTGTGAGTTCGAGCCCCGCGTCGGGCTCTGTGCTGACAGCTCAGAGCCTGGAGCCTGTTTCAGATTCTGTGTCTCCCTCTCTCTGACCCTCTCCCGTTCATGCTCTGTCTCTCTCTGTCTCAAAAATAAACGTTAAAAAAAAAAAATTAAAAAAAAAAAAAAAAGAAATACATTTCATGTGGTAATCCTGTGGGTGTGCAGACCTATGTGTAAAAAACAGAGTGAACAAAATAATATTCTCACTATGTACAGTATATTCTAATACCTTCTTTTTATGCTCTGTGGTCACTGTCTCCACGTTTTTAATAGTTTTATCTTCATAAAAACAGAGAGGGAGGCAAACCATAAGAGACTCTTAAATACACAGAACAAACTGAGGGTTGCTGGCAGGAGGTGGGGGTGGGGGGATGGGCCAGACGGGGGATGGGCATGAAGGAGGGCACTTGCTGGATGAGCACTGGGTTCCTTTGTGAGACACGAATCACTGGGTTCTACTCCTGAAGCCGAGACTACACTGTATGTTAACAAACTTGAGAATAATGATACTAATTATTATTATTTTATCTTGAGACTCGGGTTTTGTAAGTGGAGTCGGACAGGACACGTGGCCATCCGCTGCCTGCCCCCACGCGGCAACGGCCACTGCCTTGTCCTTGGTGGTGCCCCGAGAGGGTCTGCACTCTCCCACGAGTATCCATGTGCCTGAGGGAGTGTGATGTTAGGTGGGGAATAAAAAAACACCATGACAGCCTGAGAGACTGCAGATGAGGGGGAAAAGCTTTTTCCTGTTGTTTTGAACAAGGGCCCTGTGTTTTCAGTTCACCCCGGGCCCCACAAATTATGTAGCCAGCTTTGCCTACTAGACCGATTTCACAATTCCCTAATGAATTGTGACTGGCAGCTTGAAAAAACACTGCACTGGACGGCAGAAGGCCACAAGTGACTAAACGCAAGCTTTCGTCAGACACACTGAAGTTTAAACCCCAATTCTACAATGAATTGGCTGCGTGACTTTGGGCAGGTCACTAAACTCTTAACTTCTGCGACCTCATCTGCAAAACCAGGATACTGATAGGACTTACGTTTAGAGTTGGGGCAGGGACTAAGTTAAGGCAATGTGCAAGGGCAGCGCCCCGAATTTAAGAAAGAAACTAGTTACGCCCCTCTGGTCTTTGGCCCGGCTCTGATTTTTCCCAGGTTAATTTACTTCTCTGAAGAGGGGATTTTTGAGCTGGGTTTTGGGGAGCAAGCAGGAGTTTACCAGGTGAGTAAGAAAGGGAAGGATGTTATCTGGGCAGACAGGCTGCAGAACAGAGGTTCTGAGGCGTGGTATGTTTAAGGGAACATGAGAGCAGATCTGTTTTGAGAGTGTGCACAGCTGTGGGGAAGGTGGGGGGTGTAGGATAAACCGCTGGGAGGTGGGGCGGCTGAGGTTGGACGTGGGAGAGGCCTGATCATGGGGAGGAGAGGCCCCAGGCAAGTTGGACTCACCCAGTAGCCAATGAAGGCAGAAAGGATTTTAAGCAGGTGAAAAGCATGATCAGACCTGTGCTTTCAGAGATCACCTTGGCTGCAGGTAGCAGATGGATGGGAGAGGGTAAAATCGAAGGCTCTGGAAGAGACCAGGTGTGCGATATGAGGCCCCGAATTCGAGAGAGTGACGGCGGGGATGGAAAGCTGATGGAGGAGGGTCACCCAGGAGGCTGGAGCACACATGGGCGGTACCTCCCAGCTTTCCGCCCCGAGCAGTGGGATCAAGAGGAAGAACAGGTCTGGGGAAGCAGGAGGAGGATAATCTGGCCTGGCCCCTCGAGGCGAATGAATCAGAATGATGTGTGTTTAGTCTATTTTTAGAAATCTCCAGGGATGCAAAATCTATAAATTAACCTAAAGAGCAATGAGTATTCATTTGTCCTATTTTTTTTTTTTTAACCATATCTAACTCCTTTTGGCTACTAAACCCAAATCAGATAAACTTTATTTAAGCTACAATGCAGGTGAGTCCTTACCTTTGCTGGCTCAGCACCATAGGTTTCTGGAACCAGGTGGAAGAAATGTTAAATTATAGAACAAGTTAGAACTAAGTGACATCTATGGAAGGGAGGAAATCACAAAGGAAATTTGAAAAGGTGATGAATCCACTAACACCCCCCTCACCCCCCACCTCTCTGGGGCAAGCCAAGTTCCCAGCTGCCAATGGAGTTCAGGTAGGCCCAGGAAGAGCACTCAGATCAGACCAGGAGCCAAACACCTACTTCTAACAACAATGCCAAGAACTGCCTTCTTTTCTGAAAGATGTGTTTTCCTACTTCATGGTTATTACCCTAGCCATAGCCATCCACTGGTAAGTGTTTCTGTTGTTTTTTTTTTTTAAGTTTATTTATTTTGACAGAGAGAGAGAGAGAGAGAGAGCACGTAAGAGTGCTCTGCAGAAACAGAGGGGAAAAGAGAGAATCCCAAGCAGGCTCCACATTGTCAGCACAGAGCTGATGTGGGGCTCGAACCCACGAACCCTGAGATCATGATGTCCTGAGCCGAAACCAAGAGTCTGACGCTTGACTGACTGAGCCACACAGCCGCCCCTGGAAAGTGTTTTTACATACTCCAAAAAATTAATTTTGAAATCTGTCTTTGATACTTGAATGCTGGGTGGGCATGGGAAACATACTGCTCACAGTTTAAGGTCAGATTGAAGAGAAGAGGGAGATAACAAGGGTTTTCCATGTGGACAGAGCTCTACGGTTTACACAACGCTCTCACACTAGCCTCTCATTTTGTGTTCACAACAGCCAGATAGAGGGGCTAAGGCCTGGCATCCCAATTCCACCCACATAGAACCCGCAGCCCTCTGTGAACTCAACTGTAGGGTGACGGGGCCCATAGGGAGGCCAGTCTTCTGTCTTTTGCTGGCTGTCCCCGCTGCACACTGTCACCCAAGACGAACCCCTTATATGCATATTTGGGAAAGGCAGCGACAGGCATTACAACCCGTTTGGTCCAGATTAAAAAAAAAAATTTCCCACACCCCGGGATAGCTTGTCACGTGCCTCCTGCAAGGCTCTGTTTGGGGGCTGGCGGGGCTGGTATAAATAAATAAAGACACCAGCCACTGCACTTCTGAGCACCTACCATCCAGGCACTTTGCACATCTTTGACCTCATTTACTCCCTCACAACGCCCTTATGAGATGGCTGTCCTCAGCCATTCTGTACATGGGGAAATATCCTCTGACCCGACTCAGTGGCTCTGGGCATCCAGACGCCAGCCTCATGCTGGCTGGGCCCCTTCCATGCAGCTTTTCCTGTTTCATTTTCCCAACGCTCCTGGGGGGTTTCCCATTTTGAGGAAGCTAAAGCTTAGAGGGGGGTTTAGGCAAGTTGACCACCGGGATGCTGTTGGCTTTCATGCCCTCTGTCCTATTTATTTATTTATTTATTTATTTAATTAAAAAAAATTTTTTTTGAGACTGCAAACGGGGAAGGGGCAGAGAGAGAGAGAGAGAGAGAAGATCCTAAGCAGGCTCTGTGCGGACAGCAGAGAACACGATGCAGGCTCAAACACACGAACTGTGAGACTATGACCTGAGCCAAAGTCAGATGCTTAACTCACTGAGCCACCCAGGCACTCCCCTCCTCTGTCCCCTTTAAGTTGAAACCATTCTAATTTTTGCATCACACAAGCAGCCTATAATTCCTACAAAAATCTAGATGACACAGGAATCTCTACTGTATCCCCCACCTCTTTTCTATTTCCACTCCCCAGAAGTAACTGCTTTTAACAGTTTTATGTATATCCTTTTCCCGTGCACAAACACACCCACACAGGGAATTTATTTTTCACAAATGGGATTGCACTAGATGCATTATTCAGCAACTTGCGTTATTCACTCAACCGTGTATCCCAGTTATCATTCCTCATCCACACGTAAGGAGGAATCCTTATCCTCTTGGACAGATTTCGTGGTCTCAATGTAGCATAAACCACTCCCCTACCGATGGACTCTTAGTTGTCTCTAACTTCTCATTAATTCTGCACCGAACACAATTGTAAATGTAACATGCTTGAGATACAAGCTCCCAATAAACATTAACTAATTTTTTAGCCTTAGATGGCTCTATTTAACTACCAGCCTCCATTCAATTCTTTTGGCAAGTGCCCATTTCTAAGAGCTGGAGTTAGTTACGTCTGTCTCCTGCTCATTGTGGAAACCGGTTACTTTCATGGCCCAGGTGTTACAGGTACCTAATCCAATACCAAAATTGGGTTCAGATAGGAAAGTTTTGAACTGATACTACTTTTCCAAATTTTCAGACTCGTTCTCTAACTGCAGCTCGGTTTTTGCAGGAAACTACGGGGCAGTCTAAAGTAAGTAAGGGTGTGTTGTGGGTTGTAGGTTTCTAAGACAAGTTGTTTAACTCTAGTCTAACATAAAGAAAGGAAAAAGCTGGACAGCCTTACATTTCTTTCCTAGCTCATTTTATTCTAATTCAAACAACAAGAAGTTGAGGACATCAGTTGCAGACTGTGTCCCCTCATCAGGTCCCCAGACTACTCTGTCCCGGGCAGAATCCAAATCATCCTTTTTTTCCTTCAAGGGTCCTTAAGACTCCGACTGTCTTCCTTTTTCAAAACCTTCAGGCCCTGCTTTGTTTTTTGTGGTCCTTTTCCTTCAAGATGGGAGGCAAAGTAGAAAACAGGTTTGTGTTCTTTCTTTCTTCCTGATGTTCCAAGATGCCTTAATAATTTTTTCTTTTTTTTTAATTAAAGAGATTTTTTTTTCATGCTTATTTTCTGAGAGAGAGACAGAGCATGAGTGTGGGGGGAGGGGGGGAGGGGCAGAGAGCAAGGGAGACACAGAATCCGAAGCAAGCTCCAGGCTTCGAGCTGTCAGCACAGAGCCCGACGCGGGGCTTGAACTCCCAAACTGTGAGATCATGACCTGAGCTGAAGTCACATACTCAACCTGATGAGCCATCCAGTTACCCCTAATCATCTTTTACCTAGAGAACTTCCTTTAGCCGTTGTTTTAGGGTATATATGCTGGCAACAAATTCCCTTAGCTTTCTCTCATTGGAGAATGTCTTGATTTCCCTTTCATTCCCGCAGGATGTATTTTTGCTGGATATAGGATTCTGGGTTGACAGTTACTTCAAAAATGCTATGCCACTTCCTTCTGGTCTCCATGGCTTCTGGTAAGAAATCTGCCATTCATGTTGTTTTTCCCTGTAAGTAAGGTACCATTTCTCTCTCAGAGATTTCAAGAGCTTTTGTCTTTGGTTTTTAGATGTTTGAGTTTGAGGTGTCTTGGTGTGGCCTTCTTTGGGTTTATCTCATTTGGGATTCACTCAGTTTCTTGAGTCTGCAGGTCTGTTGCCAGATTTGGGAGTTTCCAGCCATTACTTATTTGAATAGTTTTTGAGTCCCACTGTCTTTCTCTTCTCTCTCCATGACTCTGAGGACATGAATATTAAGCCTTTTGTTATAGTCCCATAGATCCCTGAGATTCTGTTCCCTTCCCCTGCCCCCCAGTCTATTTTCTCTTTACTGTTCAGATTGGGTAACTCCTACTGTTTAATCATCAAGTTCACAGATTCCCCACCGCCCCCCCACCCGCCGGCCCCTCCAGTCTATTGGGGTCATCCAATGAATTTTTAATTTTAGTTATTATATATTTTAGTTCTAAAATTTCTATGTGTTTTTTTCTTCTATTTCTTTATTGAGACATTCTATTTTTTTTCATATTTCAAACATTTCATAATTGCTTACTGAGGCATTTTTATAGTGGCCACTTTAAAATCTTTGTCAGATAATTCTAACATCTGTGTCAGCTTGGTGTTGGCATCTATCGATTGTCTTCTTTTCATTCAGTTTGAGATCTTGATTCTTGGTATGAGTGATTTTTAATTGAAATATGGCCTTTTGGATATTATGAGAATTTGGATCTTTCTTAAACGTGTTTGAGCTGGCTTTCCTGGATACTGCTCTGACAGGGTGGGGGGCACCTCATTACTGCCAGGTGCGCGGCCAGGTTCTTCATTTGGGTTTCATGGACACTCAAATCCCCACTGGGCAGGAATGGGAGTTCCAGCTCCCCACAAGGCTTCCACTGACACCTCCCTAGCTGGGAAGGGTTAGGAGTGCCTTCTTACTCCTTCTGTGTGGCTTTTACTGACACCAAGGTGGGTGTAGTTACCCTCGGCTGGCGGTGGTGAAAAGTGTCCTCTCCTTAGTCTGCCTTCTCTGACACCACCCTAGTGGGGGCGGGAGCGGAGGCAAGGTTGGGGCTCCTCGCTACCAAGGGAGGGTGGAAGTCTGGGTTCCCCACTTACTCTTTGCTGGCGAGAGTGGGGGCCGGGCCACAGTTTTTTGGGGATATGTGGCTGGGGTAGTATGGTGATTATCTCCTAAGACTTTCCAGGTGAAACTGAAGCCCATCCCAAGACCTGGCACTCAGACATTGATAATCACTGAAGGTGTGTGACTTAATTCATCACTTGGGATTTTAACTTCATTAAAGAGCCAGGGCATGCTTGATACATCTTTGCCTTGTGGCACAATGAGATATGATAAATACTTTTTTGGAGAGAGTGACCAAAGGCTCTTGCCTGTCCGTGTGAGTCTGTTGGCAGAAATTCTGCATCAAGTAGATAAGACAGATGAGCTCTGGGCAAAGCTGTCTTAAACGCAGATAAGAAAGAGACAGGATGGGCAGAGTTTAGAGAGTGTCTATACTAATAAGCAAAGTTATTTATACATCTAAATAAAGAGTAAGCTTAGAAGAATGCTAGGAGAAGAGTCACCCAGCTAGGAGGTGTGCCCTGTCTGCCTGTCCGGGGAAAGCCCCCAGAGCCCCGAGGCAGGTGGTACAGATGCCGGGCTGGGAGCGTGCATATATGAATTCCAGAACTACCTTCCCTGAGTGGATTCTGTGCTCACCCAGGTGGCCTTTGGAATCCAGCCTCTTAATGCCATTGCTGGACAGTGTCAGGGAACTGACCCAAGAGATGCAGTTTTCTGGGCCCTTGGCTCTCTTAATTTTCACTTCAGATAAATGGTCTCTGATCTCTTATGAATTTGGTTGGTAAAAATCCATTTCTAATAACCATACAAAATAGCTAAAATTATTCAGTGCTTACTGTGTGCCAGGCTGGCCTGGGCATTTCATGGATCATCTCATTTCATCTTTACCATCATCCTGTGGGGCAAGATGAGATTGTCTCATCTCATGGATGGAGGACTTGAGGCTCTGAGCCTGGCAAAGCTCAGAAGAGTGAGGATTTGAACCCAAGCCTCCTGACTCCAAGGTCTGCCCTTCACCGCTGGGCTTTCTAACATAGCCCTTTCTAGGTGCTTTACAATATGAACACATATGACCCTCTAAACAACCCCTGGGGTAGGTACCATTTCTACCCCCAATTTACAGCTGAGGAAACGCAGGTACAGAGAGGTTGTGGAACTTGCTCAAAGCCACACAGCTGGTGTAAGTGGAGCAGGATTTGAAGTCAGGCAAGATGGCTAAGGACCGTTATGTCATGCTGCCTCTGTTGGGGCACTTGCCTGAACTCTAACAGACCCAAGCCTCTTGAGGGAAAGGACTTGATCATCCTTATTTTTGTACCCTCACCGGCTTCCCTAGTGCCCAGCACAAAGTAAGCTGCTAATACCTGTTGGTTCACTTGAATTCCCCTGGAAGGGCAGACCACTAGCTGACCTGGCCCAGCTATACTGATTCTCTGAAGTCCCTTGAATTTACAGCTGATCTGAGGTAGGTTTACGCCAGGCTGCAGGCTACTCGTTCTGCTTCATGCACTTCATAAAACATTCTTTTTTTCATGGGGCCGAGGGCTCCTGAAAAAAGAGAATTCAAATTCCAGGGCCAGAGAGCTATGAATAATTTCTACTGGAGCATATTTTTTCACCACCAGGGACCTGCGTTTTCAAGGAACTCAGTCCTAGTCGTGGGAAGCTAGCAAATCCCTTTTTCACCCTCATCACCATCATCATCTTTTTTTTTTTTTTTTTTTTTTTGGGAAAGCGAGCGCGCCAGTGGGGGAGGGGCAGAGGGAGACAGACTCTTAAGCAAGCTGCACGCTTAGCCCAGAGCTCCCGACGTGGGGCTTGATCCTATGACCCTGGGATCATGACCTGAGCCAAAATCAAGAGTCAGGGGCTCAACCGACTGAGCCACCCAGGCGCCCCTCACCATCATCTTCTGAGTCCGGTTGTGACTGGAAAGGTTTATCGAGCGGAATAAAGTTAGCTAAGTGGCCGGGTGGGTCTCAATGGTGGCTGGTTTAGTCTCCACGGGGGACATTTGCCAGTGTCTGAAGACATTTTTAGTTGTCACAACGGTGGGGGTGTGGGGTGTGCTGCTAGTATCTAGTGGGTAGAGGCCGGGGATTCTGCTAAAACACCCTACAATGGAAGCATAATCCATCACGACAAAGAATTAGCCAGCCCAGAATGTCAGTAGTGCTGAGGCTGAGAAATCCTGATTAGCCAAGCAGCCCCCAAATCTGCATGTACAAGTGATTTGAAAGAGGAAGCACCGCTCAACAATTAAATTAGGTTTTATGAGATTTTATTCCCAGAGAGCAGGCACGGCTCACTGGGGGGGGAAGATGAAAGCGAACGTTCTGTGCCGGAGTGGAACCGTCTTTGTTTGGAAGCATGTTCTGAGGCAGTCCTTTGGGACTTCAGGCCTTAGGACCTCCTACCACAAACCCACCTTGGAAGCTAATTAAAATGCAAATTCCAGGGCCTCACCTCAGTCCCGCTCAACTAGGCTCTCTCGGTGAGAGTATGAGGGATCTACATTTTTAGGACACCCCACCGTGATTCAGATGCACGCTGCAATGTTTTCTTCCCTTCTTCTAGGAGAAGAGGTAAACAGACCATATGCATGTGAGTTTTTAGAAAGTTGACTGAAAATGCTCACATTCTAGGACAGTTCCTCTAACTTAAAAAAAATTTTTTTAATGCTTATTTTTGAGAGAGAGCGAGAGAGCATGCGTGCAAGCAGGGGAGGGGTAGAGAGAGAAGGAGACACAGAATCGGAAGCAGGCTCCAGGCTCTGAGCTGTCAGCACAGAGCCCGATGTGGGGCTTGAACTCACAGACCACAAGATCATGACCTGAGCCGAAGTCGGACGCTTGACCAACTGAGCCACCCAGGAGCCCCCCAGTTCCTCAAACTTTAGTCATTTTTACCACACGTTGTGAGTTATGCCCTAGACAAATACTACTTGTACTGTTCTTTACTCAATAATTTAAAAATTATTTAGTTACATTTTTTTCCCTAATACTCCTGAGAATACATGCATAAGCATGAAATATTTGTCTATGCCACTTAAAACAGACATGCAGTACGTGTAGGAAGCAGTGCATTATGGGAAATCAATTACAGTTAGCTAGACGACTAGGAGGAGTACCTACATGCTCTGTAAAGCAGACATTTGAAATGTCAGAGCCACCTTTTCAGGGATGGATGACAAACCCCGTGGCTTCCTGGAGGAGGACTAGAGTGGGCAAAGGCTCACGCCTGACCAGGACGTTGTGACCTTACGGAGACCTGCCAACCACCATTTCTGAGCCTTTGAAAAAAACAAAACATGTCACACCCAGCACTAGGACAAAATGAAGGACCAGCCCATGTTGAATGTCACTGAGCCTCAGAAATTGGAAGCCACATGTGAGAAGTCATTCCAACCACAAACTGGCTTCCATGATATCATCTGGCTCCCAGAGGGCGCCCTCCTTAGGTGAGGCGTGGACAGAGGGAAAAGCTTGATACACTGAAAGCCACAGAACATTTCACGTCTCTGCTAGAAATCAGAACAAACATCTGCAGTTTGTTTTTCCATTCACATTCTTTTCCAGAAAGCCTAAACCTGACATGATGTTAGTTTTAACTGGGTCCTGCACACAGCCGGCCCCGCTATGAGTGCAGCGAATAAAGCAGCTCGGAATTACCAGGGTGCCTGGATTCCCTAGCACGGCTTTATTTTTGTCTTTCCCTCCAATTTGCATGAAGCTGCCTGCATAATTTCCACCTCAGGTGAAACCTCTCTCTTCTTTGTTTCCTACTTGAACTACATTGATTTTCCATGTAAGTCAGGATATTGGGAAGTGGGGGCGGGAGGTGGTTAGAAAAGAGGCTAAGGAATAGCATTTCTGGACACGGTGAGACAGATGCAGCCAGCGTCCCCCACCTCCCTCCCTGATGGCATTTGTCTTTGGGGTCAAAATCTGAAACTCAAGAGGATGTTCCTGAAGGGGGCCACAGTGGATACCCTCTTTCTGTAGCCTTTTATGGCTTGTGATTTAAGTAGCTTCTCTTTGTGCAATTGTAAACCAGCCCTGTTTGGCTCTAGCTGGAAAGACAATACCAGGGATCCACTTTGTTAAGCATTTATCGAGCACCTTCTATGACTGTTAAGCATTTATTGAGCACCTTCTATAAATGCAAGGTTCCATGTATTGAGGCCAAAATTCCTGCTTTTCATCACGTGGGGAGGAAAACGTTAAAATGTCAGGAAGAAGAAATGCTCTTGGTGCTGTGGGAGAGGGTCTGTGTGGGACTCTAGGTCTGGAGAGGGAGGAAAAACAAACACAGGACACACCCTAGCCCTCAGGGAATTTGGAATTCCATGAATACAAGGACGAGGACCCAGATTCAGTGCCCAGTTCGGTGCTTTGAACCCAGCAAGGATTCAGTACGGATTTGCTGAATGGATGGCTGGTCCATGGCTGTTGACGGAAACCACTCACCCTGGACACCCAGGACTTTGCAAAGCTGTGAGAAGACCCAGTGAGTGAGTATCAGACAAGTCTGGGCGAAATCAAGCGGCAACTGGAAGAACAAGGTCAGGAGCAGGTTGTGCTGAGCTGGGGCAGGAGCCCACAGGTGCAGTAGGGAGCGGCCTGCCTGGGCGCCCAACCCCACGGCCACTCTCCAGCTCAGTTGACCCTGGCACCGGGCTTAGCTTCTCCCTGCCTCTGTGTCCTTCTCTGTGAAATGATTATGAGTATGGTATCTGTCTCACAAGCTTCTTGTGAAGCTTGAAGGAGTTAATATAGGTGGGGGCGACTGGGTGGCTCAGTCTGTTAAGGGACCGACTTCGGCTCAGGTCATGACCTCGTGGTTCGTGAGTTTGAGCCCCACGCCAGGCTCCGCTGACAGCTCAGAGCCTGGAGCCTGCTCCGGATTCTGTGTCTCCCTCTCTCTCTGCCCCTGCCCCATGCTCGCTCTCTCTCAAAAATAAAGAAGCATTAAAAAAAATGAATATAAATGGTTCCATCAAGGCTTGGCATACAGAGAGTGCTAAATAAGTATTAACTGCTATTACTTTACTGGGGGCACCACATGATGGGATGGCTTAGTCCTATCTGGACTAGAAGCAAAAAATTATACAACATGACGCTTGTGAAGTATAAAGGTAAGGAGGAAAGAAATCCAGAAGCAGGCTGACCGGGCTTGGTTCTGCCTCTGACATTGGGAATTCATGCCTGCCAATTTCATTCTTTTTCATTTTTTTTTTTTAAACAGAGTTGAATATGTATCTGTCAGTCCATTTTTAGGTCCTTTTCTGAAAGTGAATAGTTAACAACATTGTCATGATAAGCGGCAACAATTTTCTACCGATGGTTAACGCCAACTCCTCCTCCGCCACCATCACCACCAGGCTTTTTCTACTGTGTTCTCATCCCTAATTTTTCCCCCAATGGTTCCCCAGAACGACAAGAGTTTGGGAATAAAAAGGACCTTGCTCCGCGTCGTCAGAGCTGTGTGACCTTGGGCAAGTCACTTCACCTCTCTTTCAGTTTCTTGATCTACAATAGGTGGGTTTGGGGCAAAAACAAGTGATGACGTGTTCCAAGCACCTAGGAAAGGTTGGTCACGTGCATGGGGACGTTGAATAAATGGTAGCTTATTTGCACAGTGGGGACAAATCAGTGAGTTCTGCTTTGCTGATTTTCCCTTTGAAGGTCCTGAAATGTGCCATTCACTTCACGAGGACTGACAGCCATGATTTCTCCTCATGAATGTGGGTTTCCAGGTTGAGCAAGACTGCTTGCGGCCTCCAATAAGCCAAAATGTGGCCTTCCAGTGATCTGGGCCATCGCGCCTGGCAAGAACAACAAAGCTGTCCTTTACACACGGACAGGGACTTGTCCCTGTGTCTAGACGGCTCACTCTCTTGGCCCACACTTCCAGCTGTTTGGTTATACAGAGTTGACCCGGGTTTAAGAGAAGAGGCTTTACCACTGAGCAGCTTAAAGGAAAAACAATCTCTCAGTTCTTTGTCAGAAAAACACGAAAACCACTCCACGTGTGGGGTAACATCCTGGGAGGAGAACCTCGTCGTCAGGTTTCCTGTTCCTTTAACAATCTACTTCGCTAAATGGAAATGAAATCGCTCCGTTATATTTCGGAACATCACATGAAAGAAACAAAACGGACAGACAAAACAAAAACCACCTAGTCTGAAGGGGATGAATCCAAAACTGAATAGAGGGATGCAATGTTTCACAGAAACAATTAGATTTGATTTTCAGACCAAGAAATGTAATCCTCAGAGATGTTTCAGAATCATAGGGTTTTGCTTAGCAGTTTAAGAATGAAGCCACTGGGTGAACATCACTGAGTCATGGCGGCCACTGCTGTCAGGAAAGGATCACTTCACTCTCGTAACAACTCTCTGAGGCAGATGCTCTTGATATTCCCATTTCACAGGTGGCATAACAGCAAATGCGGAGCTGGAATTTTAACCACGGTCAAAACCACTAGCCTGTATTCCCTCTAATGATCTGGAAGAAACTAGGTGCCCAGGGCCTAGGGCAGCTGAACAGGCTCCCAAGACACCCAGGGGCTACTAGGGCACAAAGAAACAACTCATACTGGCGCAGGACATCACAGCCCTTAAAGTAGGTCCCCATATCCTGGGTGTTGGGAAGTCCATCATAACCTGAAGTGTTAGATTTATCCCCATTTCACAGACATGAACACTGAGGCTCAGAGGGGTTAAACAGCTTCTCTGAGGTCACACGATTATCTCCTAATTCCCAGGCACTGTTCCCTCCCCAGTGACATGTAATCCAGCCTAATTGAAACAGGGTGAGGGTACGGTGGGGGGAAGCTCCACACATTGACAAAGCTATGTGCATGCCTAGTGCTGGGTTCAGACCCAGGAAGGCAGCAAGGACAGAAGAGCGGGGAATGTCTTCAGAGCCAGACAAGTGGCCGTGTGACCTTGACCAAGTGACACTGTCTCTGAGCATTAGTGTTTTGGTCTGTAAAATGGTGTAACAGCAGCTATGAGAACCTAAATTCCTTGTCAGCAGGGAAATCTGCCTGTCCATGGCTGGAGCCCCAGCAGGTTATGTAATATTATTCGGCACATAGTAGATGCTCAATAAAAGGTTTTTACAGAATAAACATATGAACCAAAAAACCCACCTCAAAGTGTTTCTGTAGAAATTAAATGAGATACTGTATGCATGGTGCATAAAACAGAACTGCTCAAAATGACATCATGTCCCAGGCATTTATATTCACCATCTCCCAAGAATCCTATGGAATAGATCTGACTATGCCCATTTCGTGCAAGGGGAAGACCAGAGAATAGGGCAGGGAGTAAAAGAATTCTCAGAGGGGAGCTCATCCCTTTTAATAACCAAAAAAAAAAAAAAAAAAAAAATTGTGCCTTTAAAACCAGAGTCCCAGCAAGGAGCTGTAGGAAGGTTTGAGAGGGAGTCCACGGAGAAGAGAAGGGCTGTGGGTCTAGACTGATGGACTAGTCCGCCTCCCTCCTAAGTCCTCTGCCTCCAAGGAGCATCCACGGACCAGGCATGGCAGAGTCCCCACCCCTGCCATCGGCCCCTCCCGTCTGCCCGCAGCTCGGCCCAGACAGCGAGTGCCCAGCTGTGCTCTTCTTGGTGCGAAGAGTATCCTAATGAACTGCAGGCTGATGAATCGCTGATTGCAGGAGAGAAACAAAATTAAGACTGGGCTGATGGAAACTCTTAATGAAACCCATTCTTTGGGAAGGGTCTGGCTTGGCACAGGTGGGAAGACCAGGGATCTCTCTGGGATCGGGTGAAAGATGCTACTAGGTACTAGTGAGACGGGACCAGGAAACAGAAAGAACAGAAAAAAAAAAAAAAAAACCACTCAGGGGAGCGCACACAGACTTGCTTATGAATTCCAATTGTAAAAGGACTTATAGAAATTGCTTGCTAAAACTTGAGCCGTGCAAAACCAATTAGGCTGGAAATAATCCCAGCGGCCACGCCCTCTTCCTGTGCTCTGCGGAGACACCCTCCTGCAGCGCCTCTGAAGACAAGCCAGCTCCCCTGCGGCAGGGGCACCTCCTTGCTGTCCCTTCCTCAGAAAGCGAATTTCTCCACCTAATTTAATTGCAAAAGCCCTTGCCAGTGCTCACACCTCCCCTATGATGTGATTACTATTGGCTCGTCAATTTGCCACCACCTGTGTGCCCCCTTTAAGGAAAGGGAGGGAGACGGGGACAAATGCCAACATTAATTGCAATTTCATACACTTCACTGGCGACGACCCTGCGGAGGGGGACGACGGAAATCAATTCTGGTGATTGAAAAACAATCTGAGAATGATGGGCCCATACTGAAATCTTCTGGAATGGGCAGAAAAATGCTTCTTTAAATATTCAGTCCGTGGTCAGTTGAGATTTATTCGGGGTAGCGCCACTCAAACGTTTCTTGAGGACATGCCGTTGTCAGGCACGGTACAGACACAGAGGAAGACAGAGAAGACCAGGACGAAATCCACGCCCTGAGGTGGGTTTCTCCGCCAGTGGGTTCAGGATGGGGGTCTAGACAGAATAAGGTGGATAAAAAAGAGATAAGGCAGAATCAGGTGAGAGTGATGCCACCTTCCCTTCGTGCATGACATCACCTTATAAAGATATGAAAATGCCAGCCAGATGGGGCAGCTGGATCTTCGCTTCGCGTTTTGGTCCAGAGTGACGTGATCAGACGCCCTCAGGAAACTGGGCGGTGCCGGACAATTCATTCCAGCACCTTCTGAAGGAGACAAGTAGCTGTTTCTGGACTCTGAACGCAGCAGGCATGAATCTGCAGGACTACAGGCAGCTCTCCGGGACTATGAGGGGCTTGTCCCCATTTAAGGATGGGATGGCTGCTGCCTGGTCCTCGCATTCCTCTTGAAAACAGAATGCTGGGGTGCCTGGGTGGCTCAGTTGGTTAAGCATCTGACTTCGACCCAGATCATGGTCTCACGGTTCGTGGGTTTGAGCCCCACGTTGGGTTCTGTGCCAACGGCTTGGAGCCTGAAGCCTGGAGCCTGCTTTGGATTCTGTGTCTCCCTCTCTTTCTGCCCCTCCCCCACTCATGCTCTGTCTGTCTCTCTCAAAAATAAATAAACAGTAAAAAAAAAACAAAAACAAAAGAGAATGCTCCTGGAGAAAGGGGCAGGGGCTCCCGCTGCTGGCTTGGAAACTTCTGTACAACCTTGGGCAAGAGGAGCTATCCAGGACCACCCAGGGCAGGAGGCTGGCTTCAGATGCAACTCTCAGGCTGGCCAGCGCCCAATGGAAACACTGGTCAGCCTGGGTCACCGCCACACCCCATCCCACGATGAGCCCTGGTGGGCAGGCAGGGTAGAGGGCGGTAACACCCACAGGAAGAGACCCAGACACAAGGCAGGGGGAGGGGAGAAACTTCATTTGTGTGTATGTGTATTTCCGTTATTTTGATGCTTTTCCTTCTTTCGTTTTATCCAGTCACTCACTAATCACCGCACCCTTCTCCTTCTATGTGGTACACACACGTACACACACACTCCCACATGTGTGCACATAAGCCCAGGAGTCAATGAGATCTGATTCAAATCCTGCCTCTGATGTTCTGTGACCCTGGGCCCGTGACTTAACCTGAGTCTCCATTTCCTTGTTTTATAAAATGAAGATGATGATAATAGGACCTTCCTCCTAGGGTGGTAGAGGGGGTTAAATGTATAAGGTTCAACATCTTATCTGCCTGGACCTAAGCAGTGCTCTTCAAGTGAGAGCCATTCTTCCTACTCAGTTCTTCTGTTACGTCCTAACCAATGATGACAGTGACGACTTTTTATTTATTTATTTATTTATTTTTAAATTTTTTTTCAACGTTTTTAATTTATTTTTGGGACAGAGAGAGACAGAGCATGAACGGGGGAGGGGCAGAGAGAGAGGGAGACACAGAATCGGAAACAGGCTCCAGGCTCCGAGCCATCAGCCCAGAGCCTGACGCGGGGCTCGAACTCACGGACCGCGAGATCGTGACCTGGCTGAAGTCGGACGCTTAACCGACTGCGCCACCCAGGCGCCCCAGTGACGACTTTTTATTATGTGTTTGCCTCTTTGGAAGCACTCGGTAAGTGTTAGTTATTATGATAATTATAATAATTTTGTTAATTCTGTTATATTGCTTAATGTTTAAAAAAATCAATAGACTAATTTTTAGAGCAATTTTAGGTTTTCTGGAAAAAATGTGCAGAAAGTACAGAGTTCCCATATCACTCTTCTCTCCCCACTTCCTCTGTTTCCCCTAGTAACTTCCTGCACTGGTGTGGTACATGTGTTACAACTGATGAACCTATATTGATACAACCAAAGTGATTATTAACCGAAGTTCATCGGTTTACACCAGGTTTCACTCTTTGTGTTGTGCATTTAATGGGTCTTGACACACGTGGGACATGAGTCTACCATTCAACCATCAAACAGGATGGTTTCCCTGCCATGAACCCTCCCTGTGCCCCACCTGGTCACCCCTCTCTCCCTTCCTGCTCACCCCTGGCAACTGCTGACGTGTTTAGAGTCTGGATAGTTTTCCCTCTACTAGGTAATGTGACCAAGTTGAAATCCTACAATATGCAACCACTTCATCTGGCTTCTTTCATTTACCAATCTGCACTTAAGGTTCCTGCGAATCTTTTCTTGGCCTTTTGGCTCATCATTTCCTCTTATGACTGAATAACACTCCAGTGGGTGGATATACCACACTTGGTTCATCCATTCACCTACGGAGAGGCATCTTGCTTGTGTCCAGTGTTTGGCACACACTGCTTAACTTTTAATGGCATTTTTGTGCATTTTAATTGATTTTTTTCCCCTGAATTGGCAGCCTTTCAGAAATGCTGAGCTAAATATATGTGTACTCAACTCTCCATTAACGTACTTCGAATATACAGAGCGATAAACTCCAGTATCAGGTGTAGACACCAGACCCACCAGCCACATGATCAGTGTTCTAGACTATGGGATTTTGTTACAGACCTGAAAAGGCTCCCCCCCCGCCCCCCCAGTGTTGGGTGTTCGGGACATAATCAGGGTTTCTCAACCTTGGCATACGTGACATTTGGGGCCAACTAGCTTCTAGGCGAGGGGGGCTGTCATGTGCATTGTAGCATGTTTAGCAGCGCACTAAAATCCTTCACCTGCTGTTGGGTGCCCAGGTGGCTCAGCCAGTTAAGCATCTGACCTTGGCTCAGGTCATGATCTCGTGGTTCGAGTCCTGCATCAGACTCTGTGCTGGCAGCTCAAAGCCTGGAGCCTGCTTTGGATTCTGTGTCTCCCTCTCTCTCTGCCCCTCCCCCACTCATGCTCTGTCTCTCTTCTCTCAAAATTCACATAAAAAATTAAAAAAAAAAAAGATTCTCTCTCTGCCCCTCTCCTCCACTTGCACGTGCCCTCTCTAAAATAGAAAAAAAAAAAAAAAATCCTTCACCTACTAGATGTCAGCAGCAACCCTGCCTGAAATTGTGATGAATCAAAAATGTCTCCAGGGGTACCTGGGTGGCTCAGTCAGCTGAGCGTCTGACATGGGTTCAGGTCATGATCTCACGGATCATGGGTTTGGGCCCCGCGTCGGGCTCTGTGCTAACAGCTCAGAGCCTGGAGCCTGCTTCACATTCTGTTTTCTTCTCTCTCTCTCTCTGCCCCTTCCCAGCTCATGCTCTCTCTCTCTCTCTCTCTCTCTCTCTCTCTCGAAAATACACAAACATTGGGGCACCTGGGTGGCTCAGTCGGTTAAGCGGCCAACTTTGGCTCAGGTCACGATCTCGCGGTTTGTGAGTTCGAGCCCTGCGTCGGGCTCTGTGCTGACTGCTCAGAGCCTGGAGCCTGTTTCCGATTCTGTGTCTCCCTCTCTGTCTGCCCCTCCCCCATTCATGCTCTGTCTCTGTCTCAAAAATAAATAAATGTTAAAAAAAATTTTTTTTAAAAATACACAAACACTAAAAAATTAAAAAAAAAAAAAAAGTGTCCAGATGCTGCCAAATGTCCTCCGGGCAGGGGTGGGGAGCAAAAGTGCTCCCTCATGCCTCCCACTTCTGAGAAGCACTGTTTTAAACATTTTGTTGTCTGTTCTCAAGGTGAGAACTTTCAATGCCACCCCAAATCTCCCACATAAAACCTCACCCCCTGGGAGGGGCCTTCCCTTCACTAGGGCTTCCCCCCAGGCCTCCCAAGGCCCCTGCATGTCCCCAGAGTTGGGTGTGTCTGCTTTGATCCCAGCCAAGCACTCCAGAGACGACAAATTCAACGTCTAGATGATTTTAAGCTGTCACCGACTCGCCAAATACCACACTGAACCAGGGCCTGCCTGTCTCCTGACGGTGGTAAGGTGGTAATCCGGGGACTTTCTCATGAGCCAGGAGGGTCTCACCGGGGGAGCCCTGACAGGCCACAACCCCATTTCTCCATCAGTGAGTCTGTCGGCTCTTCCTCCAAAACACACCCCCCACCTGCCCGCCTCCCACAGCTTCACTCCTGCACCCCTGGTCCAAGCTGTCATCGCCCTCCTAGTTGGACTTCTCCCCAGCGAGCCAGTTCCCGCACGGCTGTAGGGCAGGATTTAACACATCCAAATCCCACCACGTCTGTCCGGCTCCCGCGGCTTCCCATTTTTGCTTGGAGCCCCCCGGTGTTGCTGCCAGTCTGCCTGCGGCCCTCGCCTCCACCCCAAAGGGGTGTCTTTAAGTGGAAGAATGAACCACCAGCGGTGGGACGTGTAAGGACGAGGCAAGAGCAGGTGCCGGGCCCGGCACGGTGCTGGATTTGCTGGGCTGCGCGGGGCCCCGGGGTGTCCCCCCAGCTCTCTCACGTGAGGGCAGGCTTCAGCGTGGCCAACATCACCCCCTCCGCTGGCCTCGGGTCCCACCTGACCAGGCCTAAGGGCTCTGGCTCCTCCTTCAGGCTCAGCCCCCTGAGCACGGAGAGTCAGCACTGACGGGGGGGAACTCTGACATCCTCCCCCGACGGGCTTTTCTGGGACACAGCCCTGTCAGGTCGGCTGTAGTGCCGGTCTGGAAAATGCAAATCTGTTGCAACAGGACCCCGGTGGAGTAAGCCATGGGTTTTGCACATGCTTGTGCCCGAGGTCATCCGTGAGAAACCACAGGTGAACAGACCTCACCCACCTGAACCGAAATCCACAGAAAGACACGACACGCGCACATACACACATCTCAAATGAGTGCCGGCTACCTCAGTTTACCTTGTGCGTGACGAGTCACAACCGTCACAGCTGGTGTTACAGCTTTCGTCCCTCTACTACGCCACGGTGACCCACAGGTTGCCGCCTTCTGCCACCCAGTTCCTCAAACACACGGGTCTCGTGGCAAGGAAAAATGCTGTATTTACTGCAGTATTTGTGCACTTCTAAACCATGTGTAACGTGTAAAACCGTGCCACTGCTCTTATTAGGACAAAGTTTTTGGGAGTTGTGGCCCTAACTTCATCCTCCCCGCGATTGGGCCCGGTGATTTTTACTGTGCGGTTTTGCACAGTGCGGCAGATTTGAGGAACGTGGATGGGGCATCACAGTATAGCTGACTACATCCCACACCACCATCCGAGTATCACAGCAGCGGGCCGGAGTTCCTCGTGAAGCGGCCAGTCAGCTGAACAACGCACCCCGAACACTGTTTTCTCTTTTCACCTGAACTTCCCTTTTGCCTTGTTGTTGTTGCTTCCTGGGGATCGCACATCTGTCCCCATCCCCGCACAGACCATTAGGAGCTGTGCCTCCGCCTCTGTTTTCTTGGGAACCCAGGACAGAACACTGCACATGTAGGGGACAGCAAGTGCACCAGGGAGAAGGCGGGCTTGGGGTCCCTTAGAACAGGAAGAAAGCCAGCATGGCAGATGCTCAGTGGAGGAGACGGTAGGGGCTTGATGGGTAGAGAAGGGCGGGATCTTTTACTTAAGGTTTGGTCAGCCGGGGAAAGGAGTCTAGACATCAGCTGAATTGCAGGGAGAAGCTACTGGATGGTTATAATCCTTGGGAATGACGTGATTTGGCTTGTATAGTAAAAAGGTAACTTTGGCAGAGGTGTGCAGGGTGGATTGCAAGCAAGACTGTAAGGGGGGGAAGGGGGGCCCATCAGGCCCAGGTGAAAGATGAGGTCTGGGCCAGGGTGGCAGAGGAGGCCTTGGAGGTGGCAGGCATCACAGTTGCCCCTGTGGACATGGAAGGAAAGGGAGAAGTTCTGCAGGACCCACGGTCCGGTTTTGTGCATTTTGTTATTTTGCAGTTTGGGGCAAGTCACTGTTCTCTAGCGAAAGGAAGAAAACACATAAAAAAAAAAATTAATAGGGGCACCTGGGTGGCTCAGTCGGTTAAGCGTCTGACTTCGGTTCAGGTCATGATCTAACGGTTCGTGGGTTAGAGCCCCGCGTCGGGCTCTGTGCTGACAGCTCAGAGCCCGGAGCCTGCATTGGATTGTGTCTCCCTCTCTCTCTGCCCCTTCCCTGCTCACACTCTGTCTCTCAAAAATAAATAAGCATTAAAAAAAAATTTTTTTTTTTAATTAATGAAGATTCTTGAGGGTGGAGGCAAAGTTGCAAAAGTGCAAAGCTCATCGGCTGGCTTTGGAATTAGAAATAAAAAGAGGGGTGTGTGGGTGTTTGACAAATTATGCAAGGAAAGGCGGTTGCTTCCATTCATCCCTTTCAGGGAACAATAACCACAACATGATAAGCCGCAGTGCAATGCTTGTCTAGGTCTGAAACGTGGCCAAAGAAAGGAAAGATTAATCACACAGGGAAGGCTGATATCTCAGGGGCAGATTAAGACAACAAGCTGGCAATTTTGAGTCTGATTAGAAACAGCTAAAATCAGAACTTCCAGTTAAGGACTATACTTTACGCAGCCCTCTTTTTTGAGGGGGGCTTGGGAGTAAGGAGCGAGATTGATTTAAGTTAATTAAGCCTAGTGCTTAATTAAGTGTTCTCAGATACAAACTGTATCCTTTTTGAATGGCATTAATGCAAACCTGGGTTCACAGCTCCATTACATTTGCTGGCTGGAAGTTTTAAGGAGATGGGGAGGTTTCCATTAGGTACGTGAGCCCAGGCATTTTGCCAATACCGGAGTTATGGAGTGACAGGATGGGTGACTTAGGGAAGGGACAGATCTCCTGCTAAGGACAGTCAGGCAGCCTGGTAAAACAGAAAGGATCTAGATTTTGGGGTCAGATGGCTTCTCATCTCCACGGGGCCTCTCACCAGCAGGGTGACCTTGGCCATGTATCCTAACGGACTCCTCAATATTTTCATCACGCAAGACGCCTGTTGTGACTCCACCCTCACGCCCGATAAGGATTTTTGTCCACAAGCTACACTTATCAAACCCTACTTAATTTCCATTTATGATTAATCAAAAATGCACACAGTAATGGCAATAGGCAACATTTACCACATCCTTCGTATGTTCGTTCCAGGTACTACCGTAAGCACATGACATAGATGAAATGCTGAATCCTCTTACCGTTTCTAGGAGGTAAACACTATTATCCCCACTTTACAGAGGAGAAAACAGAGGCACAGAGGAATACAGTAACCTCCCCAAGGTCACACAGACAGTAAATGATAAAAAAGAAATCTGGACCCAAGATTCTGATTGAACACAAAGGAACAGTTTTAGTTTGTGTTGGCCTGGACCTCTTTTGTCTCTCCTAAGGGCCAGCAGCCAAAGTGTCACTGCTCTGGCCTTTGTTTTTTAAACTGGAAAACAGGTACCATCCCTGCTTTAACCTCCCTCGAGGAGTGAAAAGGCCCCACGTCAAGGTGCTTAGAAAGCTTTACAGGTATGTGGTGCATAAGGATGACGATGGAGGGTTTGTGTGCTCAAGCTGGAGCCTGTGAGCAACACTCACGTGCCCAGCAAATGAACTGGTGGTGATAATGCATCTCAATCAGATGAACTTGGTCACGTAGGTCATTCAGTGTTAATCAAGTATTCGGATTTACAGAGATGGTGCCACTGCCTTCTGAGTCACCGGGTTCAGTGAACGCACGTTTTGGTAGTTGTGTGTGTGTGTGTGTGTGTGTGTGTGTGTGTGTGTGTGTGTGTGTGTGTTTTGGGGTATGACCTCAGGGGCTCTCTAACATGATGCTCCTGTCGTCAGAAGGGACCAAATGCTGGGGCAGCATCTGTTTTAGATGCTTTTTAGAGCGGTGCCAGGGTTTCACCTTTGCTTCTCTTGTGGCACGTTCTCCCCAATGTGCTTCTCAATCTCAGGCTTCCAAAGGGACAAGGACAGCTAGTATTTATTATGGTGTCCTTGCTGAATCCTTGCACGGGAAGCAGACGTTCACAGGCTCTGGAGGCCAACAGCCTGTGTCCAAGCCCCAGCGCCACCTTGGTGGGGCCTCTGGCTGGTCACTCTGTCCCTGAACATCAGCTTCCTATCTGTAAAAGTGGGGTAAGAACAGTACTTTCCTCAGAGTGGTTTTGAGGGTTCAGGGAGAGTTCTAGGAATGTGTCCAACTTCAGGGCAGTACTCAAGAATCTTAGTCCTTAATTTTAAACTCATTTACTTCTCATAACAGCCCCATCGGGGAGATAAGATTCTCTCCAGAGGCACAGAGAATTAGGTGAGTGACATATCCAAGGCCACATGTCTGCAAGAGGCAGAATGGGGATGTGAACACAGTCCCTAGGGCTGGGCTGCAGATCATTGGCGGTAAAGAGAGAGAGAGAGTGAGAGAGAGAGAGCGGGCTGGGCTGCACAGCTGGCTTTGCCACTCTGACAAAGTCACTTTAGCTCTCTTGGCCTCAGTTTCCTCATCTGTGAAATGGAATAATGCTAGTCCTTATTGTTATGAGTATCCAGTAGAGTGCAAAGTCAAGGTATTGGGCTACTATTAAATAAATGATGTGGAAGAAAAAAGAATTCCTTAGATAGACCTTCCTTTCATTTGACCTATATTTCTAGACAGACTGCCTTTAGGGCAAACCTTGGGTACTAAGTTCTGCCAGGAGACACATGGCCAACCTTGAGTTCCCAGGGCTGCGCTGTCCTTGCTGTCTAGAGAAGCAGCTTAGGACAAGCAGTACATCCAAACCAAGTGCTACCGGGGGTGCACCAGGTCCCCCTCCCTGTAGTGACAGGTTCTACCTGTCACTGCAGACACCTCGGGGCAGGGATTAGGTATGATGTTGAAGACACAGACGCTGGCTTAAATGCCATGCACTGAGGACTCACTTTGAGGTCAAGGTCACCTTGTAGCTCTCAGACCAGAAGAAATCATATGACTATTCCAAGTCTGCCTTTGAGGATTCCTCCTCCCAGATGGCTTGATGCTTTCATCTGGTGGATTTTGGGAAACATGTTACTGGTTACACTGATGGTCCCAATTCTGTATCCTTCCCTGTATCCATCCTACTCTTCTTTTAAAAAAATTTTAAATGTTTATTTACTTTTAAGAGAGAGAGCAAGTGAGCATGGGCAGGGGAGGGGCAGAGAGAGAAGGAGACACAGAATCTGAAGCAGGCTCCAGGCTGTCAGATCACAGAGTGATGCAGGGCTCAAACCCACAAACGTAAGGTTGTGACCTGAGCCAAAGTCAGACGCTTAACTGCTTAACCGACTGAGCCACCCAGGCGCCCCCCCAACCCATACTCTTGGACATGTAACCTTGTTGAGCTCTCCCACTGTGACTCTGGCCATGTGACTTGCTTTGTCCAACTGGAGGTTTGTTAGCAGACAGGATGCAAGCCAAGGCTTGCAAAAGCACAAGCACCTTTCAGATTGCACCCTTGCTCCTATGCCTGAGCAAGACTACTAGAGGGTCAGCCATGTGTGGGGCTTTATCCACTCACCCCTGTCATCCCAGCTGAGGTCATCTTAGATCAGCCAACCCCAAAGATGCGGGTAAATCCAGCCATGATCAGCAGAGCCACATAACCTTTAGCTAACCTCAGGTTCATGAGTGAACCCAATCCATGAAGGCTAAATCCTGTAGATTATGAGCTAAATAAATGCTTCTTGTTGTTCATGGGTGAGGTTGGTAGTTGCTTGTTATGAAGCACTATTGTGGTAATAAATAGCTGATACACACATACATATGTATATATTAAAAAATACAGTGCATTATGGCTATGGTTATAATTTGCTACACAATCTAAACCTTCCTTTCTCTGCTTTTGGAGAAACTGGGGCAAAATGTTTTCATATTGCATAGACATGCACACTCGATGTAGACCCAGTCATATTATTCCA
The DNA here is from genome assembly GCF_018350215.1 of Panthera leo. Lineage (NCBI taxonomy): Eukaryota > Metazoa > Chordata > Mammalia > Carnivora > Felidae > Panthera > Panthera leo. The sequence continues at coordinate 65,915,914 of NC_056695.1, read as the reverse complement.
ATGAAATCCTGATCCAAGAAAATGGAAAATTCTAAAGGCTTCTCTCCCCCCCCCTTAGGTCTCATGCTTCCTCTTCCAGTCCACTTATTTTAAATAAAAGCCCAATGTATATTTTAAATAGATAGATAAGGTCCCACTCAATGCCACGAATCTGCCCTTTGGATGGTCAACAAGACAGTGCTTCTCCTACAAATGCAGCTACTTAGTCCTCCTACTTAGAATTGCCCCTCTGCCTTCAAACCCCATCCTCTCTCCACGACTATACAGGAGCCTTCAAAGTACCTACAGCCGCTGCCCCCAGACAGCCCTCCCTGGAGCCACCAGCAGGGCACCCGTGCTCCCCCAGCACCACCGGTGTGCTCCGTGTGGTACTGCCCTTGGCGTTTTGTTAGGTGGCAAACTCAGACAAACTGAATTCCAATCCCCTCTTACAAACAGCCCCTCTTACAAACAAGAAGCCTCGCAACTTCAGGCAAGTTCCCCAACCCCTCTGAGCCTCAGCCTCCTCATCTACAACAAGGTGGAGATAATGAGAGTATCTATCTCACAGGACGAATGTGAGGATTAAATGAGATAGTACAGCACCAGCGCTCAGCATTGTGCGAGGCACAGTAAGCCCTTAATAGATGTGAGCTATTATTATAATTGTATGCATGGTACCATGGGAACCTGAAATCCTAGCTAGCAGTTATTTAATACTTACCATGTGCCTACTGTTTTGAGTATTTTAAGAACCGTTTTAGTGCTTTTTATACGTTTATTTCATTTTTTAAACCTCATGACAACAGTTAGGTTGTCCTATAGGTAGTGTTATCTCCAATTTATGGATGAAAAAACAGAGGCACAGAGAAGTTAAGTAACCTACCTAAGAGCATACAGCTAATAGATCACCATGATAGCACTCTCCACTCTCCCTACTTTATTACAGTTATTAACCCATCCTTCCCAATGGGGGTCTGGGATGTGTAATTAATTTGTGCCTTCTCAATGCTCAGCACATGTCAGACCATCATATTGGTGGAGGCTGCCACAGAATGTTCCGTGTCTCCTTGGTCTTTTCTCTTTCATCTCTAGCCCCCTTGAGGGCAGAGGACTGGGTCTCCTGATCCCTGCACCTGCTCCTTACTGAATCGACCGGGTGGGACCAGATGGCGCCTTGAAGAGGAAACGAGCCCCTTCTCACAGTGGCGCACACACGCTCTGGGCTCTCCACACGCCGTCTCGCAATCCAGCCTGATTCAAGGCACAGGAAGCAAACAAGGCTTTCAGCAGCCTCAGGCGAGCTGGGGTGAAATTAGTAGATTGGTGTACAAAGAAGCGTTTAATAATGCTATCACGCTACCCGTCCTCACGGAGCCGTTGTGACATTCTGCATTAAAAAAGTGACAACTCTCAATTGCTGCATGTAACGGAGGCCTGGCATCACATTGGCGCCCAGCCCCCAGAACACTTGCATTTTCTGGCGACGGATGGCACGCAGGGATCAGGGGAAACTGATGGCTTCATATAAAATGTCTTTGTAAACCCCCCTAAGCCCTTTGTAGTGTGGTGGTTCTTCTGCTCACCTGGCAGGAGCATAATTTTTGTTAAATATTAAGGAGCTGTTTGTTGAAATAATGTTGTCATGGTAACTGGGTGGGGGGAGGGGTGCTGAAATAGTCTGGTGCTGCCCGAATTACAGCATATTATTAATCAAGTGCGTGGTGCTATTTAATGAGTTTCCCTGTATGCCTCCCCATAACAATGAACGCAGAGGACCCAAGGACTTGGGGCTGTGTCTTTGTCACTCTTAAAGACGTGTTCTCTTGGGGCACCTGGGTGGCTCAAGCGGTTAAGCATCTGACTTCAGCTCAGGTCATGATCCTACGGTTTGTGGGTTCGAGCCCCGTATTGGGCTCTGTGCTGACAGCTCAGAGACTGGAGCCTGCTTTGGATTCTGTATGTCTCTCTCTCTGCTCCTCCCCCTGTCATGCTCGGTCTCTCTCAAAAATAAACATTAAAATTTGTTTTTTAAAAAGGCATGTTCTCTCACCCATTCCTGGTGCTGTGCTGTGTTTGCTGGATAGACGGATGGATGGACAGATGAATGCCAGAACCAAAATTTTAAATGGTTCTCATGAGAGCTGTTTCTGACCACTCTCCCACTTTACAGTGGGAAGGAATTTTGCAGAGAGTTGGGGAAAGTCTGAGAAGGGGGAAGGCACAGCCAATGATTCCCTTGCCTGAAAAAATCAATGGAAACAACAGGGAGGCAAGGCAGGCGAGTGCAGACTCGGACTGCCTGGGTTCAAATCCCCATTCCATCTCCTCCCACTGTGTCACTCGTGAGCGAGTGGCCTGCTCTCCCAAGTGGCTTCTCCTCCATGGGTGTACCTGGCTGGTGAGGGGACGACAGGTGACGCTCTTACCCGGAGTAGGTGCCCAATCACATACTGACCACCACCCCTGTGTTCCCGCCCCCGCCCGGAGGGGAAAACCCCAAGGGGGCCCCATGGTGCTTTCACGGTCTAAAGGTCTAACTGGACCATGACCATATAGTACAGGATCCAAACCCAGGTCTGGTCGACTCAACTGCCTTGTTCTTTCTGAGGTTGGCAAACTTTTTCTGTAAAGGGCCAGATAGTAAATATTTTAGGCTTGCTGGGTCACATGCACTCTCTGTTGCGTGTGTGTGTGTGTGTGTGTGTGTGTGTGTGTGTATTTAAAATCCTTTAAAAATATAAAACCATTCTTAGCTCACAGGCTGCTCAGAGATAGGCATAGTTGGCTGATCCTTGCCATGCTGTCTTATGAGGAAACAGGAAAAAAGGAAAGCAAAGTTAAAGGAGATGTATACATGGCTTTTTGTCCCACTAAAAGTGGGCTGAAGCTACACATAAAAAAGAAAAACTTGGGTCCGGCAATTTTACTTTAAAAATCAAAATAAAACCAGCCCTGGTGATTTCTTGGGAGTCCTGCAAGGCTCGTTTTCTGGTTTATGAAGGGAGGCATGGAAAAGTGGGGTGACCGGGGCCAAGGTCACACGGCTAGTAAAGGACAGAGCCGGCACATAAATCCTAGGGGGTCTGGTGCCAGAGAACTTCACCACCACTCCATCCATCTGCCTCCACTCTGTTTTCTGTTATTCCAACACTCCTGACATCTTCCACCAGCTGACCTGGTAAAGAGCCAGACTCTGGGGTCTGGCAGACCTGTGATCCAGCCCCAACTCTACTGTCACTGAATGTGTCACTTTGGAAGTGACTCATTTTTTGGTGCCTCAGTTTCCTTGATGGTAAAATGGGGGTTATTTGCTGTACCCTGCCTCTGGGTGGTTAGGAGTTTAGCAAATGGCCTTGGTCATGGCAAATATTGCCTAAATATTACAAAACTAATGACAATAGCTGTGGCAGGCAGAAAAACAGCCCCCAGACATGCCCAGGCCCTAATCTCCAGAGCCTGTGAATGTTACTTTAATTGGCAAAGAGGAATTAAGGTGGCTAATCAGCTGACCTTAAAATAAAGGGAGTATCCTGGATCACAAGAGTCGTTAGAGATTGAAAAGAGATGCGGGAAAGTCAGCTTCACAGTAATGCAGCAGGAGGGAAACTCAACTGGCCATCGCTGGCTTTGAAGATGGAAGAACCATGAACTAAGGAATAGGGAAGCTTCTAGCAGCTGGAAAAAGCAAGCCATGGATTCTCTACTAGAGTCTCCAAAAAGGAATGCATCTTGTTGACACCCTGATGGTAGCTCAGCGAGACCCATTTCAGACTTCTGACCTCGAGAACAGTGTGAGTGGTTTCAGGCACGAAGAGCGATTGGAACCAGGGAACAGATACCCTGTTGGCCATACAAAGGAGAAGCCTCATCAGCTGAGAGCTCGCTTAGAGCAAAGATAGCATCCTGCCCAGGCTGGTGGGTGAGCCAGCCTCCCCTATACACTCACTGATGCTGCTCAAACAGCAATCCTTGGCTTAGGCATGGACACGTGACCCGAACCCCTCAACCCCAGGGCATCTGCTAGGATGGCCACCAAAGCAAAGCTCTCTTTCTGTGGGGGTTGCCAAGAGAAGCTGCTGGATCTTTGGGGGGGAAAACTTGCCTGAGCGAAGCCCACACAAGAAATCTGAGTCTAGAGACAGAGAGAAGCGATGCCTGCTGACATTGTTTAGATCCAGCTGGGCTCAGGGCCAGAGCAGCTCAGACTTTTCAATTACATGAACTGCTTTTTTGTTTTTTATACTTCCGTCAATTTGAATTAGATCTCTAAGCTTGTAACCAAAAGTCTGACTAATATAATTGAATATCCACTTGAGCCTTGTTACCTCCCAGTTCCAGGTGTTATCATTTCCTTGGCCAATAAACTGTGGGCTCTGAAATAACACGGAACAGGGTTCAGGGCAGGGCACCAGGGCAAGTGTTAGATGGACAGAAGGGGAAGGTGGGAGGCCATCTCTCCTGTTCAACTCAGATACAGAGTCTACTGCTGCTGGAGGAAGGAGCAGAGGACCCCTCACGTGCTGAGTGGGAGTGTGGTTTGAACCCGCACCTGGATTGTGCAGAACCGCCCGCCTTTTATGGGGTCTTTATGTCCAGTCGGGCAGGGCACCTGGGACAGCGGTAGCTCCGTTTCCTGACTGAGCTGTTTTTTCCGGTCTTGCCTCTTAAATGTGGATAGTGTCCTCGGGTTCTGTCCCCTGCTCTGAGCAGTCCCTGAGAGAGAATGCAATCACCCCATGGCCTTGCCTTGCTCCTCTGTCAGCTGTCTGTCCATCTCACTCCTTCCCAGTAGGCCTGAGGGACGTGGCACATGCCCTTTGGGAATGGTGACAGTCGCCCATGTTGATTTTTCACAGGACAGCGGGGGGGGGGGGGGGGGGGGGGCGGGAGGGCACGGGATGGTGAGGCCACAGCTGGGGAGGGTGATGCAATTTGTAAACAACCCAGTTGATGGCCTTCTCTTCCTCCCCCAGGACCACCCGTCAGGTTGACAACCACTGACCTCTGGGTGGAGGACTCCGGAATGAAGCCCTCCTGTCCTGGGCTCGCTTATGCCCATGTTGGACATCCCCAATAGGATGAGGACACGAATACTAATACTAAAAGTTAATATCAAGACCACTGCTACCGTAGGGCAAGGTTGCCCCTACTAAGCACTCTCCGTGAGCACAGCTCCTAACGCTACATGTCCTGACCGAACAGCCTCTCAGGCAGCTAATAACTGTGTAATCCCCATTATATAGAAGACGCTGAAGCTCTGGAAAAGGAAATGACCCCTCCAGGGTCACACGGCTAGCAAATGGTGGAGTTGGGATTTGGATTCATGCCATGTGGACTCCCGAGACCACGTGCCTGATCACTTGCTCTACGCTGCCCACCCCGGTCCCTGGGCGTCCCACAAGTGCGTCAGCTACTACCTTCCCAGCGCCTTCTGTACTAACTGGCACGTTTTCTCTATCTGTTCACTACCACGCTCAGCAGGATCTCCCTCAGATTCCCAAGCCAGGAGTGTAGGGCTCCCTCTGGACTCCTCCGTCCCCACTTTCTGTGTTCAAGACCAGTCGATGCTTTCTCTGAACTGGTACGCTGAGGGCAACTCCCCGCGCTTCGCCTCTGCCGTGACTGTCCGTCACAGTTCACACAGTCACACCTTCTCTCCAGGGCCATCTCTCTGCAGCTGCCTCCAACTGCGTCTTGCCTGTGATCTGTCTTACCTGCAGCCTACTCCCTGCACCGTGACCACGTCGTGCATCACATCACCTGCTTGGTTTCCAACTTCCGACAGCTGTGTATTGCTTCCTGCGGAGTCCAATCCTGACCATGGCGTTTGAGGATCTCCAGGCTTTGACTCATCCAAGCTTGCCCATCTCAACTGCCTCGTGCTCCTCCCTCAGGCTGCACCTGCTCCAGCAACGCCGGACTTCTGGCATCCTCCGAATGTCCCAGGTGCCCTCTCCCTCTGCATCTCTGCCCATGATTCCACAGCCACCTATCTGCAGAAATTCTCCCCCTCCCTCAGGCTCTAGTTGAAAGCCTCCCGAACCCACAGGCAGAAGGAAGGATGTTGTTTCTGTGGGCAGAAACTTAAAATCTTGCTGGTGTCAATCAGGCTATCACATGACACACTGATTTCTGCATTTCTTACTGATTTTGATTTACTCACTCTGTGCCAGTCCCTGTTCTAAGCACATACCATAAACTCAGGAGTCCTAACTACCCTGTGAGCTGGCCCATTTTACAGATGAAGAAACTGATGCACACAGAAGTTGAATAACTTGGCCAACACTGGGGTCAGTGAGGGTGGACCTGGGATGCTAACCCAGCCAGTCCAGCTCCAGAGCCCATGGTCTTAATGACCCTGTGGCACTGAGTGGTGGCGCCATAAGGTCCATGGGGATCCAAAGAGGGGACAGGGGCCTCAGAGGAAGCTGCAGGACTTGCTGAGTTTCAAGTGCTAAGGAGACAGCCCTGGCTGCCCAGGTCTCCAGGTGACAGCTCCCCAGGAGAGCCTGTGCTGGCTGTCCCCCCTCCCCTCCAACCACAAGGCCTCCCCTCTGCTCCAAGCACTCTCAGCCCCATCCTCAGGAGGGAGAAGACGAGGCTGGACAAGGATGAGGACAGGGACCCACAGCACAGTCATCACACAGGGAGTGGAGGCTCAGGGGAAAGAAGGGGAGGGAGGGTGAGGGGTCCACGCCCCTCCTCCCCTGCCTGTGGGGCAGTGGGCAGGCTGCTGGCCAGGCCTTCTCCTGGGGCAGGGAAGATGAGGCTTCTGGCAGGGGAGCAGGGCACGGGCTGCAGAGCGGTTCTGTTCCAGTCCAAGGAGAAGCACGAGACTGTCCACACCGGGGCCGGAGAAGGCGGGACAGATGCTCCAGGCACCAGAACAAAGGGCGCGCGCTTGCCCAGTGCCCCCTTAGAAACTCTGTTCTCAGCCAACAACCCAGGAGTCCTGACCAGCTCCCCTGGGCCTCCCAGGCCTGTTCCCCCACCCTGGGCTCCTGTGACTGGGGAGTATTGCCCCTCCGGCCACGTGGGTTCCTCTCCCTGCCTCTCATAGATTCAATGGGTCTTGATTTCTTTAAATGAGAACTTCTTTCTCCTGAAGATTCTCAGGGACTAGGCCCAAACTGGAGTTCCATTTCCAATTTCCTACCCATTTTTAACAAGTAGATCCCCTCTTTGACACGCTCACACCCAAATTCACTTGGTATCAATTCGGCATTTTTCCACCTTTACTGTCCCGACTCTCCCTATGGAGGGAGCGGTATTTGGGTGTTGACACCTGCTGAATTAAAGGGAAGACAGGGGACATGGTCTAGTCATCCTCTAGGGAGACCTGCAACCACAGCCTTCACGCACGTGCCCGTCGGGACCCTTGGAGCATCAGCTCCTACACCCAGACGACCGAGAGCAACTCCAGTTGAAGGTTTAAGTGGACTTTCCCATTGAAAAATCATTGGAAATAAAAAGGAAGAGGCTCTGAAAAACAGGAGTCATTTGAAAAGTATGATACTATTTTAAAAAAATCTATCTGTAACAGCATTTTCTCGAACATATTGTAAGAAGAAAGCTATGCTTTCAGGGGACTATAGATAGGAGGTGGTACAGGGGAGAAGAAATAGCATTTTTTGACCAGCTTTTGTGTGCACGATCCTGCTAGGTCTCTTCTGCGTTTTTATCTCATTTACTCTCCCAAACAGCCCTATGGGGTGTATTATTTCCCCATTTTACAGATCAGGAAGCTCAGGGAAAATCTAGTTCTGGACTGTTTTGTCTCATCTTGTGCATATAATTCTGGAAAAACAGCTTATTCCTGGCTAGTGCAGCCAACTCTAATTCAAATTCTCTGGCAATTTGAAATAGAAGTCAAGCTGCCCATTGAATGGTTTTGTACCTCAAAAACACTCTGCCTTTATCAGAGTTTCTTTTGGTGGTATCCATACTTTGCACACAAACAGAGTAGGTCGTGCCAGAAGTACAGGTCAGCTGCGCTCAGCCCTACGGTCAGACTTGCGAAGCACAGATCACTGTGGCCCCTGTACCGGGACCAGTGAACTACTTGCGAGTTCATTTCATTGCATTCACCGAAAGGTAACAAAGCTCCTGAATGTAGCAGACGCCCAAAGATTAAGACTCTTCACTCACTCGGGTGGGTTCTAAAGTGGGCCAGATTAATGAGGTTTTGCTGTGCTGTGCCTCTCTGATGCAAAACAAGGCTGTTGATATAAAACATGAAGCACGGGGTGGGGTGCGGGGCGGGGGGGGGGGAGTGCAGGCATGCCAAAAACTGCCACAGATGCTACTGTCCTCTGCCTGAGCAGACATCACTAATCCATTGCCCCACACCATTTCTTAGATAGTCCTCAGAATCCTTCTCAATATCCTGCCCCTGGCGGCCAAGACCAGTTAGTTGATCAGCGTTGGCAGAAGATGAAATCTATTTACCATCCCTGACCTAGCCTGGTCACCTCATCTAAATAGAGGTGGCACAGAAGCTGAGAGAAGCTGTGTGACTGATGGAGCTCCCTCTTTGAAGCTGGCCAGGAAAGCCCCTCCTCCCTGTATCCTTCCCACTAAAGGCAGAAGTAAAATTGAGGTCACTTGGCAAAATGTTAGACATCTTTGAAGATCCCCTAGGCACAGGGGCAGTGCTTGTGTGCTAAGTGATTCTGGCTCACTACGGTCCTACCATCCAGCTAGGATCACGGTGTGACAGGCAGGGGAGGCGAAAGGTGGGTCCCTGAGCAAGCCCATCCTGCAGTCCAGGTCTATTACTAAAGCCTGATAAATGTTTCAGGCAAATGCAATTTTTTTTTAAGGTAAAAGCAACAGCAAAGAGTTTATTGAAAGGGAAAGCACACACTCAAGAAGGGAGTGCCAGCTCTGAGAGGGAGCCACCCCAGGAAGCCTGGGTCTCACCCACTTACTGGGACGTTAAAGGGAGCCGTTGAATGTTCACGGGAGGGATGGGGGATTTTTTCCTTTAATGTTGGAGGAGCTTTGAGGGACTTTGCACATACCTAGTTTTGGTCACTTGATGCATGTGTCCTGGCACTTGCCAGGAGTATACCCCGAATATCGAGTATACTCTGTGCCCTTGAGTGCCCCTGGTGGACGGGTCGTTCTCAGTCCTTTAAGGCACTTATGCGCATGTGTGGGTCTCAAAAAAACAAAAACAAAAAACGAAAAAGGAGCCTGGGCATTTTATTCTTTAGTCAGGTCCCTGACTACTTGTAGGCTGAATGTTGCTTAATGCAGGACATCCTGTTTTTTTATTGTTCCCTCATCCCTATTCTAACCTGCCTATAACACCATCACCCTGCCTCTCTGCACAGCTGGCTCTCCTTAGGGTCCCTGGCTCCCCACACCTGCATGACTCACACATGTAGCAGGCCCTCCTTTACCCATTTGGGAGATGCCGGACCCTCTCTGCCTGTGGCGCCCGGCCCACACCGGAACAAGCCGGATAGCATCCTGGGCCATTGTATCCTGCCTCAGACATGGTTTCAGAGGTGGCCGCTCGAAGGTGCCAGCAGCGCGCCCCCATTTAGCCTGACTGCCGACTCTAGTCTTCGGCAGTCAAGGCTGCCTCGGTGTCTCTTACGGGTGTGTACCCACACCAGCCCACAGGGGCCCTCCCTGGAAATGCCCTCCAGACTCTCCTAGGTCTGCTTTCAGGGCAAATATGGGCATTTTGTGGAGTCTGAGGCCCGGAGTTAGGCAGATGCCAGCTACACCCAGTTCAGGCAAGTGCAAATTTTTATCTGGAACCTGCTACAGGTCCTGGTGTAGTGGGTGGTGCCTGCATCGTTCGGAGAACTGGTCTCCCAGTGGAGGCGGCGTCACCAGGGAGGGGACAGGGAACGGGCTTCGGCTGGGAGGCTTGAGATTATGCTACCCGAGCTCCCATCTTTAGTGGTTTTCTGTCCGCATCAACAGAATCTTTCTTTTGTACAGTGCTTTTCAAGTTGTTAAGACCATTTCTGCAAAAGAAGAAGGCTTGCACTGGGTTCCCTTTCACTGGGGGACAGGGAGGTCCAGAGACGTTGGACCACTTTCCAGGAGGGCCCCCAACAAGTAATAAATGGCTGAGCTGCCCTTGCCTTTGGAAGGGTGCCAGGACTACAATGGCCCATCAGAGGGAGAGCAGGAAAAATAGAGCCGCCTTGATCACCTCCTCACAGCATCACCGTCTTAGAGAGTGGGCTCTCAGGGGTGAGATTGCTTCCCTGTCCCCCCGCCCTCCAGCTGAGCCAGGTCTTCTGACTCCCAGCCCAGAGCTCTCTCCTCTGACTCATGCTGTCCCATCACTGAGCCTGCCCCAACACTGGACACTGTCCTGTCCCAACACTGAACCTTAATTCAGGGTCATGCCCCACATGTAGAACAAAAATAGGGCTCAGGGCTATTGGCACTTACTATGTCCTGGCCTATGGCCCAGCAGCTAGTGGAAGAGGCAAGATTTGAACCTGGGAAGATCGATTCCGGGGGCCCCGCTCCTCTTAACTAGACATCACCTCCCCGGGTGCCTCCTCATTGTTATCCCTTTCAGTCATCTGACAATCACTTACTGAGCACCTACTATGTGCCAGCTCCTGTGAATCAAAGAACACAGCCCCTGTCCTCAAAGCCCCACTCCTGTTTGAAGATTTGCCAAGGAAGCATCAAGCCATGGCTCAAAAGCATTGTTCAGCCCTCTGTTCCCATTGCTGGTCTTCAATACCCCCTCTCCACCGCCCCCAGCACCCCCCCACCCCCAGCGCTCAGGACTCAGCTGAACAGACAGCCTATGCACAGCGACTGTCAAACTCAATCTTATCCATGCTGTCAGTTTCTTAAAGAAAAACCCCATCTCTGGCCTCCCACTGCACCCTGCCCTCAGGGGCCCTTGATAAATATTTACAGCTGCAGCTGACCCAGGCCCAGGGGAAGAAGGCCCAGTGACAAAGCACAAAGGAAGCCTGGGGGCTCATTACTCAGACCTTCCCCTTCACAGTGGGTGTCCCTCGCGCATACTGTCCCCACCTGGGTCTGGGTGCAATTCTTCTCACGCTAGCTTGAGTCTGGGGTACTGGTCTTGCCAAAGTGCCCCACCCCCCTTAGGAAGCCACCCTCACTGTCCCCCCCACAGCCTGGGGGACTGGGGGGGCTCCAGTGTCCCCCACGCCTTCTTTTCGGGTCTGTGTCGCCTGGATCAAAGCTCTAGATGGTGTGACTAGCCAGTCAATCTTTCGGTGGTCCTGGCATGGGACAGGAGCCTCTGGCCAAAACCCCCACCACGCTTGGAGAGCTGCCCACCCCATCACGTTCACAACGTGCTGTGTGATATGTGTGTCTGTCTGGTGGTAGTTCAGGTACAGCAGGGGCCGGTGGACGACAAGTCATAGAAGAGCTGAGGATCATCTCATCCAGCAACTTCCAAACAGTTTTACAGCAGAACCACACCAAACAGGTAGTGCTGAGAGAGTGCACACTCACAAGCCCCCTCACTCTCCCTAAGTCCGCTACCCCTCACCCTAGAACCCCTGGGGGTTCTAGGTCATCATGGAACAGTCTGTAAAACACTAGTCAAAACCACTCCTTCCTTCAACACCGATGCTTCTGCAACCTGCACTTGAATTCTGCCAGTGACAGGGAACTCACTACTTCCAGTGGACACCTACATCACCTTTGCATGCCTCTTCTGGTAGGAATTTTTCCTTAGGTTGAGTCAACAGCTGCCCACTTTTCTTCAATGACAGCCCTTTGTATGTGCAAAGGTGGCTTTCTCACCTCACCTCCTCAGGTCTCCGCAGGACGATGGGTTACAAACTGGAGGGGACCAGGTAATGTCCTCTCTCTTCTAAGAATACCTCCCTAATCCTGGTTAAAGGCTCCCTGAAAACAATTCCAGGCCCAGGCCCTCAGGATGGTGCATCTGAGCAGAGAAAGGAAGCCCAGCCACCTACCTACACACTCTGTTTGCTTCTAGGGAGGGACTGGCAGGACCCCTCTGAATTGCGAGGGACTCACACCTAGCTTCTCTGTGCCATTTCCAGGTGCACCTGGAGGGAAGCGGTTTGAAGCTGCAAAAGTCGGACGCCCTCAGGACAGGCTCCAGGACCGGCCGCCCGCACCCCCTGCTCATCCCCTTCCCCTTCTTGAAATCCAGCTGAGGTTGCATCCAACGCATTGTCACTCACCAGTCCCGGATTGCTTACATCCTGGGAATCTTGGTATGCTTGAACTCCAAGAGCAGCCAGTGTGTCAAGACCTACGAAGAGGAGAAACTCAGTGTTAAAAGCCGGGCCGACCACCTGGGGGTCCAACTCTCTTTCCAGGCGGGATGGAGGACTGGGAGACTGGGATGGAGACGGGGGTCGGGGGGGCGTGGGGAGAAAGGAAAGTAAATGATAAGGACAAAGCTGCTCGTGACACCAACCTCAAAACCTCTGGGCTTTGTGGGGATGCTGAGAGGAGAGGGGAGAAACAAAAAGCCCCTCACCCTGGGTGAGTCAGCAGCTTGTTGGGAAGCAGGCCTTTTAGGAGGGGAAACCAAAAGCAGGATCGGATGGGGTGGGGTGGGGAGGTGTCCCGATCCTCACTCCGGCTCTCCTGGAGTCTTGGGTGTCTGCTCCTAGCAGCGGCTGGCCGGCCGTGGTTCCATTTTGATGAAGGTGAGGGGAAGAGGCCTGGGCACAGGCCTCCAGTCAAAAAGGCACCGCAGTCCTTAAAGCAGAAGCCCCAAATGCGTATTTATATCCTGGGAGGCTCCTGCCAAGCGAACCCCGTGTGCTTTGAAAATTCCTCTGGAGAGCTGTAGCCGGAGGAATAAGGCGTGTGCCCGGCTCCGAGGCTGCGTTCCCAGCATGGCAAGTTGAGGCCTGAGCTCTAGAGGTTTCTGCAGCCGGCGGAGGCCCACCTGCGGCGCACGTGTGTGTGTGGAGCTGCGTGCTGATGAGCCGTGGAGGCCACTCTCCTCACTCCCCACACCCAGGCCGCCTCTAAAGCAAAACTTGTTTTTTCTTGTTTCCCTACGAATTCAGAGGTGAGCAGAGGTTTCTCTTATTCATCGACGCCTGTTTGCAAGGAAGAACCTTTTCACCGGGGAGAAAAAAGAATCTTCATGGCAATAGTTGCCGTCGTATTATACCTGCTCTGTGTTCTTGTTCTTCAAGAGGGAAGTCGTGTCACCTGGGAGCTGGTGGAGAGAACAGCGTCGCAGACCCCACCCAGCCCTACAGCGTCAGAACCTGCCTCCCAACAAGCCTCTCGGGTGATTTCTGGGCATACTAAAGCCCGCCAGGTTCTCATCCATAATCTCGGAAGGAATAGTAATATCCGTCAGTAACCGTGGAAGGAAGGAAGTCATAGCCCATTCTCCAGGTGAGGAAACAGGCTCACGAGGCCACAACTCGCTTACTGCTGGTGACTGGTAGAGCTGAGCCAAGCCCGTGCTCGTGTGATTCCCAAGCCGGTGTTCCTTTCCACTGCGTGATCTTGTGATCTCGGGGAAGCAGAATGCGAGGGGGAAGGGATGGGCAGGCCCAGCTGGGTGGGAGGGCTGGGGAAGGGCAGTGGGGGGCCGGGGGATGACCTCAGGCCCCAGAGAGGGAGGGTCCTGGGTGTCCTGGAGAGCCTTCAGAGAGGGAGGCGTTGCATGCTGCACACTGATTTCCTCCTCCTCACTTTTTGTGAGGGCCCACAAAATTTCCCAGTTAAAGGTTCTGGGCCTTCCTCCTGCAGGAGAATTCAAGCTTCTGTGTTAATCCCAGCGATTAATTTATTTGGATAGCAGGGAGTTTGGGGCTCCTGCCCACTGCACTTAGAACTAACCATCCAGTGGAAGAAGGTCCCGGGAGACCAGCTAGCCTTAGTATTCCAGGCACTGACTTGTGGGAGGGACAATACTCTGTGAAGCCCATTTTAGTTTAGAAAGAGCTTTTTATCCATTAACTAATCGCTTAAAAGAACTTGGGAGAGGTGCCTGGGTGGCTCAGTCAGTTAAGCGGCCGACTTTGGCTCAGGTCATGATCTCAGAGCTCAAAGGCTCGTGAGTTCGAGCCCCGCTTCGGGCTCTGTGCTGACAGCTCAAAGCCTGGAGCCTGCTTCCGATTCTGTGTCTCTCTTCCTCTCTGCCCCTCCCCTGCTTGCACTCTGTCTCTCTCTCACAAAAATAAACATTAAAAAAAATTAAAAAAAAAAAAAGAACTTGGGAGAGTGTCATCAGTGCTATTTTGCAGTTGAGGAAAATGAGGCACAGAGAGGTTAAGTGATTTTCCTGAGGTCACACAGCTTGTGGGCAGGCTGGGGTTGAGGTCCTCTGATGGCTCAGCTGCTCCTGATGGGGAAAGAGATCATGTCTGTCACAGGCTTATGATGCTCTCACTTAGTTTTGCCTAACTCCCCATGGCCTTGCTCTACACTCGGCTCACAGAATGGGTTTGCTGAATAGACTCATGGACCAAGAAGAAAATGGTCCACAGCCCACACAGGGTGTGTGACTGTTACCTTTCTCCATGGAAACTGGCCAGCTGGCCTTCTTGGCTTATCAGGTAGTCACGTATTACACTATGTATCGTTCCTTCTAGTGCACTGGCTTCCATACAGCAGATGAGCTCACACAGGTTATATAGGGGAAGGATGTCAACAAAATCTGGAGGTGGCAGCAGTTCACAGGCAAACGCTCCCGGTACACGAATGCCTTGCCCCAGTGACGCCAGCCGGATGCAAAGCACACCCCCCCCCACCCCCCCGGTCCCTGGGGAAGCCTGAGTGAGCAAGGCAAGCCTGGAGGCCTCGCTGTCCAGTCGCCCTACGTGCTCCACACTCCTCCTCTTGGCTCAGCGTGGCCACATGCTGTCTTAGAAGCTCCTGTTGCTCGGGCCTCACGGATCTTTGTGCAAAGGCCAAGGGCTAGACCACCCGTCTCTGCTACCCTGTGGCAACAGCTGCAGCTGTCCTCACCTGGAACTTCTGACAAAGGCGTTGTCCCCTCCTGCCTTCGCAGCCTCAACCCTTCTCTAGCCCCTCCCATCAATCCCCCCTCTTCCTTTTTAAAATATAGCCCCTGTAGTGACTCGGGCCCTAAGTTACTGATTTTTTTTTTTTAATTCAAAATCTAGCATGCCCTTTGAACTGTGTTTGTTTCAATACTAGGATTGAGCTTTATTACAGAGTTGCATGGAGAGTGTCGGCTCTGCTGTCCCCCAACTGTCCCCCAAGGTGCTGCGATTTTTGAATTTTCAGTTATCATTACAATCATCCAGCTGAATGTAAGTTGCATTATAGGTACTAATATCTATATATAATGTATACTATATATAGTTATTGAATATCGAACATGTCAATACTGAATACTGACTACATTAAACGTTTAAGTCTTAAAAAATTTTTTTTTAATGTTTATTCATTTTTTGAGAGGCAGAGAGAAACAGAGCATGAGCGGGGATGGGGCAGAGAGAGAGGGAGACACAGAATCCGAAGCAGGCTCCAGGCTCTGAGCTGTCAGCACAGAGCATGATGTGGGGCTAGAAATCACAAATCGTGAGATTGTGACCTGAGCTGAAGTCAGATTCTTAACTGACTGAGCCACCCAGGCGCCCCTTGGTTAACAGTCTATATTAAGTACCCATATATACCTGATTCTGTGCTAAGCACCAGACATAAAAAAAGAAGACCCAGTCCCTACCTTTAGGAAATTCACGGTATAAAAAAGGAGGAAGATAAAAAATAGACTGACTGTTGAGGGTCCAACTCTTGACTTTGGCTCAGGTCATGATCTCACGGTTCGTGAGATAGAACCCCACATCAGGCTCTGCATGGACATTGCAGGGCCTGCTGGGATTCTTCGTCTCCTCTCTCTCTGCCCTCGCCAACACCACCACCCCCCCGCCAAAATAAAAAATAAACATTTAAAAAATCAATAATGGAGTGAGTCTGAGAAAGGACAATGTGACAGAGGTAGTATGGGGTGGGGGAAGAAGCTAATAGATGCCTCATTTGTCTCGGGATAAAGACCACACTCCTTACCCCAGGGCTTCCAAGGTCCAGATCGGCGCATCTCTCCTTGCCTCGCCTCACTCCAGTGTGTTCTGGGATCCCTGACTGCCAAGCTTCTTGAATCCGTCTACCATCCCTCAGGCAGCCACACGGCTACACTTAGTCTCTTCCTTCAATGCCCTGTCCTCCCCCTTCCCCTAATCAACCCCAACTTACCCTGTAGGACTGAGGGAGGCAACACAAAACGCTTAGAATCTTGTCAGCAGGTATGGTAGCTACTATTATTGCTGACATTGATCCCTCTCCTCCGCTGGCCAGGTGATTCTTGAGCAGAGGGAAGCAGAGCAACTTGCAATGGGGCTGCACAGCGGATTATTGCCAGAGCTGGGAGGGGTCTCCGCGAATCAGTCCTGTTTTCCCTGTTTACCCTCGGACCCAGCCTGCGAGACACCTGGTCCTAACCAGCATGGGGAACAGCGCTGGTCTAGGAGACAGGACTTCTGAGTCTGAGTCTCACACCCTTGTGCTGTGCCTTCACACCGAGGACTCGACTCCTTGGGACCCTGGATTCCTCACCAACCAAGTGGGGTTCTATCAGAACCTCTTCGTTGGGCTGCACCAGGGAATGAACACCTTGGTGCCGAGCACCGTTCCTGCGTGAGGAAAACGGCAGCTCCCGTTAGGAGCATTATAAATGAATTAAAGGACGTTTCGATGTTCTTCGGCCTCGAAACGTGCACGTATTTCCAGTCTTCCTGGCTCAGGACTCCTTTCACCAGAAAGTGTTGGTCATATGGAGCAAAATCCCAATAAAGAAAAATCTGCCCATGGGATTTTCCCTCCAGCTCCCCTGCTCTTTCCCTTGTGGCCTACTTTAAGCCTCCTGGATTGCTAGACACCTGAAGGAGGAAAGGGGGGGGGGAAGCTACTTGAACCGTTTGTAGGAGAAAAACACCCCCCACCCTCCACGGTCACCCCCACTAACACAATTTATTCCATTCCATTTCTTCATTCGGCAAACATTTAGCAGATGAGTAAGAAACTCCAGGTCTGGTAAGCAGGTCATTATGTCCCGCGGTGATGGCCTCATATTGAGGAGAGGGCAAGGAACCCATGGAATAAAGGGGAGGGGGTGACGGGCTCTGGCTGGGGCCAGTCCAGGCTGGACATGAGACAAAGGTCAAGTACAAAGAAGGTGGGAAGCTACAAGTCACTTCTGAGAAGCCATCATTCTGTAAGCTGGAAGTATAGTTTTAAGTTGCCTGTCTCTGCTCCAGAAAATGTTTCACCTTGATCACCAACAACAGCCTTTAATTCAAAAAGAGCATCACTAGTGAGTGACTAACGCAACGGCCGCTATTTCCTGAGTTCTTGTTCTGTGCCAGGTACTGAGCTGAGTCCTCCAGGGGCCGTCTCTCTCTCTCTCTCTCTCACGGCAACTCTGAGGAGCATGTATTCATGTACCCATTTTATAGATGGAAACCTGAATCTCAGAGTGATCAGATACACTGCCCCATGTCACAAGAGTTGAAAATCCAGCACTGGGGTTTTGAACTCTGGCCTGACTGGATAGTCCTTCCATTCCCCCCCACCCCCATACTGGCCTCTTAAACTTTGGCCCCATGGCTGGAGTTGCTGGCAAACTGGGCTACCTCTCCCCCAAGTCCAACCTACTCTTCTACTAAGACCCCCACGAGTACAGAGAATGCTGAGTTCATAACCTCCCTGTAGTGTGTGGGTGCAGCTTGACGTCTTGAATGAGAACACTGAATTCTGCTCTAGAATGGATCTGTATTTGTTTCCAAATATTTCCTCTTCAAAACTGTTAAGCACAATGAACACTCGAGGAAGATGTGCCCAGCACCGGGCAGGGCACAGTCTGTTTTGCTTACTACTGTCCTCATTCTTCCAACAATGGGCACTATGGACCAGGGCTGGGGAGGTAAGGTGAGCCCTTGCAATGGGGCTGGAGATAAAGACTTCAAAGACATTATTGTGCCAACGAAGCACATGGCAATGGCAGCAAGAGCACCAGGAGAGGCACACGGGAGTATAGCAGAGGGGCGCACATCTGAAAGGCGAAGAGGGGAAGGAAGACGAAAAAGCTGGAGAAGGGTGCGTGTGGAGCCCTGCTGGACACAGATACCGGAAGCGGGCTGGAGTGGCCATAGCCAAGCAGGCCAGAGAAACAGCAAGGGCCAGACTTTTCAGAGCCCTGCAGGCATTTCAAGAAGTCAGGTCCTTATACCTGTGAGTGATGGGATTCTCCATGCCTGCCGTACCTGGCATGTGGTGGCCCTCAAAAGTAGCTGCTGAATGGACAGTGGAATCCTGTTTACCCCGGGGTCCCCTTCACATCCTCCAGCAATCTGAGAGGCATTGCCTGGGACCCTGCCATCTTTACAAAAGGACAACCACAGGGCAATCGGATTTGTGTAGGGAAAAATTGTCCCCGGGAACCTGGCCTGAGCCTCGAGGCTTTGGGGAACCCTGGCTCAGGTGGCTCCTGGCAGATGTTTGGGGATGAATACACCTTTGATTACAGCTCATGTTTCAGAGGGAAAAACACAGCTCCCTGGTGATCGGGATTCTATGAAAATGAGCCCTTGCAAAAGAGAGGAAAGTGAGCTAGAAACACAAGCCCTCTGGGTGGGCGGTGGTTTCTTTATTTAAAATAAACAACAACAGCAAAGAGGATCAGCCTGAATGAGAAGCAGGTTCTTGATAATCCCTAACTGCAGGACTTAAAAGCAAGTGGCAGAAGGTGGCTGAAGAGACTGGTCTGCAGGAAGGTTGTACCTGGTTATGATATGCAGACACAATCTCCAAGAACGAGTGTGTCTGCCTCCCTCCCTGGTGGGAAACAGCTCCTATCCAGCTCCTAGGGACATTAACCCTGATAGGGAGACGGAAAGACCCAGTTTAGGATATGGTTTCTAACATTTAAGAGTTCTGTGTCCATAGACAAATGTTTTACCTTCTCCGAGCCTTAGTTTTGTCATCCATATAATGGATATGATGGGGATTAGATGGTATTACGAATATAGGGTGCTGGGGTTTGAACCCATGTGTCTGAATACAATTGTTCCATTTTCTCCCACACTGTCTCTTGAAGTGAAGACCTGTTTCTTCCCCTCCCATCACGGTTATCTGGCACATAATAGGTGCCTAATAAATGCTGGTTCTGCTTCTCCTCTCTTCCCCACCATATTTAGCACAAATCTGGGTATCCAGGAGGTGCTTAATAAACCCATGCAAATTAGACCTTCCTCTGTGAAACACAGTGGCTGAGAATACAGAAGGAAGGAAAAGGCAGTTAGCTGTGTTTTTTCTCTACTGCATCCTGTTTCAAGCCCTTTATTAAATTCTTAAGTATTACTTGCCTTCAGGGTCAAAATAAAATTTCCACAGATTTCCACTTTGCACTCATAAATGATTCTTGCTAAACTCTTTTTCTTTAAAAAAATTTTTTTATGTGTGTGTGAGAGAGCATAAATGTACTGACTCATAGCTGGAAAAACTCTCCCTAACACATTCCAAATTTGTGGAGTCACATGAATTGAATAAAAGCGCTTAATGTAGCTGTTAGTCCTAGGCTGGCGAGCAGTTACGCTAGCTTCGGGGCCCCATCCCTCCCTCCCCGCTCCTACTCCAGGGACCTGGGGAGGTTCTACAATGGGTACCAAATACCCGAAAGCAGGTTCAGTGACTGCAAGGATTAAAAAGGATTTGGCACCTTATCTAAATCCAAACTTGAACTCTGCAAGGCTGTGCTATATTCCAAAACATCAAATAAAAATTTGCATAGAGGGCCACTGAAATTTAACAACTTCATTTATTGACGAAAGTCTATGCAGGGCACTGTACCTGCACAGCCACCCTGGTTGGTGGGTGGTTACAGTCCGCCTCCTTTTACAAGTGAGGAAACTGAGGTACAAAAGTGTTAGTAACTTGCCCAAGGTCTTACAGTGTGCAGATGGCAAAGCTAAGATTCAACCCACTGTAGTTCTAGAACAGATGCTCTTACACGCCCAGCCATTCATTCTGAAAGGAAAGAACCCTTCTGCAATGAAGAAAGAAAACTCCATTTATTCCACAATTATCTACCCAACACTCAGAATACAAACACTGCACCAGATGTCCAAGGGAGGCTGGTGGTAGGCAATTTGGTTACTGATTTCAGTGAGTTGGAAATTGCATAGAAGAGCTATGATGTATGCACAAATAACCACAACAAAAGTAAGTGAAAATGCCAATGGCAGGATTATAAGGTGGCGTGCATGGGGAAGGAAGGCTGGGGAAGGTGACAGCTCTGGCTGGAGTGATCTGCCAGAGGGCTTCCTGGCGGAGGTGTTATTGAAGCTGGATTGAAGGATGTGTAGGATTCAGACAGGAGGTGGCCAGACGAGGCCCTGCCTGCTTAATACTGGTGAGAACACACAGATGTTCCCATCTTGGTTCTGATTCGAGACCTACCACCCCCCAGGTGGGAACATCTTTCTTGGAGTAGCTGAAAACCTCTGTCTGGCAGGCGGGAAGCACAGGTAGAAAGAACAGAGGGAAAGAGGTGTCCAGGGTGAGGGAGACTGAGGAGAGAAGGCCGGGCATTGGAGAAAGGGTGCAGATCTGGCCAGAGCAGGAGCTCCGGTCCCACCTTCAACTGGGTTGACTCCGAGCAAACCCCTTCTCTTGGGCTTCAGTTTCTTTTATCTATACGGAGGAAAACGAAGGAAGTGTCTGAATACTGCAGCTGGGCGGAACCTTGGAGAGCTCCCAATTTATCCTATTGCTTGGTAGACCAGAGAACTGAGGGCCAGAGAAGCTCTATTAGTGGAAGTCCTTGGATTTGAATCCATGTTGGTGGGATGGGGACTCAGGGGCACCTCTCCTCATATAAATGCTCTTCCTGCACCCACACAAGGGGCATGCGGGCCTGCTTGAGGAAGCCGGCTGTGGGAGGGGAGACAGAGACCCCAAATGGGCCTCAGCTAGTCCACTGGCCTCGCTGAGGCTCTGACTGTTCCGGGGGGGCCCTGGAAGGCTTGGCTGTGGACCCCGGAAGGTGCAGCCCCAGGCCTCCAGCCTGGGCCCTGCCCACGGCACATCCTCCACTCTCAGCTGTGGCTGGCACCTATATCCTCAGAGGGCCCCCTCCCCCAACGCTCAGGAAGTTTCCAGGAAACCATGACCAGTGCTCTGTGGCCATGGTTTTCTCTGACAAGATGTGCATCTGGTTGTGACTCACAAAGCTGGATTTCTGCCCAGGGCCTTACATCTTGAGTGGGGAGCTAATCTCTCGAACTGACAACCTGCCCAGCCCGCCGTGACAACGGAGGCCGCCGCTGCCCTTGTCAGCCCACACTGAGGTCACCCAATGGCGCCCTGGGCATTTCTTTTAGACCTGGCGCTGGCCGGGGAAGTCTTCGAGGGTCCCTCTCAGATGCCAGGCTCTTTAGCCAAACTCCCCCTCCTCTGGAATGCTGGCCTCCCTCCCCACGCACCCTCCCCTCTGCACCAACAGAGGGGGAGGCCTTCCTGACCACTCCAGCCTTCGCTGAGCTGCCCTCCTCTGAAGGCCCAGTTCAGGGGGGCACTATACCCTGAAGGGCTGGGCAGAGGTCTTGTGTCCCCACAAGCGAGGTGGACTCCGAAAGTGGGGCCACACGCAAGAATAAACACAACAATCACAGCAAGCATTAACAGCTCATGCAGGCACCGAGCGTTTCCACCTGCAGTCTGTGTGCGTCCTCTTCCCGCGACTGGAATACTCCGACCTGAGTCTCTGTGTGGCCGTCAGCTTCTTGACAAAGTCACCTCCCCAGGTGCCCTTATTTTACCACCTGTTTTATTTCCTCACGGCCCATGCCCTGTCCTCAAATGACTGACCTGTTGGTTATCTGATCACATATTCACTTATTATCTGGCTCGTCCGGTAAGTGTGAGAACCAGGGATCTGCTTATCTTGCTCACCACCCGATTCCCAGCACCTGGCAGGGCGGCCAGAACAGAGCTGTGCTCCGTGAGTGTTCCCCGAACTCACACAGGGGTGCTGTCGGGCACTGTGGATATGCATTAATCTCAATCCTCCGGCCCTGTGTGGTTCGTGTCGTGGCCCCATTTTACAGTGAGGAATCTGAGGCCCTGTAGGCTAAGTCACTTGGAGAATAAGTGTCAGAGTTAGGTTTCAAACTTGAAATTCTCTGATTTGAAAGCCCATGCTTTTGACCACTGGACGGTCCTGCTTGCCTTCAGTGTTTCCAGAATCCCCATAGTAAGGACACAGGAAACACTCATGGATCAAATGATCTGGAATGCCATGCGTTAGGGACTGAATGTTTATGCCTGTCTCCCCCAAATTCATATGTTGAAGTCCTGACCCCTAGTGGGACGGAGGCCATTTGGAGTTGGGGGCCTCTAAGGGAGGTTAAATGAGGTCATTAACAATGGGGTCCTGATCCCACAGAACTAGTGTCCTTGTAAGAAGAGACACCTGAGAGCTTGCTCTCTCTCTTTCTGTATCATGCACTGAGGAAAGGCCACGTGAGGACACAGCAGGAAGTGGCTGTCTGCAAATGAGGAAGGGGGTCCTCACCAGAAACAGAATGGGCTGGAACCGTGATCTTGGACCTCCAGCCTTCAGAACTGTGAGAAAATAAATATCTGTTGTTTAAGCCACCCTGCCTGTGGTACTTTGTTATGGCAGTCTGGTATAATACATAATATAATAATGGTATAATATACCATACATAGAATATACCAAACTGCCAGGTTTAGGAAAGTAAATCCTTTCTTCCTCCCTCCCTGACTCCCTCATTTAAGCACTGACAATGTAGAAAATCCTGAGGGGCTCCCAGGAGTCTCACAGTTGTGGCTCAGGTTTCAAATACCCACAAAGTTGTTTTGTTGGGCTGGCTGGCATGGTGTTTTTAAAAACAATGAGGAATCAGGGGTGCCTGGGTGGCTCAGTAGGTTAAGTGTCTGACTGAGCTCAGGTCATGCTCTCACCATTTATGGGTTCGAGCCCTGCATTGGGCTTGTGCTGACAGCCCGGAGCCTGCTTGGGATTCTCTCTCTCTGGCTCTGCCTCCCTCCTCAAAATAAATAAAAACTTAAAACAACAACAACAACAACAACAACAACAACAACAACAACAACAAGGAATCAGAATGCCCTTTGGCGGGGCACGAATTCGCCACTCTTTCCATAAGCCATACTGCTCCTTGCTGTCCTATGTCCCTCAGATCCACAGGCTGCATTAGTTGTGGGAGACACCCTGTGAGCTATGCCAGAATGGAGAGAGGTACAGGGTGCCCTGGGACACAGTGACGCTTGGGTGGGGAGTAGGGGACAGAAGATGGCGGGTCTGCATGAAGGAGGCTTCTTGAAGAAGGTGGCTTTGGCCCGCTCTCTTAGGAATGGGTGGGAAATCACCAGTCAGAAATGGGAGGGAGTGGGAATTCCAGGGAGGGGAACAGAGGAGTGAGGTCCCGAGGAAGGGCATGGCCTGAGCAGAGAGCTGCAGGTGGCTGAGAGTGGATGCCAGTGAGGACAGTGGAGCTAGCGTGTGGGATAGAGGGGCAGAGGCCGGGGAGTGGGGGCCCTACACACCATGCCAAGGAGACTGGACATCGTCCATGACCACGAGTCCCCCAGGGGAGGGGGGAAGGGACATCAGACAACCTGGGTTAACACATAGGGATGCTGGGGTTACCACTTCCTAGCTGTGTGACTGTATGCAAGGGTCAGCTTGGGGCTATGTGGCCTCAGGCACCTCATCCATAAAATGGGCATCATAAGGCTGCATCTCAGAGGGGTACTGTGGGGAGTAGAAGCAAACAAAATGCGACAGCCCCCGGCATAGTTCCTGACACACCGGAGGCACTAAATAAAGGACAGCTGTCTTCATGATGGGTATTTATTACCAATCTAGTGGTGGCAACAGTGTGGGAGGTGGCTGGAAGCAATCAAAGGTATTTGCGTACAGTAAGGTAGGAAAAACCCCGAGGAAGGACCCAGGAAATACTCGTAGGAGGGCAGGAGGAGGGAAATGTGACCTTGAGATCTGTTTTCTCAACCTGTCTCTGTCTGTTTCCTCATCTGTAAAATGGGACTCTCCCTGCCTGTCCACACAGGGTTTCTGTGTGAATTAAACAAGAAAAGAGATGTGAGGCCGAGTCGACCGTAAGAGTTTCGTTTTCCTTTTCCCACACACAGGGGAAAGCCGTCTGGGGGCAGATACGCACCTGTGTGTTCTTATGTCCGCAAACCGTCAAGGCAAGAAAAGTAGCAAATGACGGGACAGCAAGATGTGAGCCGGGACCTGACAGACAGGAGCCCACATCTTGCACCTTCCCTTGTGATCTCCTTGCTTCAGCCCTGCTTCCAGCCCTGCTCGCCTACATCTTCTGCATTCACACCAGTGACTCAAAACGACTACCAGCTTCTCCACCTCAAAGTATAGATATTTCAAGCTGGCAACATGAGTGGATGCATTCCCCCATAATTTACAGATGAAGCTGAGACACGAAAGAGAGTTGGTTAAAACTCACCCTCAGGAGACAGACGGCCTGAGTTCACATCCCGGCTCTGCCATTTATTAGCTGGGTGACTTTGGCCGAGTTACTTAACATCTCTGTGTCTCTGTGATGGGGATTAACTGGGGTTATTAAGAGTGCTTACTCCCAAGAGTGGTTAGGGGAATGAAATGAGTCAGTAAGTATAAAGCTTGGAATGTGCCTAGCACCTGGGGGAAGAGCTGCTGTTATGATTCAAGGCCCCAGGGTGTTTTTAGCAGTAGAGTTGGAAGTATGCTCTTTGCACGGCCCCACACCAAGATATTTTATCCTAATCAATATGCTATGTTCACCGATGGCAGAAAAACGGACTGAACTGTTTTGGAAGAAAGGACACCTTTATGCATGCATGCCCCATTTCTAGAACATTCTAGACCACCCACGTAGGACAGTAGTAGACGAGAACCACGATACTTCACAGACACCTTTCTTACCACTTCACATTATATCATCCAGGGAGGCAGCCAAAAATGGTTCTCAAAATTAAAAAAATTAAACAAGAAGGTGACCCAAAGCAATGTGGAGCGATCTGTTTGGCTAGGGCTCGGCTACTGCCTGTCATCCTGCTTCCTCCACATAGCACGTTTTCACTTCCAAAGGCCTTTCACCTAGTCTTTCATGTCTGCCTCATGACAGATGGTGATTCAGAAAGTCGGTTCTGGAGTAAGGCTAGTTAGCTCGGATCTTGCTGATATCACTCCCCATGGGGAGAGGGGACATTTATTTACTCTCTCTGTACCTCCAACAAGTGAGGGTAGAACAACACCATCGTCGGTGGTTGTTGGGAGATACTAGGTCATGCATACAGAGCCAAAGCCTGGCCGGTAAGATCCCCTCATCCCAGAAATGTTTACCACGTGCCTCACATGTGCCCGGGCTGGGGATTCAGCAGGGCTTGATCACCCTCCCTCCTCTCATGGAGTTGAGCGTAATGAGGAGAGCAGACCATTCAACAAGCAAATAAACGTATAGTGCCAAGCACACTGTGTGCTTTAAAGAAAAACCAGGGTAAGGGAACGGAGATGGATGGGGTGCTAGTTTAGCTACGACCCTGTGGTGGTCAGGGAAGACCCTTTGAGGGAGTGACTTTGAAGCAGAACCTGAGTGAAACAAGGGAGGAAAGTACAGACCACTGGGAAGGAGTGTTCTAGGCTAAGCGAACGGCCTGTGCAAATGCCAGTGCGTGTCTGCGTGTGTGCGTGTGTGTGTGTGCTCCAGGCTGAGCCAGAGAGCCAGGGGGCAGAGGGCAGGTGATCATGGGGGGGCCTTGGGGTTGCCATGAGGGCTTCGGCCGCTGCTCTGAGAAGGGGGGACGAGTGGAGGGCTGGGGGCAGGCAATTGATAGGATCTGACCCATCATTTGGAAAAGCAGCTGTGGGGAGAGGAGACAGTTGTGGGGTGTGTGCAGGAAGTGGAGGGAGGGCGGGGGGAGGGGCAGCCAGTGGCACTGCCATGGTCCACTGCCATGGTCCACTCGAGAGGGGACGGGGGCTTGGACTGGGGGGCGGCGGTTGACGTGGCAAGAAGCAGCACCACCCAGGGGTCTGCGAGCACGTGCTCACGTGTAACTCTAGAGGGGCCATTTGCATCCACCAAAATGGGGCGGGTGCCCCTTGCAGGGTGCAACGTGGTGCTCCCCGAAGTCAACAGTGGATTGGTGAGGATTATGAGAAGAGCAAATGGTGAGTGTTTGTGGGCATTGGCTGAAGGACTTTAGTCATTCATAGTGGGTTGAATTGTGCCCTGCTCCCAAAATAATAGGTTCATGTCCTTGCCCCCAGAACCTGTGAACGTGACCTTATTTGGAAAGAGTCTTTGCATGTGTGATTAAGTTAAGGATCTCAAGAGAAGATCACCCTGGATTATCTAGATGGGCCCTAATCCAATGACAAGTGTCTTCATAAGACACCCAGAAGAGAGACACACAGACAGAAGAGAAGGTGATGCGAAGACGGAGGCAGCCACAAGGAACGTCAACGGCCTCTAGAAGCTGGAAGAAGCAAGGAAAAAATTTGTCCTAGAGCTTCTAGAGGAAGCATGGCCCAGCTGACACTTGATTCATGAATTCCAGAACTGTGAGAGATGAAATTTCTGTTGTGTTAAACCACCAAGTTTGTGGTCATTTGTTACAGCAACCACAGGAAGTGAATACGACAAGCAAAACCAGGCCCAGAGAGGTGAAGTAACTTGCCCAAAGTCACACAACAATCGAGGAGCAGAGCTGGAAATGCCTGGCTCCAGAGCCGCTCACTCTGTAGGCAGGTATTGTTATCCCCGTGTTTTCCAATGAGGAAGTGGAGATCAGAGCCACAGGGATGTGCCAGGAACAGAGCTGGTGAATGGCAGCACCAGGCTCCCTGGGGCCTCTAGCAGGGGGGACAGATGCCTTTCCTGCCCTTGACCCCCACGTCCCCACTTTGCAAAACCCCAGAATGGCCCTTGTCCAGCCTCTCCACTGCTTCCTGGCAGCCACCACAGGACCCGGGGCTTTGCTGGGAATTCTGTCCAATCTGGTGACTTCAAGTTACAGCCTCTGGGTCCCCCCATGCACACGGCCACAAAGAGATCCTGGGTTGGGGGGGGGGTAGTGGCCTCAGTAAACAGGTTTCAGCTGTGCCTCAGGATTCATAACAATCACTCAGGAACTGCAGCCAGTCGGGTTACTAAACCTGCCTCCTCTCCCGTGATATGCACACTGAAAGTCTCTTGGCTCCCACCCTACCCCGGGCCACTAGGAGGATAGGGAAAGAAGGGTGCTGGGGGCAGGTGCACAGGCCACTCCTGAGCCTCCGCCAGCAGGCCAACATCGGTCTCTGAAGAAACAGACGTTGTCCATTTCCTCTTCCTCTGATGCCCAGGAAAATATTTTATTGGACAAAACCCAAATATTGGGGATCTAGGGAAAACACCCTCCCAACCTCCACCCGCCCTTGCCTTGTCAAATTTTCATCATTTTAACAGAGATCAACGGCGGGGCCTGTGGACAGAGCCCACGTCTCTTCCCACACAAAACCGTGTTGTTAGAACACTTAATGAGGAGAGGTCAGTTAATTTTGGGGGTGGGGTGGGAATCGGGGCAGGGGGGAGGTGTTCTCTTTATGAAGAATAAAATAATTAAATTCAGGTCAGTGGAGGGAGTCACTGGGCTGAAACAAATTTGGGGGCCCTGTGAGGGACGGCAAGAGGCAAAGGAATGAGCATTATATCTGCTTCAAAGCAGGATTGTCTTTTTCGGGGTGGCTGGGTCTGCAGGCTCCCCTCCCGAGGCACACATGTACACAAATATACACAAATACAACGACACACGCACTCTGGCCAGGAGATAATGAGGTTTCACCCAAAGGCTCACTCACTTGTTCATTCCTCTTTGTGGACAAACTGTAACCACACTCACAGAACTGACTCAGCCCAAAGTGAACCTTTGTTTCCACAGGATCCCCGTGGCAGACCTTTCCTATCGATCTCAGGGACATGACCCTTGCTTAAGACACCTTTGGAAGCCCTTTTCTGGAGCTGTCTTCACTGTCAGGTTGTAGGCAAAAAGCAAACTGGGCACATTATGGTATAACTGTCCCTTACTCTCAACACCTGTCCCCTGCCTCCCCAGCTATATTTCTAAAGTAAGTCACATTCCTGGTTCCACAGATAGGACAGGTGGAACCACCTTCAAAGGACACTGATTTGCCAAGCTCAAGGCTCAGAATGTGTTGGGGGGATATTCGGGGGGTCTGGGCTGTTCTGAGCCATGGCACCTTTGTAATAAGAGGTGAGCTCCCCAAGGGGTTGACTTGGATGAGCTCACCACCCATTGGCAAAGGTGGGTTGTAGGGATGATTGTGGTGATTGTTTCAGAAGTCAGTCGTATGATGTCATGGCACCCGCTCTTGGCTTGGCCCTGGGCCAGGAACACCGGGCAGTGAGAGTCACCAGGTACAAGACAAGGCCTCCCTCTGTCTCCATCTACTCAACGGGGGGGGGCAAGACTTACATGTGAGAAGTCACGTGGGGCAGATGAGGTCATGTGCCCTTCCATGGTGCCCATGGTGGCCCTGCTGCAGAAGCCCTTTGGAGAAGAGTGCCGGGAGGGTGGAGGTCAGGGGAGGAGGAGGTGGTGGAGGCGGGGCTTGTGCTCTACCTCCCAGAATGGGAAGGAGCAAAAGATGATGGACAGAGGGGGAGCCCCTGGGGCGGGAGGCAGTGGAGAGAGGACAGGCTCTCGGGTGGCCTGCTCCCAGACCTCAGGTAGAAAACCGATTTGCAAGGGAGACAGGTGGTGACTGCTGGCCGGCCGAAAAGGAGCATTTCATAGGGACCCACCCCTGGCAGCAGCCTTCCCGTCCACCTGAAGATCACTTTGGAACATAGATTCCTTTTGAGAGCAGCATCCGGGAATATCGCAGAGCGCACGGGAGCCGATTCCACTACTGGGTACATCATAGCCTCGTTGTGCCTGGGTCTGTCTATCTAGAAACTGATCATAAAAACAACAGCTAACGTTCATGCGCCAGGCCCTGTTCCGAGTGCCTTAACTCTTTTAATTTAACACTATTACTATTATTATTATTTTGCATGCTCTTGGGTACCACATTCCTTGGCTTCTCAAACAGAGCCAAACAAACTCACCATGTATCTTAGCTCAGAGATTTTTCCTGAGGCTAAAATAACAAGGTCTTTTAATTAAATGGAAGTCTACAAAAGCTTGTTATTGTTGTTGATATTATTGTAATTTTACCAGGCTTCATCTATTTGGAAGCCACCACGGGGTAAAGGTTATTTAAGGCCTGAGCACAACATAAAAAAAAAAAAAAAAAAAAAAAGAATCACTTTCAAACGTTAGCTGAGGAAAGATCCCGTGGAGATTGGCGAAAGAAAAAGTTACCGAAAGCCTGAAACATTAGAAGGTAGGACATTGGGGTTTTTTGTTTGTTTCTTGTATCGGGCCCAATGTTCTGAGAAGGGGTCATGAATGGCTCCCTGGTTCCCTGGCGGCTGAAGGAACATGGAGCCTTGCCAGGGGCAGCATTCTTTACAGACAGGCTGCTGGGGATGGGCCTGAGCTCACCCTGCTCACTGAAAGCATTTATTCAACATCCAGGAGCAAGTGAATACGACCAGCTCTTTGCCATCAGAGGACCAAGTGTTTGGGGAAATACATCCTCCTTCCCAAAATAAATGCAAATGGATCTCCCGATTCCCCGCCCCCCACCTCAGAAACCTGTTCCTCTGCAGATGCCCCATCAGATCACCAGCCACCCAGCGACCCACCAGGGAGTTGGGGGCCATCCTTGCTTCTCCCCTCTCCGTTAGCATCCATATCTAGTCCACCGGAAGGCTGGCTCCTGGCCTCCATCTCCAACCCATCCACTTCTCTTTCTCTTGCAAGCATCACATCTCTCGCCTGAACTTCCACAGCCACCTCCCGAGTGGCCTCCCTGTTTCCACTTTTGCTCTTTCTCCACCCCCCCCCCCCACCAAGATGTCATCTGAAAACGTGGACCACATTGCAACACTGTCCTGCTTAAACCTTCGAAGGTTTTCCACTGAACTCAGAACTACTCACATTCCTTTCCTAAGTCCTACAAGGCCTGGGAGGATGTGGCTGCTGTCTGTCTTTCCTACTCACATGACGGCTCTCCTCCTGAGACCCCGTTCTCCCGCTTGCAGATTGGGTGAGATGATATCTACCTTCCAGGCCGGCTGTGAGGCCGCTGGGGCATGGGGATTATAAAAAAGTGCTTTGTAAACTAGAAAGTGCAGCATAATGTAACCTCTCTCCCATTGACAATTGGGCTTTTGTGTTTTTACTCCTGTTTTCATGGTGTCCAGTTCTGTTGTATCGGTATCCTTTTATTATTTGCAATTTTATATCCTTTTCAGATACAAGGATATTTATGCGCACAAGGTAGCATTGAAAAGTACCACGGGAGCATCTCAGTATTGCAGAGATAACAGCTCAGCTATGGAGTGCTTAACACTTGGACAATATTTGTTCTTCCCTGGGTAGAAAATTAGAGCTTTAACTATGCAGCCAGATTGCTGGAGGCCTAGTGAGATCTCATTTACATGATAAACCAGTCAATTCCCTTACGAAAATGATACCGCAATCACATGATCTTCAGGATCCCTCCAACATTTGCAATAGTGGCAGATTAATGTCTATTGGGCCGCTACTTTGTGTCCGTCCCCGTCCCGGTATTAAGCACTTTTTATCCTTCTCCGCTGTGAAGGTGAAGCCTCACTTCAATGTAATGGGCTATTACTATGGTCCAGATGAGGAAGCTGAAGCTCAGAGAGGTTAAGTGACCTGCCCAAGGTCACACTGCTAGTGAGAAACAGAGTTCTGATCCTCTGGCTGTTTTAATAGCCCATGTTCTCCGATTTCACCCTATGTGTGTTTGGGGGCAACAGGACCAGGAACGTGTCTATCTGTGGGAGGGGAACAGGGGAACTAGGGGGCTGGGGGTTGAGGCAAGTACAAGGCCACAAGCCCATGGATGCCAGAGAGCTCAGGCAGTGGATTCTCCCCGACTAGAAGCTTTACTCCTTCATGTCTTAGAAAATACGTTGCCGAGTAAGATGATGCCCAATGGATTTCCTGCTGATCAGTGAAAGAGAGTAATTCTCCTGTGAAGAGCAGTCACTGCCTTTTTCTATTTAAACCAAGAGATGTGTCTGTGTGTGTGAGAGAGACCGACAGACCGAAACAGAGAGTCACACACACACACACACACACACACACACACACACACACACACACACACACACAAAGAAACCGAGTGATTGGTCACGACACGCTGTCTCAGAAGCTGGGCAAGGTGCTCCGGCCAGAGATTCCTATCGTTTTCCTTCTGCTTCCGCACTCACTTTGCTCGCCGTTTACAAAACAATCACGGAAGGAAACACAACCATGGCAATGCCCTGCTTCTGCTTCCAATCCTGCTCTTCTGCCCCGGAAGTGCTAGACCACCATGCGCCCCGCTTTCTCATTAGTAAAGTAAAACACCTAGGTTTCTAGAATCCCTTTCCCCTCTCAGATGGGAGAGATGCTCTCATAGCCACCACCTCTGTTCTTTCACAACCTCTCAGAGGAGACGGGCAGGTCGGACTGGCCACCTGAAGCTCGGAGAAGGTGGCTTGGTTCAGTGGAGGATCCCGAGTAGAGCTGTAGCGTTCAAAGCCAATTCCAAAGTCAGCTGACTCCGCCAAGCTGCCTTCAAGGGGGCATGTCAATCCGCTTAAAACAGAAAGGATAACACTCTGAGCCTCTGTGTGGAGGCCTCTGGCCCCCCTGAAGGATCAGTGTCTTTCCTGCCCTCCTTCCTTCCTTTTCTCCACAGAGCCAAGAGCACAGGTAGGAGAAGTAAAAGACACTGCATGAAAGGCAAGAACAACTTGGATGACTTCCTGAGACCCCTGAGATTCCTGCCAGATGTAAAAATAATTGGGCAAATAAAACAATAACAGACCACGCACACAAGCATGATATGTGTGTGTGTGTGTGTGTGTGTGTGTGTGTGTGTGTGTGTGTTGGCAAACTGTGAGAATAAAGACCTAAGGGTGGAACGAGCCCTCATGACCACTTGGATTTCCTCTCTAATTACTCTGTCCTACATTTCTTCACAAATCAGGGAACCTGCTGCTAAACAATGGAAGACTCTTCACAAGTCAGGGGGAAAGAAGCTCGCCAATAAAGACGCGCCAGAGTTCGAGTTATGATGCAACCTTCTCCATCCGTATCTGCTGAATGTCTCCTGGGATCTCACACCAACAGTTCTTTTCCAAGGCTGTTACGGGCAAACGGAACATCAGCCGGGCCAGAACCCAGGCAGAGTCCCACCCGGCTGGTGGTCTTCTGTGACCCAGCAGCAGAGCCCGGTTTTTTTACCCCAGGAGCTACGAGCTACAGACGCAACACCCTGTGGGTCCGTGAAGGGTCCCCTAGAAGTGGGCTAGGTAGATGATGAGATGAGGGGCAGTCGTGCTGTCCCGCAGGTATGGGCCAAAGGCCACTAACAGCAGGGTACCATTTGTGGGGAACTAACGAAAGGCTCCAGGCTCCTCTGACCAGCAGTACCGCTCCCAACCTGCACGGTGAACCCTCTCTGGACCTGGCTTGAAATGCCCGTAACAGAATCCATCATGGCTGACACAGTACAGAGAGGCCTCGTGGGGTAAGGAAATTAGCCAGGAACACTGCTCTAGAAAGTCCTGATTGCCTTGGTCGTAGGTGCAATCTGAGATGAGCACTCAATCTAATGGATCCTCTAATTCTGAATCTGCAAAATCCTATATAATAACAAGAAACTGACTCCAGACATTTAGCACAGGGCCTGGTATGTAGCATATGTCACAGCCAACACTAGCTTCTATTCTGGTCATCTAAATAATTATAAAGGTCTCTGTGAAAAAAGTTCATGTGCTGACGGGGCTTCCCCATGAGCAAAGATTCCCTTGCTGGTTGCTAGTTGGGCTCTCAGAGAATCAGCTAGGGCAGCGGTTGTCAAAGGGTGGCCGCTGCCTCACCTGGGAATTTGTTCCAAATGCAAATTGGTGGGTCCTGCTCCTGAACTACGAAATCAGAAATTCTGGAGCTGGGCTCAGTCATTTTATAAGCCCCCCTAGTGATTCTGACCCCCACTCAAGTTTGAGAACTACCAAGCTTAGGCACAAATTGTCAAGTCTGGCTGATGATCAGAATTTCCTGGGGGTGGTTAGGGAAGAAATGCAGGTTCCCAGGCCCATCTCCAGGGTCTCAGAGTCCTCAGGTTCTAGGAAAAGGCCTCAGACTCAGCATTTGAACATGCTCCCTGGGTGATTCCACTGAGCTAGATAGAGGTGGGGTTTGTTGGAGAGGGGAAATCACAGGGGCTGGACGGAACCAGGGGCTGGGGGCAGCTAGGGAGGGGCTGGGGGCTGAGACAGAAGAAAGCTACTGAACACCAAGGTTCTTGATCCCAGCTCTACAGATTTATGAGTTGGGATCTCCTACCACCTTCTCATTTTCCAACCAGGGAAACTGAGTCTCAAAGAGAAGTGACTATTCTAAGTCCCTGCAACTCATGCTTGGCAGAGCTGAGACCCAAGCCAGGGACCTCCCTTCTTCTTCTTTTTTTTTTAATGTTAATTTATTTTTGAGAGACAGAGAGAAAGAGAAAGAGAGAGAGACACAAAGCATGAGTGGGGGAGGCACAGAGAGAGAGGGAGACACAGAATCGGAAGCAGGCTCCAGGCTCTGAGCTGTCAGCACAGGGCCCAACACGGGGCTTGAACTCACGAACCACGAGATCATGACCTGAGCCGAAGTCGGACGCTCAACCAACTGAGCCACCCAGGTGCCCCCAGGGGCCTCCCTTCTGAAGCCACTGCCCTTTCTACTGAGCTCCATGACTCTTGCTCCTGTGTCTCCCTCTCAGTCAAACACTGAATTGAGGCCCCTTTCCCGAGTGTTGACCAATTAAAGGTGAGATCCATGGCGAAGTTGGAATCAGACTTCAGATTCGAGTGCAAATTTAGGCTCGGTCACTAAGGAGTTGAGCCACCAAGTCACCTTTGCAAGGCCTCAGTTTAAATATCTCTAAAATGGAAATAAAGTCTAACCCCACAAAGCTGCTGAGCAAGTCAAGTAAGAATTGTACAGCTGAAGGTGTTTTCCAATCTGTCAACAGCCCCCACGAACACAGGGGCTAAGAAGAAAGAGGAGGACTCGCCGTGATTTCTTGCTAGAAGCACTTATAGTCCAGCCGGGACAGAAGAAACATATTCAAAGCAACCAGACAACCCTGAAGCACTTTGTGCAAGGTGACACCTTAGTGTCTTTGCTCAAACCTTCCTCTGCCTGGAATGCACTTCCCCAAACCCTTATGTGCACAAATCCTCCCGTGATTTGGTTCACAGTCTGTGCCTAACTTGCCCCACTGGTGAGCCCCTGGAAGGCAGGAAGTGAAGCTCCTTCAGTTTTGTGGCCCCAGGATGTCTGACACCTCAAAGGTGGGGTCAGGAAGGAGCGCCTGGGTGGCTCGGTCGGTTAACTGTCTGACTTCCGCTCAGGTCATGATCTTGCAGACCAAGAGTCTGAGCCCCATGTTGGGCTCTGTGCTGACAGCTCAGAGCCTGGAGCCTGCTTCAGATGCTGTGTCTCCCTGTCTCTCTGCCCCTCCCCGACTCGTGCTATCTCTCTTCTCTCTCTTTCTCTCTCTCTCTCTCTCTCTCTCTCTCAAAAAAAGGTGGGCTCAGGAAGTGGCTGGTTCAGGTAAGGAGGCTTTCGGCAGAGCCTGAGATGGGCGTGAGCCTCAGAGGATTCCTGTAATGCCCCTCTGGAGCCAGCACGCGGGGACAAGGGCTTAATACCAACCAGAAACCACCAGCCAACTCCATGCTTCTTCCTTGTGTCCGTCATCCACCCACCGCCCAAGGTTCTGAGGTTCATGCAGAGCGCAGTCAGGTGAAGGCAGGAAGGGAGGAAAGCGAAATGGGAACCATCGGGGGCCCCCACCCTCACCGGCATCTAAAGCTCCTAAATGAAAGAAAGACACTAACCAAGCAGCAGGCATGCAGTGACTGCTCAGTGATCCAAACAAGGGTTCCTGGGGATCTGGTTCTTTCTTTCTCTCGTTTCTCCCTATTTTCCTGGTCTGGAGGATTAAAGGAGGCACGTAGAGGGAACAGGGCACTGCGGAGTGAAGAGCTCTAGATTTAGCTCTTTTCTCCCACTCTGCCCCAGCGAGCCGTGTGACCTTGAGCAAGTCATGTAGGGCAGGTCAACTGGGCCTTGCTTTGCTCCCTTTGAAACGGGAACTGGGTGAATGAGGAGCTACTGGGTTGTTTTCCCCTAAAGGATAAAGGAAGCGACACAGCCAATGGGGTAACTGCCACTGGTCTGGCAAAGCAAAACGGGTTCAAAGCTGGCACTGTGTCCTAACTATGGTCCTTTCATGGGACACCGACAATAACAACGATGACATCAGAGGCCACGACTCATCTTCACGGAGTATATACTGGGCGCCAGGCACTGGACAAGCACTTTTCATTCAGTGTGTTGCCCGATCCTCACAAAGGCCCTTTCAGGCAGATACTATCATTATTCCCATTTTACAGTTGGGAAGTTTAACCTGGGATTGTGGACCGGTGAGGGAGGGAGGCAGGATTTGAACCCGGGCTTTCGGAGTTTAGAGCCCACCTTCTTTCCCTCTGTACCCTACTGAACCCGGAAGCCCGTGTTTCTACAGTTGGGAAAGACTGAAGGATCTAGAAAGGCCATGAAACTAACCAATCGTTTTCCAGACTGACGACTCAGTCTGGACAGGAAGACCACCGTTGGAGCGTGCCCGAATCCAAAGTCTATTAAATTATTCGCAGTGCAGGTAACGTATCTCAGGGGCTTGGTTTAAACAGAGAGAGAAGAGGCGACCTGGAGACAGCCGAGGCCTTACAGCTGGACAGCCTGGGTCCAGGCCCATGCCTCTGTGCGCTGGCCTCCTCAGCTGGGGTCAGGTGGCCGCTCCGGGGTCCTCCTGCTCCTCTGTCCGGCATGCGGGAATATTCCTGCCCTCTCCGCCTCACAGGTCTGGCCCAGATTAGCAAAGTCCCGTCAATGTCCTCCTTTCCACGTGCCAAATTTTTAAAGATTCTGTCTCTCATACATTAATTAGTTTCTCCATTAACAAAATAGCAAAGCACTTGTAGAAATGCCGGAGTCCCTGATCAAAACAAGGTGACCATTGTTATTCGATTCCTGCCCAGAGCCAAAGCCAAAATACCCCTCCCCACCACCACACACACAGCCCTGTGATATTTTTAGGCAGCCAGTGCCACCGTATCCTGGGTACTGTACAATTTCCACTGGTTTCTGGAAATAGTGACTGTCATTATGTGAATTTTGAGGAAAACACCGGCCTCAACAATTTCGGAGGTCTCTCTCAACACCAGGTTCAACAGTTCTACAAAATCGATTATGTCTGTACGGGTGCTTTGCTAATTGTGCACGTGTCCTCGCTGTTCTTATTTTGTTCGCTAGAAGTGCAAAACCGGGGAGGACCCCTTGGCGTGGGAAGGAGGTCATCTGAGGATACGCGACAGGCAGGCCTCGGCCACTTCACACGGCGGGTGGAAAACACATGGAACTTGTTGGGCCTGAGAGGCAGTATGAGCTAAAAATATAAACAAGTTCAAGAACGGTTTAGATGAACTCAAGGCAGAGTAAATGGCAGGTGAGGGGGACTAGGTACGTTCAAGTTTTGTCCTGTGCTCCTGTAGTTCTGTTCCCTGCTAGCAACTGAAGGCTTGGCTGGGCAGCACCTAGATGGTCCCAGTGACAGCAAAGCTGATGTTCTCGTGCCAGGAGATAAGAAAGGAAAAGAAACAAAAGAAAAGAGGGAATATGACAGTTTCCTGCTTCGACATTTAACTTCTAGAATCAGAAAAAAAACCATTGTAGGCAATATAGCAATAAAGGAAGAAAAATAATCATCTCTGATGTCATGTCTAGGAACTAACTGTTGAACGTCTTGCTGTATTTCCATCTACATCGTGTTTTTAAAAATAAAAACTATATACAGTATACAGTACATATCCTGCATTTTTCACTTAACATTTAACGCTTTTATTTTTTTTAATTTTTAATCTTTAAACATTTTTTATTTTTTAAAAATTTTAAATGTTTATTATTT
Source organism: Panthera leo (assembly GCF_018350215.1). Classification (NCBI taxonomy): domain Eukaryota; kingdom Metazoa; phylum Chordata; class Mammalia; order Carnivora; family Felidae; genus Panthera; species Panthera leo. The sequence goes on along the minus strand of NC_056695.1, from coordinate 65,878,710 downwards.
TGCGGGGGGGAGAGAGAGAGAGAGAGTGCGAGTGGGCGAGGGGCAGAGAGAGAGGGAGACACAGAATCAGAAGCTGGCTCCAGGCTCTGAGCTGTCAGCATGGAGCCCGATGCCGGGCTCGAACTCACGAACCGTGAGATCATGACCTGAACTGAAGTCGGACACAACTGACTGAGCCACCCAGGCACCCCTAGCATTTAACACTTTTAAAAAAATCACACTACTAAGTAGACTTGCTGTATTGGTTTCTGCTATTTATTTAATCGTTCATTTATTTAACCACTGAATTTGTTTTACTCTTCATCTCTTGGAGGACGTAGGTTTCCTTCTCCCAATTTTCTGCCAATGTAGATAAGACTGGGATAGACATGCCTGGTTCTTTTCAGAGAAATGACAATGAATCTCACAATCTCAGAGAGCAACATTTCATAAGTTTCTTGGAGCACCTGGCTGGCTTATTTGGTAGAGCAGGCGACTCTCCATCTCGGGGTTGTGAGTTCGAGCCCCAGGTCGGGTGCAGAGATCACTTATAAATAAAATCTTTAAAAACAAATGTAGACAAAGGGCATGTGAGGTACAGGTGCACAGGGAATATTCGCCAGGGCGCTCTGCAGCTTGTTACGGGACCTTAAAGGCTCGCGCCAGAAAGCGCCCCCGATGCCCACCACCCTCTGCTTTCCTCTCTCTCTGCACAGCGATTTATTTATGCTGAAGATCCTTCCCTGGGTGCCAGCAAACTGAGCACTCGGAGAGCTAAAGAGACAGGGCAGCCACAGGGCTGAGGCACACTTGGACTCGGCCCTTATTAGAAATGCAAATCTCGCAGCTGACAAATCCCAAACACCAGCATGTCACAGCCCCCCCACCGCCTGCACCCCAGTTGGGTGGCTTCTGTCTCCCATTTTACCTGAGAGAGCTGAAAAGGAGTTGGCTGGGCTGTGGCTCAGTAATCTGAGAAGGAAAGGATCTGTCTGAAAAGGGATTGTCTCCCCAGTGTTTCAGTTTTACCCAATAAGAGAAAGTCAGTCCCTTTCTTCCCAGCCTTAACTCCACTAAAAGCCATTAAGCACCGCCAGAGACAGGAGACATTTATCTGTTGGCAAGTGTGAATGCTGCATTCGGCACCTCCAGCAGGGATGGAAATTAAGCTGTTTACTTGGTGGCCACCCCAAGGGACCGAAATGAAGCTCTAATGGGATGGCATTTCTGAAATGCATTTTTTACATCTCACATTCTCATCCTTCATCCATCCCCCTACCTGTAAACCCATGAGGACTTTGCAAAATTAATTTGTCTGAATGACACCCTGACCAGCTCTGACCACCAAATGCAAATGAGGGGACCAGCAGGTGACCTCACTAAACTGGCTCTTGTTTTAGAAAGGAGGGCAGGCATCTGAACGATGCTGGGCTGCAGGGGGCTAGCGGACTCCATACGAGCAAACAGAGCTCTGAGACTCATTGCTCGGGGGCCTTTCTTTTGGATGTTCAGTCACACTCAAAATTGAACATGAGAAGTCCGTCAAAATGGCATGTTCAGATTCTCCCGGTCTAGAGAGCAAAACCCACATCGTCAGCACCAATGGGTTCTCTACAATCTGTTTGTGCCGTTTCCTTCAGCTGGCCATTCCTCCTTCAAAACAGCACTCCAAACTTTACCTTTTATATGCAGAAAACCTGTCAAGGTGAATTCCATCTGGGGTCACTTATTTTGTGTCCTCTCTGAACTCTTAAAATTCGGAGCCCTCAGTCCTGGGGCTATCGCCTTGCAACTGTCCCATGCCTTTGCTTGTACATTGGGTTTCCAACCCTACGTTCCTTAACACTTGAAGGTGGACTCAGTCTTCTATGTTTGGTCCCTGCTATACCGAAAGTTTGTGTCCCTCTAAAATTTCTATGTTAAATCCTAACACCCAGTGTGACGGTATTAGGAGGTGAGGACTTTGAGAGATGATTAGGTCGTGGAGCTCTTATGAATGGGATTAGTGCCCTTATCACCTCTTATTAGAGACCCCCTCACCTCTCCTGCCATGTAGGACACAGTGAGAAGGCGACTGTCTATGAACCAGGAAGCGGGCTCTCATCAGACACTGAATCCACCAGTGCCTTGACCTTGGACTCCCAGCTTCCAGAACCGTGAGAAATACGTCTCTGCTGGTTACAATCCACCCAGTCTATAGTACTTTTACCATAGCAGTCCAAATGGACGCAGACCCCAGCAGAGCTCAGGTAGAGAGGCTTTCTTGCCCAGCTCCTAGACTGAGCTGGGAGGGTTTTCATACTGTTCTTCCTCTTCCTTTCTTTCTAATTTACATGTGTACCCGTGCACATCCTTTTGAAGGGACTATCAGCACGTTAAGTAAACGTGGAGAAGCACAGAAATTCTAACCGCTGTTAAAAGTTCTTGAGGCCCTTTAATGAGACTAAAAGGCAATAGGACATTTTTCCAACTTTTTGCTGAAATAGCGTCTTAATTACTTTTAAAAAGATCAGTGCCCTCAATGTGTAGGGTATATGAGTTGTTATCTGCCATCTTCAGATACTCCGTGTGAAATAAAAGCCAGCCCACAAGACCCTGGTAGAGCCCAGACCCACTATACTGTTTGTATTCCCAGTGAGAATCATCTGTCATTAGTCATCCAGAAGCCCATTCACATATACGATCCATCAGCCCCAAGAAGGGAGGGAAAAATACACGAGATGAGATAAACCACTCATCCGTTCAGGGGGCAGCCCTCTACCCCTCCGTCTTTTGTCCTGCAGCCTGCTTCAGCCCACACCCACTGAGCCACCTCTCCCAACAGCATGCGGCAGGGGGCGGGGGGCCTCTCTGCTCAGACAAGGGGAGTTAGAGGATGACACTTCCTGAGATCCCTTTAGCCAGGCCCTGGTGGATACAGGCATGGGGCATGGCTGTCCCTGTCTTCCCTGATTCCAGTCTCCCTTCTGATCAGGCACCTCTTCCTTCATCCCAGGCTGAGCTGGATTGAGGACACGTTCTCCTTACAAGTCACTCCTGAGGGATGTGTGTGAGGGTGTGTATGCGTATGGTCCTCCTACACACACACACACACACACACACACACACACTCTATTATCCAGGCACTCTCTCTCTTCCTTCCCCCCTCCAGTTCCTGAAAAACCAGGAGTTTTTGTGTGATTCCTCTCCTGAGCTCCAGGTCTGTATTTCTGCTCTTGGGCCAAAGCTGCTCCCTGCACAGACATGGGAGCCCAGGTCACAGAGCCCCGTTCCATCCACACCGCATCTCACTCTGCTTTCTTGACCAGCACCTTCTGGGTGCCCCTGGCGCTCTCCTCGGTCCCCACTCTTTTCTCCCTCATCCTGTCTCTGTTCTTAATACTGTCTGGTAGCTGTGTGCCTCATACTACCTTTTCCTGATCATTTGCTTACGGACGCTCTCTTTTTCTGTACAGATTCTGATGCTGCAGGCAGGTCTGGGTAACCTTAGGTTGGTTGCTTGATCTCTGAGCCTCAGTTTTCTCATCTGTAAAACGGGGTTGCGTGAGTACTAACCCTTGCTTCACAGAGTTGTTAGGAGGGTCAAATGAGGTAATACAGGCCAGCTCTTGGCACGGCGCTTGGTACAGAGAAAGCACACAAGTGTTAGCAACTATCACCATTATCACGGTTAATTATGATGTTAGTAACAACTGTTATTCTAAAAAGCCTAAGGCTCTCCCCACAGCTTGTCATCCTCCATCTTGGACTTCCTAATGTCCCTCCGGGAGTCCTACCCAGCCCCGCACCCCTATTTCCCAATTAATTTTTTTTGTAAGATTTTCTTTTTAAGTAATCTCTACACACAATGTAGGACTTGAACCCACAACCCTAAGATCACACGCTCCACTGACTGAGCCAGCCGGGTGCCCCTTAATTTTCCTTTCCTCTGCACCCGCAAAAACGACAAACCTGGATTAAGAGTCAGGGGATCTGAATCCCGCTTTCGAGGAAGAATAAAAACGGCTTCTGACCCCGGGCGAGTAAT